>NW_028319112.1:2907500-3258750 GCF_062004578.1 Staurois parvus | reverse complement strand
GACTCTTTTGGAAAGAGGGGCAAATCGTGGTACCTGAGGAGGTCCGTACCTTAGTCCTGGGACACTGCCATGACCATCTACTGGCAGGTCATCTTGGAATTGCGAAGACCCTGGAGTTACTCCAGTGTACATTCTGGTGGCCGAGCATGGTCAAGCACTGTGAACTATATGTGACGACCTGCGCCACTTGTCAAAGGAACAAGCCCACTAGAAGCAAGGCCTGGGGTTTACTATGACCATTGCCCATACCTGACCGGCCGTGGCAAATGATCTCTATAGATTTTGTGGTGGAGCTCCCACCTTCTCAAGGTCACTCAGCAATCTTCGTAATTGTGGACCGCCTGTCAAAGATGGCCCATTTCCTGCCATTAAAGAACACACCCTCGGCTCTGGAAACGGCACAAATTTTTGTGAAAGAAGTGGTAAGGCTTCATAGGATTCCAGAAGACATTGTCTCAGACCGGGGGGTCCAGTTCACGTCGAAATTCTGGAGAGCATTATGCAAGGTTTTGGGAATCAGACTGTCTTTCTCATCCGCCTACCACCCTCAGACAAATGGGCAGACGGAAAGGACGAACCAGACGTTGGAACAATACCTAAGATGCTATACGTCTTTTCTCCAGGACGATTGGCTGGCGATCTTGCCATTAGCTGAATTTGCGTACAATAACGCAAATCATTCTTCTACGGGGCAATCCCCATTCTTTGTGAATTATGGGTTCCATCCCACATTTTTGCCTGATCTGATTCCTGAAAGTCCAGTTCCTGCCACACAAAATATGCTGGAGTTCTTTTCTGCCAACAACAAAGTGCTTTAAGAAGCGATTGCGAAGGCCCAGGAGGACACTAAAAGGGCTTTTGACAGGAGAAGAAGAGGCAAACTAATCTTGCAACCGGGGGATCAGGTCTGGTTAGTGACTACGAATTTAAAGATGTCATGTCCTTCGAAGAAACTGGGGCCGAAGTTTATGGGTCCATTCCGGGTGAAGCGGAAAATCAACGAAGTGGCGTATGAACTTACACTTTCAGGAACCTTTAAGATTCACCCAGTCTTCCACGTGTCGCTACTAAAGCCAGCAATGCCAGATCCCCTCCCTGATCGAAGGTCCAGACCCCCGGAGGCTGTAACCATTGATGAACAAGAGGAATTAAGGGTAGAAGCAATCATAGATTGCAGGAAAAGGGGTGGCCAGACACAGTTCCTGATTAAACGGAAGGGTTAGGGTCCTGAGGAGAATTCATTGGAGCCATCCCAAAATGTTCACGCCCCCAGACTTGTCCTGGAGTTCTATCGCAACCACCCACGGAGGAAAGATCAGTTGGGCACCCAGAGGATGCCCATGGGGGGGCAATGTCAGGAATGCGCAGAACGCCGATGCGCCCGAATCAGCAGGCACTAGGACCTGGGCGCCCGGGACAGCAGCGGCGCTCACGCATGTGCACTCGTGATCGTGGACGCGCGCCTGGCATCAATGACAGCGCAGGGCACGCTATTTAAACCAGCTCTGCACAGTGCACAGACACTAGTTGCCGTATGGTCTACTTATCCTGTTCCTGTGTATCTGCTGATTGATTTGTTGCCGACCTTGCTTGATCCTGACCTTCGCTGACTATCTCCTGCGCTGACCCCTGGCTTGTTTGACTACTCTCCTGGATATCCCTATTGATCTGAACTCCTGTTACCGAACCCGGCGAGAGACCCAATTACTATTTGCCTGGTAACGCGCTGTCCCCACTGTTACCGACCCGGCCTGTCTGACCACGCTTGCTACTCTGCCATCCATCCGTCCCGCACGGATTCGGTCACCACTGCTCAGGCCTTCTCGCCTCTTCACGTCAGGCTCTCTACCAGTATATACCTCTGGTGGATCCCTCTACCACCAGCGGGGTTACTCAGGGGCCGTGACCTGGTCACTGTCTACTCCAAGTCCATCCCCACCATCAGGGGCCCTGGTGAACAAGCAGACTGGGGCTTAGACTCCACACCCTGGGGAATCCTGTCCTGTGGAGTGCTAGAGGTACTGCCAGGCGGCATCTGACAGACCCAAAGCATACTGCAAAAGCAACCAAAGAGTTTTTTAAGGGAAAGAAGTGGAATGTTATGCAATGGCCAAGTCAATCACCTGACCTGAATCCGATTGAGCATGCATTTCACTTGCTGAAGACAAAACTGAAGGAAAAATGCCCCAAAAACAAGCAGGAACTTAAGACAGTTGCAGTAGAGGCCTGGCAGAGCATCACCAGGGATGAAACCCAGCGTCTGGTGATGTCTATGTGTTCCAGACTTCAGGCTGTAATTGACTGCAAAGGATTTGCAACCAAGTATTAAAAAGTGAAAGCTTGATTTATGATTATTTTTCTATCCCATTACTTCTGGTCCCTTAACACGTGGGAGGCACATATGCAAACTGTTGTAATTCCTACACCGTTCACCTGATTTGGATGTAAATACCCTCAAATTAAAGCTGACAGTCTGCAGTTAAAGCACGTCTTGTTCGTTTCATTTCAAATCCATTGTGGTGGTGTATAGAGCCATAAATGTTAGAATTGTGTCGATGTCCCAATATTTATGGACCTGACTGTATATATCTATTGCCAGAATCACACATATGGGCAACAATGTCTCTCAATTTGCAGACATCAATAACATTTAAGTAAATGTATTCAGATTATATAAAAAAAAACACTAAAAACATTAAAATGACATCACATTCTACTTTGTCAGTGACAGGTTTTCTTTTTACATATCAGCCAATCAGAATAAAAAAAAACAGGTTACCCAACAAAGCTTTCTTTTGTCCAGATGTTATATTGTTATACTGTGGTATCATCAATCTACAAACATTACAGTTATGACATCACTTCTACATTACAAATAATGCCTACACTGTCATTTCACATTTATATTGTAGAGATTTATATGTCCATAATTTTATTTATTATAGGTACTTCTAGAGCACCTAGAGCACCATCAATTTACACAGTGCTTTATATATATATATATATATATATATATATATATATATATATATATTACACAGTCACATCAGTCTCTACCCTCAAGAAGCTTACAATCTAAGGTCTGTAACTCACCTTCATATATTCCCATACTAGGGCCAATTTATACGGGAGCCATATAACCTGCAAACTCCAGGCAGGTAGAGCCATGGTTAGGATTCAAACCAATACCACTTACCCACTGTGCTGCCTACATACTTGGATACATGTAAGTCAATGTAATACATATGTCATGGTCAAGGGTCAGGCTCAGAGTCCTGCAGCTATAGCAGTAGAGAGGCTCCCATTGACCAGCAAGATAAGTACACATGCAGGTCACCCTGGCGAATGATGCAAGCTCACCTGAGGTGCGGATTCTAAGCACTAAATGGTATTCACCAGAGCTCCTGATGGTGGAGATGGGTTTTGCTGTGTGTTAGAACCAGGTTGCGATCCTTTAGCATTGCCCAACTGGGAGGAGAGCAAACCGGGGTCCAGTAGCAGATATAGCAGGTAGGTATCAAGCAGAAGCATAGTCAGTATACAAGGCAGGTCAGTAACAAGTAGCTTCAGGTTGGGATCAAGCAGACGTGCAGGTGAGGAACAAGCCAAAGGTTGATAACTAGAGATGAGCGAAGTATTCAAAAATTCGATTCGACCGATTCGGCGAATTCGTGGACAATATTCGATTCGAGTCGAATATATTCGCTGTGAATTTAACTTAAAAAAGGGTGTTTCTAGGCTTCAGAGAGACTTAATATTAGTGCAGAACACTGTACCTTTAATTTAAATGCCCTTGGAGTCTGCTGGGGAAGAGAAATAATACTGTCAGTCAGTATGACATGCAGATGAGTGCCGTCGATCTTAGAATCACCGCACACTTCACTCATTTGGCCAGTCACGGGGCCAAAACCAGTGTTTGGAGCCACAGTGTGGCGGTGGAGGCAGCAGCAATGGGAGGCCATACAGCAAACTATGACAAAATGGAAACCAGCAGGAGTGTGAGGAGACCTCAAAGTGGCACATGGCAGAGTGGGAGCAATGGGAGGCGGTACAGGGACCCATGTCACACTGTGGACCCAGCAGCAGCGTGACGAGGCGGTACGGGGGCCCATGGCAGATTTGGGGCCTGGCAGCACCTATGGGAGGCCTGTAATCTGCCAGCAACCTATGACAAAATGGAAAACAGCAGGAGTGTGAGGAGACCTCAAAGTGGCACATGGCAGAGTGGGAGCAATGGGAGGCCGTACAGGGACCCATGACAGACAATGGACTTGGCAGCAGCATGAGGAGGCGGTATAGGGGCCCATGGCAGATTAGAGGCCTGGCAGCAGCTATGGGAGGCCCGTAATCTGCCAGCACCCTATGTCAAAAAATTGAACACACCAGCAGTGTGAGGAGACCTGAAAGTGGCACATGGCAGAGTGTGGCGATGGAGACAGCAGCAATGGGAGGCCGTACAGGGACCCATGAGAGACTCTGGACTTGGCAGCAGCATGAGGAGGCGGTATAGGGGCCCATGGCAGATTAGGGGCCTGGCAGCAGCTATGGGAGGCCCGTAATCTGCCAGCACCCTATGACAAAAAATGGAACACACCAGCAGTGTGAGGAGACCTGAAAGTGGCACATGTTTGGGGCATGATTCATGGCGGATTTAGTCAGTTGTGTCAGGAACTGGTGGTTTGAAATCCAGACTAATCCACGCCTGATTCATTTTCACAAACGTGAGTCTCTCCACACTTTGGGTGGACAGTCGTGTCCTACGCGGAGTTACAATACCTCCTGCCGCACTAAACACGCGCTCCGATGCCACGCTACTGGCCGGGCATGACAGCCTTTCAAGGGCAAATTCAGCTAGTTGGGGCCAAAGGTCAAGTTTCGTTGCCCAGTAGTCAAGGGGATTGTCTACCTCGGTTGGCAGGGTGCTGTCCAAGTAGGCCTAAGCCTGTTGTTTGAGGTCCTGCTCCAGGTCCACCTGATGCTGCTGCTGCTGCTGCTGCGGCTGGTTAGTAGTTTCCTCACTGCGCTGGTGAAGAAAGCTACTCATCATCGACTGCAGACTGAGGCAGCCGCTGCTGGTGGAGCTGCCACTGCTCCTACCACCCCACCCCTCCCCTGCTGCCATGGCAGCGTAACGCGAGCGCACAGGGCCCACAGTGTCTGAGGATGGACGTTGGCGCAGACAGGCAGAGACCAGCTGACTACATAGGTGGTTTTTATAGTACGTTATTTTGGCCTCCCTCTCAGCAGGTGTGAAAAAGGCCACTATTTTGGAACGGTAGCGAGGGTCCAACAAGGTGGACAGCCAAAAGTGATCCCTCTGTCTGATGGTTATTATTCGGCTGTCGGTACGCAAGCAAGCGAGCATGCTATGGGCCATTTGTGCCAAGGAATGCGAGGGACTCCCTGCCTCCATCTCCACAGCATACTGCCACGGTGCGTCTGGGTCCTCTGTCTCCTCTTCCTCCTCCTCTACCAGATGCTCCTGCTCCTCCACTCCTGTCCGCTGAGTGGAAAAAAAACCCATTTCACTCAATAATTCCTGAGCACCAATGTCCTCCTCTACCTCCTCCTCTTCTTCCTGTCCTGCTCCCACAGGGGTCATGTGGCGTTGAGATCTGTGCGCCACGTCTACCGCACCCTGACAAGCCATTGTTAACAGCATTTGTTCCAGGACGTGCAACAGAGGAATGACGTCGTTCATCCCATAGTCCTGCCGACTCACGAATAGCGTGGCCTCCTCAAAGGGCCTGAGCAAGCGCAGGTGTCACGCATGAGCTGCCAATGGCTGACATCTACGTTACACAGGGAGTACCTTTATCCGCTTTTAACATCAGGAAATCTGTGATGGCCTTTTGCTATTCGTAAAGGCGGTCTAACATATGTAGGGTTGAATTCCACGTTGTTGCAACGTCACAGCATGAGGAGTCGGTACGGGGGCCCATGGCAGATTACGGGCCTGGCAGCAGCAATGGGAGGCCCATAATCTGCCAGCACCCTATGTCAAAAAATTCAACACACCAGCAGTGTGTGAGGAGACCTGAAAGTGGCACATGGCAGAGTGTGGCGATGGAGACAGCAGCAATGGGAGGCCGTACAGGGACCCATGAGAGACTCTGGACCTGGCAGCAGCATGAGGAGGCGGTATATAGGGGCCTATGGCAGATTAGGGGCCTGGCAGCAGCTATAGGAGGCCCGTAATCTGCCAGCACCCTATGTCAAAAAATTCAACACACCAGCAGTGTGTGAGGAGACCTGAAAGTGGCACATGGCAGAGTGTGGCGATGGAGACAGCAGCAATGGGAGGCCGTACAGGGACCCATGAGAGACTCTGAACCTGGCAGCAGCATGAGGAGGTGGTATATAGGGGCCTATGGCAGATTAGGGGCCTGGCAGCAGCTATAGGAGGCCCGTAATCTGCCAGCACCCTATGTCAAAAAATTCAACACACCAGCAGTGTGTGAGGAGACCTGAAAGTGGCACATGGCAGAGTGTGGCGATGGAGACAGCAGCAATGGGAGGCCATACAGGGACCCATGAGAGACTCTGGACCTGGCAGCAGCATGAGGAGGCGGTATAGGGGCCCATGGCAGATTAGGGGCCTGGCAGCAGCTATAGGAGGCCCGTAATCTGCCAGCACCCTATGTCAAAAAATTCAACACACCAGCAGTGTGTGAGGAGACCTGAAAGTGGCACATGGCAGAGTGTGGCGATGGAGACAGCAGCAATGGGAGGCCGTACAGGGACCCATGAGAGACTCTGGACCTGGCAGCAGCATGAGGAGGCGGTATAGGGGCCCATGGCAGATTAGGGGCCTGGCAGCAGCTATAGGAGGCCCATAATCTGCCAGCACCCTATGTCAAAAAATTCAACACACCAGCAGTGTGTGAGGAGACCTGAAAGTGGCACATGGCAGAGTGTGGCGATGGAGACAGCAGCAATGGGAGGCCGTACAGGGACCCATGAGAGACTCTGGACCTGGCAGCAGCATGAGGAGGCGGTATAGGGGCCCATGGCAGATTAGGGGCCTGGCAGCAGCTATAGGAGGCCCGTAATCTGCCAGCACCCTATGTCAAAAAATTCAACACACCAGCAGTGTGAGGAGACCTGAAAGTGGCACATGGCATGAGACACTGTGGACCTGGCAGCAGCATGAGGAGGCGGTACAGGGGCCCATGGCAGATTAGGGGCCTGGCAGCAGCTATGGGAGGCCCGTAATCTGCCAGCACCCTATGTCAAAAAATTCAACACACCAGCAGTGTGAAGAGACCTGAATGTGGCACATGGCAGAGTGTGGCGATGGAGACAGCAGCAATGGGAGGCCGTACAGGGACCCATGAGAGACTCTGGACCTGGCAGCAGCATGAGGAGGCGGTATATAGGGGTCCATGGCAGATTAGGGGCCTGGCAGCAGCTATAGGAGGCCCGTAATCTGCCAGCACCCTATGTCAAAAAATTCAACACACCAGCAGTGTGAAGAGACCTGAATGTGGCACATGGCAGAGTGTGGCGATGGAGACAGCAGCAATGGGAGGCCGTACAGGGACCCATGAGAGACTCTGGACCTGGCAGCAGCGTGAGGAGGCGGTATAGGGGCCCATGGCAGATTAGGGGCCTGGCAGCAGCTATAGGAGGCCCGTAATCTGCCAGCACCCTATGTCAAAAAATTCAACACACCAGCAGTGTGAGGAGACCTGAAAGTGGCACATGGCATGAGACACTGTGGACCTGGCAGCAGCATGAGGAGGTGGTACAGGGGCCCATGGCAGATTAGGGGCCTGGCAGCAGCTATGGGAGGCCCGTAATCTGCCAGCACCCTATGTCAAAAAATTCAACACACCAGCAGTGTGAAGAGACCTGAATGTGGCACATGGCAGAGTGTGGCGATGGAGACAGCAGCAATGGGAGGCTGTACAGGGACCCATGAGAGACTCTGGACCTGGCAGCAGCGTGAGGAGGCGGTATAAGGGCCCATGGCAGATTAGGGGCCTGGCAGCAGCTATAGGAGGCCCGTAATCTGCCAGCACCCTATGTCAAAAAATTCAACACACCAGCAGTGTGAGGAGACCTGAAAGTGGCACATGGCATGAGACACTGTGGACCTGGCAGCAGCATGAGGAGGCGGTACAGGGGCCCATGGCAGATTAGGGGCCTGGCAGCAGCTATGGGAGGCCCATAATCTGCCAGCACCCTATGTCAAAAAATTCAACACACCAGCAGTGTGAAGAGACCTGAATGTGGCACATGGCAGAGTGTGGCGATGGAGACAGCAGCAATGGGAGGCCGTACAGGGACCCATGAGAGACTCTGGACCTGGCAGCAGCATGAGGAGGCGGTATATAGGGGCCTATGGCAGATTAGGGGCCTGGCAGCAGCTATAGGAGGCCCGTAATCTGCCAGCACCCTATGTCAAAAAATTCAACACACCAGCAGTGTGTGAGGAGACCTGAAAGTGGCACATGGCAGAGTGTGGCGATGGAGACAGCAGCAATGGGAGGCCGTACAGGGACCCATGAGAGACTCTGGACCTGGCAGCAGCATGAGGAGGCGGTATATAGGGGCCTAGGGCAGATTAGGGGCCTGGCAGCAGCTATAGGAGGCCCGTAATCTGCCAGCACCCTATGTCAAAAAATTCTACACACCAGCAGTGTGAGGAGACCTGAAAGTGGCACATGGCAGAGTGTGGCGATGGAGACAGCAGCAATGGGAGGCCGTACAGGGACCCATGAGAGACTCTGGACCTGGCAGCAGCATGAGGAGGCGGTATATAGGGGCCCATGGCAGATTAAGGGCCTGGCAGCAGCTATAGGAGGCCCGTAATCTGCCAGCACCCTATGTCAAAAAATTCAACACACCAGCAGTGTGTGAGGAGACCTGAAAGTGGCACATGGCAGAGTGTGGCGATGGAGACAGCAGCAATGGGAGGCCGTACAGGGACCCATGAGAGACTCTGGACCTGGCAGCAGCATGAGGAGGCGGTATATAGGGGCCTAGGGCAGATTAGGGGCCTGGCAGCAGCTATAGGAGGCCCGTAATCTGCCAGCACCCTATGTCAAAAAATTCTACACACCAGCAGTGTGAGGAGACCTGAAAGTGGCACATGGCAGAGTGTGGCGATGGAGACAGCAGCAATGGGAGGCCGTACAGGGACCCATGAGAGACTCTGGACCTGGCAGCAGCATGAGGAGGCGGTATATAGGGGCCTAGGGCAGATTAGGGGCCTGGCAGCAGCTATAGGAGGCCCGTAATCTGCCAGCACCCTATGTCAAAAAATTCTACACACCAGCAGTGTGAGGAGATCTGAAAGTGGCACATGGCAGAGTGTGGCGATGGAGACAGCAGCAATGGGAGGCCGTACAGGGACCCATGAGAGACTCTGGACCTGGCAGCAGCATGAGGAGGCGGTATATAGGGGCCCATGGCAGATTAGGGGCCTGGCAGCAGCTATAGGAGGCCCGTAATCTGCCAGCACCCTATGTCAAAAAATTCTACACACCAGCAGTGTGTGAGGAGACCTGAAAGTGGCACATGGCAGAGTGTGGCGATGGAGACAGCAGCAATGGGAGGCCATACAGGGACCCATGAGAGACTCTGGACCTGGCAGCAGCATGAGGAGGCGGTATATAGGGGCCTAGGGCAGATTAGGGGCCTGGCAGCAGCTATAGGAGGCCCGTAATCTGCCAGCACCCTATGTCAAAAAATTCTACACACCAGCAGTGTGAGGAGACCTGAAAGTGGCACATGGCAGAGTGTGGCGATGGAGACAGCAGCAATGGGAGGCCGTACAGGGACCCATGAGAGACTCTGGACCTGGCAGCAGCATGAGGAGGCGGTATATAGGGGCCCATGGCAGATTAGGGGCCTGGCAGCAGCTATAGGAGGCCCGTAATCTGCCAGCACCCTATGTCAAAAAATTCTACACACCAGCAGTGTGAGAGGAGACCTGAAAGTGGCACATGGCAGAGTGTGGCGATGGAGACAGCAGCAATGGGAGGCCATACAGGGACCCATGAGAGACTCTGGACCTGGCAGCAGCATGAGGAGGCGGTATATAGGGGCCCATGGCAGATTAGGGGCCTGGCAGCAGCTATAGGAGGCCCGTAATCTGCCAGCACCCTATGTCAAAAAATTCTACACACCAGCAGTGTGTGAGGAGACCTGAAAGTGTCACATGGCAGAGTGTGGCGATGGAGACAGCAGCAATGGGAGGCCGTACAGGGACCCATGAGAGACTCTGGACCTGGCAGCAGCATGAGGAGGCGGTATATAGGGGCCTATGGCAGATTAGGGGCCTGGCAGCAGCTATAGAAGGCCCGTAATCTGCCAGCACCCTATGTCAAAAAATTCTACACACCAGCAGTGTGAGGAGACCTGAAAGTGGCACATGGCAGAGTGTGGCGATGGAGACAGCAGCAATGGGAGGCCGTACAGGGACCCATGAGAGACTCTGGACCTGGCAGCAGCATGAGGAGGCGGTATATAGGGGCCCATGGCAGATTAGGGGCCTGGCAGCAGCTATAGGAGGCCCGTAATCTGCCAGCACCCTATGTCAAAAAATTCAACACACCAGCAATGTGTGAGGAGACCTGAAAGTGGCACATGGCAGAGTGTGGCGATGGAGACAGCAGCAATGGGAGGCCGTACAGGGACCCATGAGAGACTCTGGACCTGGCAGCAGCATGAGGAGGCGGTATATAGGGGCCTATGGCAGATTAGGGGCCTGGCAGCAGCTATAGGAGGCCCGTAATCTGCCAGCACCCTATGTCAAGAAATTCTACACACCAGCAGTGTGAGGAGACCTGAAAGTGGCACATGGCAGAGTGTGGCGATGGAGACAGCAGCAATGGGAGGCCGTACAGGGACCCATGAGAGACTCTGGACCTGGCAGCAGCATGAGGAGGCGGTATATAGGGGCCCATGGCAGATTAGGGGCCTGGCAGCAGCTATAGGAGGCCCGTAATCTGCCAGCACCCTATGTCAAAAAATTCTACACACCAGCAGTGTGAGGAGACCTGAAAGTGGCACATGGCAGAGTGTGGCGATGGAGACAGCAGCAATGGGAGGCCGTACAGGGACCCATGAGAGACTCTGGACCTGGCAGCAGCATGAGGAGGCGGTATATAGGGGCCTATGGCAGATTAGGGGCCAGGCAGCAGCTATAGGAGGCCCGTAATCTGCCAGCACCCTATGTCAAAAAATTCTACACACCAGCAGTGTGAGGAGACCTGAAAGTGGCACATGGCAGAGTGTGGCGATGGAGACAGCAGCAATGGGAGGCCGTACAGGGACCCATGAGAGACTCTGGACCTGGCAGCAGCATGAGGAGGCGGTATATAGGGGCCAATGGCAGATTAGGGGCCTGGCAGCAGCTATAGGAGGCCCGTAATCTGCCAGCACCCTATGTCAAAAAATTCAACACACCAGCAGTGTGTGAGGAGACCTGAAAGTGGCACATGGCAGAGTGTGGCGATGGAGACAGCAGCAATGGGAGGCCGTACAGGGACCCATGAGAGACTCTGGACCTGGCAGCAGCATGAGGAGGCGGTATATAGGGGCCTATGGCAGATTAGGGGCCTGGCAGCAGCTATAGGAGGCCCGTAATCTGCCAGCACCCTATGTCAAAAAATTCTACACACCAGCAGTGTGAGGAGACCTGAAAGTGGCACATGGCAGAGTGTGGCGATGGAGACAGCAGCAATGGGAGGCCGTACAGGGACCCATGAGAGACTCTGGACCTGGCAGCAGCATGAGGAGGCGGTATATAGGGGCCCATGGCAGATTAGGGGCCTGGCAGCAGCTATAGGAGGCCCGTAATCTGCCAGCACCCTATGTCAAAAAATTCTACACACCAGCAGTGTGAGGAGACCTGAAAGTGGCACATGGCAGAGTGTGGCGATGGAGACAGCAGCAATGGGAGGCCGTACAGGGACCCATGAGAGACTCTGGACCTGGCAGCAGCATGAGGAGGCGGTATATAGGGGCCCATGGCAGATTAGGGGCCTGGCAGCAGCTATAGGAGGCCCGTAATCTGCCAGCACCCTATGTCAAAAAATTCTACACACCAGCAGTGTGTGAGGAGACCTGAAAGTGTCACATGGCAGAGTGTGGCGATGGAGACAGCAGCAATGGGAGGCCGTACAGGGACCCATGAGAGACTCTGGACCTGGCAGCAGCATGAGGAGGCGGTATATAGGGGCCTATGGCAGATTAGGGGCCTGGCAGCAGCTATAGAAGGCCCGTAATCTGCCAGCACCCTATGTCAAAAAATTCTACACACCAGCAGTGTGAGGAGACCTGAAAGTGGCACATGGCAGAGTGTGGCGATGGAGACAGCAGCAATGGGAGGCCGTACAGGGACCCATGAGAGACTCTGGACCTGGCAGCAGCATGAGGAGGCGGTATATAGGGGCCCATGGCAGATTAGGGGCCTGGCAGCAGCTATAGGAGGCCCGTAATCTGCCAGCACCCTATGTCAAAAAATTCAACACACCAGCAATGTGTGAGGAGACCTGAAAGTGGCACATGGCAGAGTGTGGCGATGGAGACAGCAGCAATGGGAGGCCGTACAGGGACCCATGAGAGACTCTGGACCTGGCAGCAGCATGAGGAGGCGGTATATAGGGGCCTATGGCAGATTAGGGGCCTGGCAGCAGCTATAGGAGGCCCGTAATCTGCCAGCACCCTATGTCAAAAAATTCTACACACCAGCAGTGTGAGGAGACCTGAAAGTGGCACATGGCAGAGTGTGGCGATGGAGACAGCAGCAATGGGAGGCCGTACAGGGACCCATGAGAGACTCTGGACCTGGCAGCAGCATGAGGAGGCGGTATATAGGGGCCCATGGCAGATTAGGGGCCTGGCAGCAGCTATAGGAGGCCCGTAATCTGCCAGCACCCTATGTCAAAAAATTCTACACACCAGCAGTGTGAGGAGACCTGAAAGTGGCACATGGCAGAGTGTGGCGATGGAGACAGCAGCAATGGGAGGCCGTACAGGGACCCATGAGAGACTCTGGACCTGGCAGCAGCATGAGGAGGCGGTATATAGGGGCCTATGGCAGATTAGGGGCCAGGCAGCAGCTATAGGAGGCCCGTAATCTGCCAGCACCCTATGTCAAAAAATTCTACACACCAGCAGTGTGAGGAGACCTGAAAGTGGCACATGGCAGAGTGTGGCGATGGAGACAGCAGCAATGGGAGGCCGTACAGGGACCCATGAGAGACTCTGGACCTGGCAGCAGCATGAGGAGGCGGTATATAGGGGCCAATGGCAGATTAGGGGCCTGGCAGCAGCTATAGGAGGCCCGTAATCTGCCAGCACCCTATGTCAAAAAATTCAACACACCAGCAGTGTGTGAGGAGACCTGAAAGTGGCACATGGCAGAGTGTGGCGATGGAGACAGCAGCAATGGGAGGCCGTACAGGGACCCATGAGAGACTCTGGACCTGGCAGCAGCATGAGGAGGCGGTATATAGGGGCCTATGGCAGATTAGGGGCCTGGCAGCAGCTATAGGAGGCCCGTAATCTGCCAGCACCCTATGTCAAAAAATTCTACACACCAGCAGTGTGAGGAGACCTGAAAGTGGCACATGGCAGAGTGTGGCGATGGAGACAGCAGCAATGGGAGGCCGTACAGGGACCCATGAGAGACTCTGGACCTGGCAGCAGCATGAGGAGGCGGTATATAGGGGCCCATGGCAGATTAGGGGCCTGGCAGCAGCTATAGGAGGCCCGTAATCTGCCAGCACCCTATGTCAAAAAATTCTACACACCAGCAGTGTGAGGAGACCTGAAAGTGGCACATGGCAGAGTGTGGCGATGGAGACAGCAGCAATGGGAGGCCGTACAGGGACCCATGAGAGACTCTGGACCTGGCAGCAGCATTAGGAGGCGGTATATAGGGGCCCATGGCAGATTAGGGGCCTGGCAGCAGCTATAGGAGGCCCGTAATCTGCCAGCACCCTATGTCAAAAAATTCTACACACCAGCAGTGTGTGAGGAGACCTGAAAGTGTCACATGGCAGAGTGTGGCGATGGAGACAGCAGCAATGGGAGGCCGTACAGGGACCCATGAGAGACTCTGGACCTGGCAGCAGCATGAGGAGGCGGTATATAGGGGCCTATGGCAGATTAGGGGCCTGGCAGCAGCTATAGGAGGCCCGTAATCTGCCAGCACCCTATGTCAAAAAATTCTACACACCAGCAGTGTGAGGAGACCTGAAAGTGGCACATGGCAGAGTGTGGCGATGGAGACAGCAGCAATGGGAGGCCGTACAGGGACCCATGAGAGACTCTGGACCTGGCAGCAGCATGAGGAGGCGGTATATAGGGGCCAATGGCAGATTAGGGGCCTGGCAGCAGCTATAGGAGGCCCGTAATCTGCCAGCACCCTATGTCAAAAAATTCAACACACCAGCAGTGTGTGAGGAGACCTGAAAGTGGCACATGGCAGAGTGTGGCGATGGAGACAGCAGCAATGGGAGGCCGTACAGGGACCCATGAGAGACTCTGGACCTGGCAGCAGCATGAGGAGGCGGTATATAGGGGCCTATGGCAGATTAGGGGCCTGGCAGCAGCTATAGGAGGCCCGTAATCTGCCAGCACCCTATGTCAAAAAATTCTACACACCAGCAGTGTGAGGAGACCTGAAAGTGGCACATGGCAGAGTGTGGCGATGGAGACAGCAGCAATGGGAGGCCGTACAGGGACCCATGAGAGACTCTGGACCTGGCAGCAGCATGAGGAGGCGGTATATAGGGGCCCATGGCAGATTAGGGGCCTGGCAGCAGCTATAGGAGGCCCGTAATCTGCCAGCACCCTATGTCAAAAAATTCTACACACCAGCAGTGTGAGGAGACCTGAAAGTGGCACATGGCAGAGTGTGGCGATGGAGACAGCAGCAATGGGAGGCCGTACAGGGACCCATGAGAGACTCTGGACCTGGCAGCAGCATGAGGAGGCGGTATATAGGGGCCCATGGCAGATTAGGGGCCTGGCAGCAGCTATAGGAGGCCCGTAATCTGCCAGCACCCTATGTCAAAAAATTCTACACACCAGCAGTGTGTGAGGAGACCTGAAAGTGTCACATGGCAGAGTGTGGCGATGGAGACAGCAGCAATGGGAGGCCGTACAGGGACCCATGAGAGACTCTGGACCTGGCAGCAGCATGAGGAGGCGGTATATAGGGGCCTATGGCAGATTAGGGGCCTGGCAGCAGCTATAGAAGGCCCGTAATCTGCCAGCACCCTATGTCAAAAAATTCTACACACCAGCAGTGTGAGGAGACCTGAAAGTGGCACATGGCAGAGTGTGGCGATGGAGACAGCAGCAATGGGAGGCCGTACAGGGACCCATGAGAGACTCTGGACCTGGCAGCAGCATGAGGAGGCGGTATATAGGGGCCCATGGCAGATTAGGGGCCTGGCAGCAGCTATAGGAGGCCCGTAATCTGCCAGCACCCTATGTCAAAAAATTCAACACACCAGCAATGTGTGAGGAGACCTGAAAGTGGCACATGGCAGAGTGTGGCGATGGAGACAGCAGCAATGGGAGGCCGTACAGGGACCCATGAGAGACTCTGGACCTGGCAGCAGCATGAGGAGGCGGTATATAGGGGCCTATGGCAGATTAGGGGCCTGGCAGCAGCTATAGGAGGCCCGTAATCTGCCAGCACCCTATGTCAAAAAATTCTACACACCAGCAGTGTGAGGAGACCTGAAAGTGGCACATGGCAGAGTGTGGCGATGGAGACAGCAGCAATGGGAGGCCGTACAGGGACCCATGAGAGACTCTGGACCTGGCAGCAGCATGAGGAGGCGGTATATAGGGGCCCATGGCAGATTAGGGGCCTGGCAGCAGCTATAGGAGGCCCGTAATCTGCCAGCACCCTATGTCAAAAAATTCTACACACCAGCAGTGTGAGGAGACCTGAAAGTGGCACATGGCAGAGTGTGGCGATGGAGACAGCAGCAATGGGAGGCCGTACAGGGACCCATGAGAGACTCTGGACCTGGCAGCAGCATGAGGAGGCGGTATATAGGGGCCTATGGCAGATTAGGGGCCAGGCAGCAGCTATAGGAGGCCCGTAATCTGCCAGCACCCTATGTCAAAAAATTCTACACACCAGCAGTGTGAGGAGACCTGAAAGTGGCACATGGCAGAGTGTGGCGATGGAGACAGCAGCAATGGGAGGCCGTACAGGGACCCATGAGAGACTCTGGACCTGGCAGCAGCATGAGGAGGCGGTATATAGGGGCCAATGGCAGATTAGGGGCCTGGCAGCAGCTATAGGAGGCCCGTAATCTGCCAGCACCCTATGTCAAAAAATTCAACACACCAGCAGTGTGTGAGGAGACCTGAAAGTGGCACATGGCAGAGTGTGGCGATGGAGACAGCAGCAATGGGAGGCCGTACAGGGACCCATGAGAGACTCTGGACCTGGCAGCAGCATGAGGAGGCGGTATATAGGGGCCTATGGCAGATTAGGGGCCTGGCAGCAGCTATAGGAGGCCCGTAATCTGCCAGCACCCTATGTCAAAAAATTCTACACACCAGCAGTGTGAGGAGACCTGAAAGTGGCACATGGCAGAGTGTGGCGATGGAGACAGCAGCAATGGGAGGCCGTACAGGGACCCATGAGAGACTCTGGACCTGGCAGCAGCATGAGGAGGCGGTATATAGGGGCCCATGGCAGATTAGGGGCCTGGCAGCAGCTATAGGAGGCCCGTAATCTGCCAGCACCCTATGTCAAAAAATTCTACACACCAGCAGTGTGAGGAGACCTGAAAGTGGCACATGGCAGAGTGTGGCGATGGAGACAGCAGCAATGGGAGGCCGTACAGGGACCCATGAGAGACTCTGGACCTGGCAGCAGCATTAGGAGGCGGTATATAGGGGCCCATGGCAGATTAGGGGCCTGGCAGCAGCTATAGGAGGCCCGTAATCTGCCAGCACCCTATGTCAAAAAATTCTACACACCAGCAGTGTGTGAGGAGACCTGAAAGTGTCACATGGCAGAGTGTGGCGATGGAGACAGCAGCAATGGGAGGCCGTACAGGGACCCATGAGAGACTCTGGACCTGGCAGCAGCATGAGGAGGCGGTATATAGGGGCCTATGGCAGATTAGGGGCCTGGCAGCAGCTATAGGAGGCCCGTAATCTGCCAGCACCCTATGTCAAAAAATTCTACACACCAGCAGTGTGAGGAGACCTGAAAGTGGCACATGGCAGAGTGTGGCGATGGAGACAGCAGCAATGGGAGGCCGTACAGGGACCCATGAGAGACTCTGGACCTGGCAGCAGCATGAGGAGGCGGTATATAGGGGCCCATGGCAGATTAGGGGCCTGGCAGCAGCTATAGGAGGCCCGTAATCTGCCAGCACCCTATGTCAAAAAATTCTACACACCAGCAGTGTGAGGAGACCTGAAAGTGGCACATGGCAGAGTGTGGCGATGGAGACAGCAGCAATGGGAGGCCGTACAGGGACCCATGAGAGACTCTGGACCTGGCAGCAGCATGAGGAGGCGGTATATAGGGGCCCATGGCAGATTAGGGGCCTGGCAGCAGCTATAGGAGGCCCGTAATCTGCCAGCACCCTATGTCAAAAAATTCTACACACCAGCAGTGTGAGGAGACCTAAAAGTGGCACATGGCAGAGTGTGGCGATGGAGACAGCAGCAATGGGAGGCCGTACAGGGACCCATGAGAGACTCTGGACCTGGCAGCAGCATGAGGAGGCGGTATATAGGGGCCTATGGCAGATTAGGGGCCTGGCAGCAGCTATAGGAGGCCCATAATCTGCCAGCACCCTATGTCAAAAAATTCTACACACCAGCAGTGTGAGGAGACCTGAAAGTGGCACATGGCAGAGTGTGGCGATGGAGACAGCAGCAATGGGAGGCCGTACAGGGAGCCATGAGAGACTCTGGACTTGGCAGCAGCATGAGGAGGCAGTATATAGGGGCCCATGGCAGATTAGGGGCCTGGCAGCAGCTATGGGAGGCCCGTAATCTGCCAGCACCCTATGTCAAAAAATTGAAAACACAAGCAGTGTGAAGAGACCTGAATGTGGCACATGGCAGAGTGTGGCGATGGAGACAGCAGCAATGGGAGGCCGTATAGGGACCCATGAGAGACTCTGGACTTGGCAGCAGCATGAGGAGGCGGTATATAGGGGCCTATGGCAGATTAGGGGCCTGGCAGCAGCTATGGGAGGCCCGTAATCTGCCAGCACCCTATGACAAAAAATGGAACACACCAGCAGTGTGTGAGGAGACCTGAAAGTGGCACATGTTTGAGGCATGATTCATGGCGGATTTAGTCAGTTGTGTCAGGAACTGGTGGTTTGAAATCCAGACTAATCCACGCCTGATTCATTTTCACAAACGTGAGTCTCTCCACACTTTGGGTGGACAGTCGTGTCCTCCGCGGAGTTACAATACCTCCTGCCGCACTAAACACGCGCTCCGATGCCACGCTACTGGCCGGGCATGACAGCCTTTCAAGGGCAAATTCAGCTAGTTGGGGCCAAAGGTCAAGTTTCGTTGCCCAGTAGTCAAGGGGATTGTCTACCTCGGTTGGCAGGGTGCTGTCCAAGTAGGCCCAAGCCTGTTGTTTGAGGTCCTGCTCCAGGTCCACCTGATGCTGCTGCTGCTGCTGCTGCGGCTGGTTAGTAGTTTCCTCACTGCGCTGGTGAAGAAAGCTACTCATCATCGACTGCAGACTGAGGCAGCCGCTGCTGGTGGAGCTGCCACTGCTCCTACCACCCCACCCCTCCCCTGCTGCCATGGCAGCGGAACGCGAGCGCACAGGGCCCACAGTGTCTGAGGATGGACGTTGGCGCACAAAGGCAGAGACCAACTGACTACATAGGTGGTTTTTATAGTACGTTATTTTGGCCTCCCTCTCAGCAGGTGTGAAAAAGGCCACCATTTTTGAACGGTAGCGAGGGTCCAACAAGGTGGACAGCCAAAAGTCATCCCTCTGTCTGATGGTTATTATTCGGCTGTCGCTACGCAAGCAACCGAGCATGCTATGGGCCATTTGTGCCAAGGAATGCGAGGGACTCCCTGCCTCCATCTCCACAGCATACTGCCACGGTGCGTCTGGGTCCTCTGTCTCCTCCTCCTCCTCCTCTACCAGATGCTCCTGCTCCTCCACTCCTGTCCGCTGAGTGGAAAAACCACCCATTTCACTCAATAATTCCTGAGCACAAATGTCCTCCTCTACCTCCTCCTCTTCTTCCTGTCCTGCCCCCACAGGGGTCATGTGGCGTTGAGATCTGTGCGCCACGTCTACCGCACCCTGACCAGCCATTGTTAACAGCATTTGTTCAAGGACGTGCAACAGAGGAATGACGTCGTTCATCCCATAGTCCTGCCGACTCACGAATAGCGTGGCCTCCTCAAAGGGCCTGAGCAAGCGGCAGGTGTCACGCATGAGCTGCCAATGGCTGACATCGAAGTTACACAGGGGAGTACCTTTATCCGCTTGTAACATCAGGAAATCGGTGATGGCCTTTCGCTGCTCGTAAAGGCGGTCTAACATGTGTAGGGTTGAATTCCACCTTGTTGCAACGTCGCAGATCAGGCGATGATGTGGAATTCCGTTCTGCCGCTGCAGCTCAAGGAGGGTGTGCTTTGCGGTGTAGGAATGGCTGAAATGCATGCAAAGTTTACGTGACATTTTAAGGATGTCTTGCAGTGGGATGGTGGATTTTAGGAACCACTTGACAACCAGATTGAACACGTGAGCCATGCATGGCGCATGGCACAACCTTCCTTGACGCAGAGCAGACACCATGTTCTTTCCGTTGTCGGTCAACATGGTTCCGATTTTCAGTTTGCGCGGAGACAGCCATCTGTCGATTTCTCTGTTCATTACACTCAGAAGTTCCTCCCCTGTGTGACTACGTTCGCCAAGGCATACCAGGTGCAGAACAGCGTGACACCGTTGCGCCCTGCACATGTGATATGCCGGTCGGGTAATGGGACTTGGCACGGGGGTGGCGGCTGAGGACACGGCAGAAGAAGAGGTGGTAGAGGCGGACATCTTTGCCGGACCAAGGACGTGCAAACGTGGAGGCAAAAGCGGCGTGACCTGTCCAAGTTGCTGGTGCGGCTGTGACGGCACCACGTTCACCCAGTGGGCCGTAAATGACATGTACTGTCCCTGACCGTAGTTACAGCTCCACACGTCGGCGCTGCCGTGCACTTTGGCAGAGACCGACATGCTCAAAGACTGGCCCACCATGTCTTCTACATGTGAATGCAGGGCTGGCACTGCCTTTTTGGCGAAGAAATGACGGCTTGGCACTCTCCACCGCGGCGCGGCACAAGCCATCATTTCTCTGAAAGGTGCTGAGTCCACCACTTGGAAAGGGAGGGACTGCAGCACCAGCAACTTGGACAGGAGGACGTTCAGCTTTTGCACCGTCGGGTGCGTGCTCGCAAACTGTTGTCTCTTGGAAACGGATTCCAAGAAAGACTGCTGACGGAATCCGTGAAGAGGAGTAGCAGGAGAAGGAGCATCTGAACGAGCGGAAGATGCCAACGAGCGACAACTCCCCTCAGCAGAGGTGTTGGAGCCTTGACTGGCTGATGGAGGGCGATTGACGTCGGGTGACGGAGCAAGTAACGGAGCGGGTGATGGAGCGGGGGCTGGGGCGGGCAGAACCGCCGTATCTTTATCACGGTTTTCCCAGGCCACCAAATGGTGACGCTGCATATGCTGCCGCAACGCTGTAGTCCCAACATGGGCCACCTGGCCACGCTTGACTTTCTGGCCACATAGTCGACATACGGCTACGTTTACTTCCTCGGGCGGCTTGACGAAAAATTGCCACACCGCCGAGTAGGAAACTTTGCCCCCGATACTCCTCACTGGCTGACTGCTGCTTCCTCCGTGCACACCGGCACCACTACTGGCCGTGGTGGTAGGCTGCAGTGGAGCTGGTGCTCTACTCCGTGGCCGTTTGGCTCCACTGACACTGCTGCGACCCTGCTGCTGTCTCCTGGGCAACCCACCGACTGTTTCGCTCGCTGCCAAGCTGCCACCCTCTTCTCCTGATGATGCGGAAGAAATTGCCTGATGACGACGAGGCTGCCAAGTGCGATCAACCTCCTCATCATCAAGTAGGGTCTCCGCCTCACTACTAGCCCCCTCGGCTGCGTCTGGGTCAGGAGACAGACCTGTCTCTAGACTGGCTACCGAGCCACTCTCCTCGCCACTACTTCTTCGCCTGGCTGCTGAAAAGGCGGATGTCTCCCCCCGTTCCTGACCGCCCTCTGTTAGCTCTTCCTCACTGTACAGTGGGGCTGAGCCCACAGCATGCGATACTTCGCTTGGTGAGGGAACACCAAAGGACAGGGGCAGGTAGAGGACACGTGATTTCAGTGGGCTTGGTCCCGGGCCATGCCAACTAACGGTTGTGTCTGACGTACCCATCGACCGTTGGCTGTAGGTGTCAGAGGTGACCTGGGAAGAGGAAGACGACCGAGCCAACCAATCGATGACGGCAGGGTTGTCGGTGGAGACACGACCGCTGGATGACACCGGGAGCACTGGCCTCTGGCTGCGAATACTGCTGCCTCGACCCCTTCCTCTGCTGCCACGTCTGCTCGCTCCTAAAACATTGCCTCCTCTGCCACTCCTCTGCATGTTGTCTGACATACTCTTTAATTCAACGATTCTGTGTCCCTGAGTAACAATTCTGTGTCCCTGAGTAACAATTCTGTGTCTGTCCCTGAGTAACAATTCTGTGGCCCTAAGTAACGGTTCTGTGTCCCACAGTAACAATTCTGTGTCCCTCAGTAACAATTCTGTGTCTGTCCCTGAGTAACAATTATGTGGCCCTAAGTAACGTTTCTGTGGCCCTCAGTAACAATTCTGTGTCCCCCTGATTAACGTTTATGTGGCCCTAAGTAACGGTTCTGTGGCCCTCAGTAACGGTTCTGTGGCCCTCAGTAACAATTCTGTGTTCCTGATTAACGTTTCTGTGGCCCTAAGTAACAGTTCTGTGGCCCTCAGTAACAATTCTGTGTCCCTGATTAACGTTTATGTGGCCCTAAGTAACGGTTCTGTGGCCCTCAGTAACAATTCTGTGTCCCTCAGTAACAATTCTGTGTCTGTCCCTGATTAACGTTTACGTGGCCCTAAGTAACGGTTCTGTGGCCCTCAGTAACAATTCTGTGTCCCTGATTAACGTTTCTGTGGCCCTAAGTAACGGTTCTGTGGCCCTCAGTAAAAATTCTGTGTCCCTCAAGAAACAATTCTGTGTCTGTCCGTGAGTAACAATTCTGTGGCCCTAAGTAACAGTTCTGTGGCCCTAAGTAACAATTCTGTGTCCCTGATTAACGTTTACGTGGCCCTAAGTAACGGTTCTGTGGCCCTCAGTAACAATTCTGTGTACCTCAGTAACAATTCTGTGTCTGTCCCTGATTAACGTTTACGTTGCCCTAAGTAACGGTTCTGTGGCCCTCAGTAACAATTCTGTGTCCCTGATTAACGTTTCTGTGGCCCTAAGTAACGGTTCTGTGGCCCTCAGTAAAAATTCTGTGTCCCTCAAGAAACAATTCTGTGTCTGTCCGTGAGTAACAATTCTGTGGCCCTAAGTAACGGTTCTGTGGCCCTCAGTAACAATTCTGTGTCCCTGATTAACGTTTATGTGGCCCTAAGTAACGGTTCTGTGGCCCTCAGTAACAATTCTGTGTCCCTGATTAACGTTTATGTGGCCCTAAGTCACGGTTCTGTGGCCCTCATTAAAAATTCTGTGTCCCTCAAGAAACAATTCTGTGTCTGTCCGTGAGTAACAATTCTGTGGCCCTAAGTAACAGTTCTGTGGCCCTCAGTAACAATTCTGTGTCCCTGAGTAACAATTCTGTGGCCCTAAGTAACGGTTCTGTGGCCCTCAGTAACAATTCTGTGTCCCTGTGTAACAATTCTGTGCCTGTGCGAGTAACAATTCTGTGGCCCTAAGTAACGGTTCTGTGGCCCTCAGTAACAATTCTGTGTCCCTGAGTAACAATTCTGTGTCTGTGCGAGTAACAATTCTGTGGCCCTAAGTAACAGTTCTGTGGCCCCCAGTAACAGTTCTGTGTCCCTGAGTAACAATTCTGTGTCTGTGCGAGTAACAATTCTGTGGCCCTAAGTAACAGTTCTGTGGCCCTCAGTAACAATTCTGTGTCCCTGAGTAACAATTCTGTGGCCCTAAGTAACGGTTCTGTGGCCCTCAGTAACAATTCTGTGTCCCTGTGTAACAATTCTGTGTCTGTGCGAGTAACAATTCTGTGGTCCTAAGTAACAGTTCTGTGGCCCTCAGTAACAGTTCTGTGTCCCTGAGTAACAATTCTGTGTCTGTGCGAGTAACAATTCTGTGGCCCTAAGTAACAGTTCTGTGGCCCTCAGTAACAATTCTGTGTCCCTGAGTAACAATTCTGTGGCCCTAAGTAACGGTTCTGTGGCTCTCAGTAACAATTCTGTGTCCCTGTGTAACAATTCTGTGTCTGTGCGAGTAACAATTCTGTGGCCCTAAGTAACAGTTCTGTGGCCCTCAGTAACAGTTCTGTGTCCCTGAGTAACAATTCTGTGTCTGTGCGAGTAACAATTCTGTGGCCCTAAGTAACAGTTCTGTGGCCCTCAGTAACAATTCTGTGTCCCTGAGTAACAATTCTGTGGCCCTAAGTAACGGTTCTGTGGCCCTCAGTAACAATTCTGTGTCCCTGTGTAACAATTCTGTGTCTGTGCGAGTAACAATTCTGTGGCCCTAAGTAACGGTTCTGTGGCCCTCAGTAACAATTCTGTGTCCCTGAGTAACAATTCTGTGTCTGTGCGAGTAACAATTCTGTGGCCCTAAGTAACAGTTCTGTGGCCCCCAGTAACAGTTCTGTGTCCCTGAGTAACAATTCTGTGTCTGTGCGAGTAACAATTCTGTGGCCCTAAGTAACAGTTCTGTGGCCCTCAGTAACAATTCTGTGTCCCTGAGTAACAATTCTGTGGCCCTAAGTAACGGTTCTGTGGCCCTCAGTAACAATTCTGTGTCCCTGTGTAACAATTCTGTGTCTGTGCGAGTAACAATTCTGTGGCCCTAAGTAACAGTTCTGTGGCCCTCAGTAACAGTTCTGTGTCCCTGAGTAACAATTCTGTGTCTGTGCGAGTAACAATTCTGTGGCCCTAAGTAACAGTTCTGTGGCCCTCAGTAACAATTCTGTGTCCCTGAGTAACAATTCTGTGGCCCTAAGTAACGGTTCTGTGGCTCTCAGTAACAATTCTGTGTCCCTGTGTAACAATTCTGTGTCTGTGCGAGTAACAATTCTGTGGCCCTAAGTAACAGTTCTGTGGCCCTCAGTAACAGTTCTGTGTCCCTGAGTAACAATTCTGTGTCTGTGCGAGTAACAATTCTGTGGCCCTAAGTGACAGTTCTGTGGCCCTCAGTAACAATTCTGTGTCCCTGAGTAACAATTCTGTGGCCCTAAGTAACGGTTCTGTGGCCCTCAGTAACAATTCTGTGTCCCTGTGTAACAATTCTGTGTCTGTGCGAGTAACAATTCTGTGGCCCTAAGTAACAGTTCTGTGGCCCTCAGTAACAATTCTGTGTCCCTGAGTAACAATTCTGTGGCCCTAAGTAACGGTTCTGTGGCTCTCAGTAACAATTCTGTGTCCCTGTGTAACAATTCTGTGTCTGTGCGAGTAACAATTCTGTGGCCCTAAGTAACAGTTCTGTGGCCCTCAGTAACAGTTCTGTGTCCCTGAGTAACAATTCTGTGTCTGTGCGAGTAACAATTCTGTGGCCCTAAGTAACAGTTCTGTGGCCCTCAGTAACAATTCTGTGTCCCTGAGTAACAATTCTGTGGCCCTAAGTAACGGTTCTGTGGCCCTCAGTAACAATTCTGTGTCCCTGTGTAACAATTCTGTGTCTGTGCGAGTAACAATTCTGTGGCCCTAAGTAACGGTTCTGTGGCCCTCAGTAACAATTCTGTGTCCCTGAGTAACAATTCTGTGTCTGTGCGAGTAACAATTCTGTGGCCCTAAGTAACAGTTCTGTGGCCCCCAGTAACAGTTCTGTGTCCCTGAGTAACAATTCTGTGTCTGTGCGAGTAACAATTCTGTGGCCCTAAGTAACAGTTCTGTGGCCCTCAGTAACAATTCTGTGTCCCTGAGTAACAATTCTGTGGCCCTAAGTAACGGTTCTGTGGCCCTCAGTAACAATTCTGTGTCCCTGTGTAACAATTCTGTGTCTGTGCGAGTAACAATTCTGTGGCCCTAAGTAACAGTTCTGTGGCCCTCAGTAACAGTTCTGTGTCCCTGAGTAACAATTCTGTGTCTGTGCGAGTAACAATTCTGTGGCCCTAAGTAACAGTTCTGTGGCCCCCAGTAACAGTTCTGTGTCCCTGAGTAACAATTCTGTGGCCCTAAGTAACGGTTCTGTGGCTCTCAGTAACAATTCTGTGTCCCTGTGTAACAATTCTGTGTCTGTGCGAGTAACAATTCTGTGGCCCTAAGTAACAGTTCTGTGGCCCTCAGTAACAGTTCTGTGTCCCTGAGTAACAATTCTGTGTCTGTGCGAGTAACAATTCTGTGGCCCTAAGTAACAGTTCTGTGGCCCTCAGTAACAATTCTGTGTCCCTGAGTAACAATTCTGTGGCCCTAAGTAACGGTTCTGTGGCCCTCAGTAACAATTCTGTGTCCCTGTGTAACAATTCTGTGTCTGTGCGAGTAACAATTCTGTGGCCCTAAGTAACGGTTCTGTGGCCCTCAGTAACATTTCTGTGTCCCTTAGTAACAATTCTGTGTCTGTGCGAGTAACAATTCTGTGGCCCTAAGTAACAGTTCTGTGGCCCTCAGTAACAATTCTGTGTCTGTCCCTGAGTAACAATTCTGTGGCCCTAACTAAAGTTTCTGTGGCCCTAAGTAACAGTTCTGTGGCCCTCAGTAACAATTCTGTGTCTGTCCCTGAGTAACAATTCTGTGGCCCTAACTAAAGTTTCTGTGGCCCTAAGTAACAATTCTCTGGCACTCAGTAACAATTCTGTCTGTCCCTGAGTAACAATTCTGTGGCCCTAATAACGTTTCTGTGGCCCTAAGTAACAGTTCTTTGGCCCTCAGTAACAATTCTGTGTCTGTCTCTGAGTAACAATTCTGTGGCCCTAACTAAAGTTTCTGTGGCCCTAAGTAACAATTCTCTGGCACTCAGTAACAATTCTGTCTGTCCCTGAGTAACAATTCTGTGGCCCTAATAACGTTTCTGTGGCCCTAAGTAACAATTCTCTGGCACTCAGTAACAATTCTGTCTGTCCCTGAGTAAGAATTCTGTGGCCCTAACTAGCGTTTCTTTGTCCCTAAGTAACGATTCTGTGGCCCTCACTAACAATTCTGTGTCCCTGAGTAATGGTTCTCTGTCCCTAAGTAACGTTTCTCTGTCCCCAAGTATCGTTTCTGTGGCCCTAACTCTGTCCCTAATACAGAGCGGTCTGCCTCTGTTCAATGACTGCAGGCAAATGAAGAATTCCAAAATGGCCGCTATTTATAGCTCGACCATTACACAGTGCTGGCTGGCTGCTGATTGGCTGATGCGATCACATGTCATTGAGGAATGCATTATGGGTCAGCGCGCCTTGTCTGCGCGCCTTCCCAGACATCCCCGCTCCGTCGCCGCACATGTCCGCCGCCATTTTCGGAAAAATTTCGATTCGCGCGTCCGAAGTAGGCTATTTTTCGGATTCGGCGCGAATCGAAATTTTTCCGATATTCGACTCGAATTCCACCTCGGCTACTTCGATTCGCTCATCTCTATTGATAACGAATAGCTGCAGGTTGGGATCAAGCGGAAGTGTAGTCAAGGAACAAGCCAAAGGTCAGTAACAATTTGTAATGAAGATAAGGACAGCTGCAGGTAAGCAAATGAGTAAGATAGCTGTTGGAGAGAGCACAATAATCTGGCAGGAAACAGGAAGTTCAGAGACATTACTTAAATCAGGGAATTCATAGGAGGAGCAAACAGTCCAAGGTTCACCAGAAACTAGAGACAAGGCAAGATTATCCAAGTGATCAGATAGGTAACTGTGTAACATCTCAGGTGGCACAGCAAGTACTACAGCCAGAGACCGCAGAGGTTGCCAGTTCAGATCCAGACCCTGACAACATGCTTTTAAAGATACACTATAGTTCCCTGACATCTGTATGTACCTGTATTGTCAGCTGGAGAATGTTCAGAAGCAAAGAATGGAATAAGATGTGATCTTTGCTGTTCGTGTCATTTCTCTATGGTCAAATTTTAGTTGTGTTTTTATGTTTAAACTTTAAAGAAGAATGTCGGGTATGGATGCTTTCTACATAGGTATATTGGTTCAGCTTGAACTGATGTAAATACAGTATGTATACAACAGTGAGCTCCACTAGCTTTTGGTTCCCATTCCAGTTGGCTGCCCTACTGCATTGTGAACACAGGCACTCAGCATGGGCAACATTCAGAGAACGCTGTGCAAAGCAATCTCTGATTGAATGTGGTGGAGATGCCGGGAGTAGTTGTGGCACAATCTCCACCATGTCCAATCAGAGAATGCTTTGCATTCATTGACAAAATGCTTCTATTCCATCTGTGTATTAGCTGTTTACCTGGAGTTCAGCTTTAATACATTCTGGCATTTATTAGAATATTCTCAATATTACCTTACTGACAATGTTAAAAAAATTGACAACATTACCAAATTGACGTTACTAAACTGATAATAAATGTAAAAACCCTCTTTCAGTAAGTAATTTGCCTTACTTTTTCTATCCTATCTATAAAGCTATACACAAATTGATGAAATCATATTCTTATGTCTGTGGGTCCATACAGATGCTCAATCCAGCTGTTGTCGCAGGAAATGACCAATCAGATGGCTCAGGAAACTAGTCCAATTATTCTTCATTTCTAATTAGCTAGCACCAGCAGCCATGTCTTTGCTTCTTCCCTGTCCTCCCTTCTCTGTATAAATTTGTGAACGCAGTTGAGTGAAGCTTACAAACGTATGGACTTTTCACACTAAAAGCCTATCTGCACACCATCTTACTTTCAAAATCTATCTATAAGCTAATGCTTTATGAAGCAATTATGAAAAACACCTAATAAAATGTATTACCTAACCATTAAAGTAAAATCATGGAAGTCAAAATTATAAACCTTTCTTTTGGAGTCCCTTTTCCAAGGTAACTAAGGATGAAGTAACTAATTTTGCCCCTGTAGCATATGCATGGACCTGGCTGTCACTAACTATCATATTGCTACAGCTGTTCTCTCTCCTTGGCTGTGTGAGGAGAGAGAAAGGGTACTGCAAATGGTGCACGGCTGTGTCCAGCCACAGAAAAAACCCACCCAGGACTCAGGAAATGGCAGGCAACCCAGAAAGAAGAGCTAAATAATGCTGCTCTGCAGCCTGGGAAAGGACAGAACCTCCTGGGAGGAGCAAGGACTTGTGGGAGATGTAGTCCCCTGTGAGACTGAGCATGTGCTGCATATTGGCTCTGCAACTACAGAGCCCAGCATTACCAGAGCTCTGCAGAGGAGTAATCTAAGTGGTTCTAGAGGATGCTGTAGAGCACACGTAGTGCAACAGGCTGCTAATGGGAAGTTTTGCCGCAGTGTCAGGGACACGCCAAGTAACTGACATCTCCTGGTCTATGGGAATGCTACTGTCAAGTCAGGTGTCATTGCCTGGTCCTGAGGAGGTTGTCATTGCAGCTGGCATTGCTAAGACCTGGACAGAAAGCAGGAGGAGACAAGTCATCACCATAGGAACTGGTGAAAGGCTGCTGGCTATACCCTACTGCACCCTATTCAAAGGAACAGTGTTGTCCACTTGGAACACTTTTCGGGCACCTAAAATCAGATTCAGAGGGACCTAAATCTGAGCACTGCTACACAGATTTGGGCACCAACCCACTGGCTGGTAGGGGATGGTTTGCTAGAGACCGCCAAACCATTGCCCCTTAGTTAGCACCTCCCATAGAATAGGGATTAGGGGACAGTCATTGGTTCGCTTATTAAGTACTAAGTTCATACCTTATTTGCAACTGTTTCCATATACTTGTTGAGATGTTTACAGCTGCCATCTATTCTTTTGGTCTTTTAATTATTGTGTGTTGTAACTGTGAATATTCCCTCCCAGTCTTGGTGTGTCAGAGGGTGTGGAAGGTGGTTGACATCTGGAACAGGGGGACCCAAACATTATGGAGTCACCATATGTCAGCTTGTTACTGTACCATGATTTCACATTTAAAGCATTTTATTAAATGTTTGTGCATTATCCTCATTCAGAAGAAGGGATGAAGGCTTTAGATAGCTCAACTAAGACTGTTGGCGCTATATAAATTCTGTATTATAATAATAATAATAATAATAAGACATGCAATGCTTCTCATTTAAGAATTGCTGTCAAAACCAGGTTGTCTTGACCTCCCATGAGGGAGATAGCAACTGACTCTGGCTTTCAAAGTAACTTGTTATCACAAAGATTTGTGTTAGCTCCTAGAATACCTCCATGTGAACACAGCTTATCCCTTAAACATGCAGAAAAGGGAAGAGTCAAAATATCACACGTGGGCAATTGCCACTGTCAGGCAAAAAAGTAGATGGGTCCCGGTGCTTACATGGTCTGTGTCAGGGCAGAAATATTTCACTTTGTAGGTGCTTTTATAAAGAATTTTGCCCACCTTTACAAGTGGGCATAAACAAATGCATTCAAGGGCCTGATGCCAAGCAAGGACCAGGTTGTTATAGGCTTCATTAGGAAGCAATTGTCAACTGTCGAATGTATGTAGTTTCTAGCTATCAGAAGATCTCATGATCAAAAACAAAAGTTATTAGTCACACCCATGCTATTCTAAGTAACTGCTGGTAACAACTTATAAATACTGGGTTTTTCTAGGTAGTGTGAAACATGTGATTTTCCTTAATGCCATTTGACAGCACTGGTGCTCAGTGATTGGCTACTCGGGCACCCAGAGCTGCCACTTGGGGGAGAGGAGAGAATCCTCAGCCCTCTGTAAGCTCCGAGGGGCTTCCCCCCTTTTCTTCCGGCAGTGCCTGGTTGGAAGAGGTCAGGCAAAAATAACCAGCTGGTGAAGTTATACATAGCCAAACCTTAGATTGTACGCCCCTTGAGGGTTAGGGACTGATGTGAATGTTCAATATATATATGTGTAAAGCGCTGCGTAAATTGACAGCGCTATATAAGTACCTGAAATAAATAAATAAACCCTAGCCCCCCCCCCCAAAAAAAAGCCTATCTTTCCCCACCCCATCCCCTGCAGGTAATTTATAGTTATTATTAAAAAAATAAATCTTGTGTTCTTCTTGAATCTCCTGACACATGCCAGGTGGGGTTCCTTTCATCTGGTATATAGTGTGTCCTCCTAGTGCCACCATTGCTTCTTGGATAACATGCATGGACACTTTCCTTTGGCTGAGTAAGCTGTCCATCACAGGAAGCAACTTTGCAACATTGCAACAAGGGAGTCAAGGTTGGTGCCAGGCCAGGACTATAGTGGTGGAACACAGGTCCTCAATACAAAAGTATATATCACTGAAAGTCACATGGTGACAGACTCAGGTAATTTAAAATTGACTTTGGAGAGTGTTTTGTTTGCCTGGAGATCATCATTAAAGCAAAGATTAATAGTTAATTCATAGGAGGCGTTAAGCGTTAGAAGGGTCTATAGTGTTAGGTGCAATTCACAACATAGGAAAAGCTAAGCAATCGTCAGCATTTACATATGTTTCTTGATCTGAAACTAACCAACAATGAGATGACAGTTCGGAAACTAACGTACCAAGATGTTCCATCATAGTGAATACTCCTGTTTATATTACTTGGAACAGTAGCACATACTGCCAATATAGCTTTGAAACCAAAATTATGCAAGTCAGGTTTCTTGAGATTTATATTGTAATTTTTTAATTAGCATGTAATATTTTCCAAGTAACACTTTCAAATTGTGATCTCAGGCACATAAACCTAAAATAACAGTACAACCACCGTCTCTCCAGCATAGCACTGTCCTGTCCTAAGATGCATGTTAATATACCTTATACATGGCAGCTCAAACCGTTCTTACTAATTATACATCATGAAAGGAATTTGATTCAGTGTAAGATGATCCCACTGATAGGCTAATCTCCTTTTCTGCTCTGCAGACTGGAGCCTCCGCCTAACATTTTTTTTTTACAATTGTTTGACAATAAAAGTTGCAACAACAAAAGAAATAAATAGGCAACCAAAGTAGGTACAGCTCAACACATGGCAGACCATTTTGCTCTTCCCCTTTCGGCTGCTCTTTTGTAGGCTCCAGATCCTCAAGTCAATAGCCAAAATCCAGGCACCTTCACTACTTACCATGACACCCTTACCCTCTCTTTACATTCATGAATAGTCAGTACCCAGCAGACAAAACAGAACTAATCTTTTTTGACAGAATTGTTCAATTTTGGTGGAAGAGCTTTAAGGTTCTTCCTTTCCCGCCTAGACACGCACACGCTCCAAGCATTTTTTAGAAAGAGAGAAAGAAAACAATTAAAGTAAGTACGTTTGCTCAGACAAAAAGACAGACAGATAGATAGATAGATAGATAGATAGATAGATAGAAAGATAGATTTTTTTTACAAAATATTACGTTAAATATTACGTTTAAAATAAAAATATTAAGTTACCAGCCTGTTGTCATAATGTAATCCTTCTTTTAAATATCTATCACTTTATTTACAAAAGCATCATAAAGCCATTGAATAAATGCCATCTGCAACACTGATTTTTTTCTTTAAAAAAAACAAAAAAATAAATAAAAAATAACATAAATTTATAAAAAACAAAATCTATGAACTCAACAGTTTGGTTACCATCTGAAAGACTACAGGGTGTTTTTTGATTATTTAGAAATAATTTAGTATGCATAAAGGAAATGAAAGGAGAAAGCATGAGTTTTTTTTTCCTATTCTATTTTTCTCTAGTACAATGATATATCTTTATCAATGATGCCAGTGACATTTCAGGTCACATCATAGAGTGTCACAGCTGAGTGTCCTACAGTCTGCCCTACATACATCTGGCTAGGTTTATTAGCGCAGAAATATAAACACCACGGGTAAAGATAGAAGTTAGCAAAACGGTCCACACAGCTGCAAAGTTGCATTTAAAATTCAGTTTACTCTTAGGAAGAGGGCTAATCCTGCCCCTATAATTCCCTACAGCCAAAACGTACCCCCTCCCTGAGTGACAGTGCATTGCAAAGACACTAGCGTGCTTATCTTGCCTAACCAGATGGCTGCCTTGGATCAATGCACACACGCCACGATCAATGAGAGCGATAAAGAATTAGGAAAACAGTGGTACACGCTCCCAGAAAGCTTGTACACTGCATAATTATTTTATGATTCCACACATGGCTACATGTGATACTAAAGTCAAGAAGGAAAGGATAATTAGAGAGGCAGAACAATTCTATATTGTACTAACCTGTCATTCAGCATCTCTGGGTTTGTTCAAAGCAATGCTGTTATCTAAAAGTGAATTTAACAAATACAAACATATTAAGCCTTGCTACACAGGGTGTTGATAGATAGACAGATAAGGAAGGGAGGATTTGGGACTGGGGTACCAGCAATATGAATTGGGTGCCTAATGACTAGTGACCACAGCTTAATTGCTAGATTATGTCATAGGCTCAGCAGCACCGTGGTTTAGTGGTAAGCCTTAGTGGCCTTGCAGTGCTGTTGTCCTGGATTCAATCACAACGAAGTACATTTATTTGTTAAAGGAACATAGCATTACAAATCCAACACAACAAACACTTTACTCCTGCGCTAGGAAAGGACTCAGTAGACCCAATAGGAATGTTCTGGAATTTTCTGGAATATGCACTGCTTGCTGCCCTCAACAGACCGGGGTGGTCCGAATACACTGGATACAAATGGAGAAACAGAAAAAAGGGCGCACCGACCTAGTGCATTATCGTTTAAAATAATTTATTAAAGAAACAAAAATAGGTATCATACTCACAACGGTTGGCTCTGAGGAAGAGGCTGTGTCCTCGAAACACGTTAGGCAGTTGGTCATCCAGGGTTCCATCGTATGGACTCAGATGTTGTTTGGATCATACATCTTGTTCAGTTTGACATGCCTGTGTTATTATGTCCATTGTGAGTATGATACCTTATTTTGTTTCTTTAATAAATTATTTTAAACGATAATGCACTAGGTCGGTGCGCCCTTTTTCTGTTTCTCCATTTGTATCCATAGCATTACAAATACCGTAGTCAATGTGGAAACGTTGTGTTTACACTGCTTAATCAATCAAAAGTAAGTGTAGTGCCACACATATAAACATCAGTAAATGAATATATAACTTCTCCAGTGCAATATCAAAGGTAAGTGTCCACCATTGATATGAAATAAAAGAGGTATATCAATATCAAAAATCAATTTAAAAAAATCAAATGTCTAATGTGACGGTGAAAAAGTTTATTACCACTGATGTATTTATCAACATGTATAAATACATCAGTGGTTCATATAGTGAACTTGGTGTAGAGTTATTCACCCTGAGGTCATCACAGAGAACAAGGGGGCACTCTTTACGTCTGGAGGAAACGAGATGTAATCTCCAATTACAAAAAGGTTTCTTTACAGTAAGAGCTGTGAAAATGTGGAATAGACTCCCTCAAGAGTTGGTTCTGGTCAGCTCCGTGGATTGCTTTAAAAAAGGCCTGGATTATTTCTTAGATACACAGAATATAACTGGATACTAAAATTTATAGGTAAATTTGATCCAGGGAATAACCGATTGCCTCTCGGGGGAACAGGAAGAAATTTTTTCCTTTCCCTGCAGGAGCAAATTGGATCATGTTTTGCTGTTCTTTTTTTACTTCCTCTGGATCAACGGTGGGTATAGGATTATGTGGTTATCAGCACTGACCAGCAATGCAAGGTAGGGGGTTATCAGCACTGACCAGCAATGCAAGGTGGGGAGTTACGAGCACTGACCAGCAATGCAAGGTGGGGGGGGGTTATCAGCACTGACCAGCAATGCAAGAGGGGGGGGGGTGAACAGCACTGACCAGCAATGCAAGGTGGGGGGGGTTAACAGCAGTAACCAGCAATGCAAGGTGGTGGTGGGGGGGACCACTGACCAGAAATGCAAGGTGGGGGAGGTTAAGGAGGTTAACAGTGCTGACCAGCAATGCAAGAAAAGCAGATTACTGCTGCTGACCAACAAGGCAGGGGATGGGGAGAGGGGTTAACAACAACACACTGTGGTTGGGGGGGGGTTAATAATACTGCCATGAGCACTAATGCGAGGGTTATTACTGTGGTCACTGACACCAATGCATGCTTGTAGCTATTATTGCATCTGCTAACACTTTTGGGGGCTTATAAACACGTCTACTGATACCAGTACTGGGGGTCATTATTTTGTGTACTGTTTGCTAGTTGGACTAGAATTAATAACATGGACAGAAGGAGTGAGGGAATGAATTGTAGTGCATTGTGGAGTAGTGTGGAAGGTGGCTGTGCTGAGGCTAGGCTGCAAGTACAGTATGAACTATGGTATTTCCAACACATACACATGATCAGGCCGTGTTTTATTATTAAAAACTATCTCTAGGTCATCAGTCATAAAAACATCTGTCAGGTTGGCTGAGGACAATGTATAGGCCCTATATTTTAGGGTACAGTCCACAACACTTACAAGAGCTTTGCTCTACTTTACTTCCCCAATCTACTTTAAATCACACAGGAGAGAGAAGCTGTAATTAATGAGAGCAAAATAACTAAGAACAAGACATTGCAAAGCTGAAACACATTAGCATTTTGCTGCTACCTGGATTTTTTTTTACTTTAAGTAACACAGCATTAGCTGATCATATTGGGTTTTCAGCCTTTGACATTTTTGGGCTACTCTTCCAATGGGGGCAGCTATCCCTCTGACACCAATGATTTAGGTGACTATTCCTTGACTGGGGACCTCTGTCCTATTTTGCTATTATTTTTTAAGTTACAGTAGCTCATAGTTCCAACTGATTACTCCCTTTATAATACATATTAAATACATATTTTGCATTTCCATATATTTATTGTATGAGCAGAAACTTTTCTTGTTTTACTGTTTGGGTATGAAATGTTTTGGAAGAATTTTCCAGGCCCTTGTCTCAATAAGGCTGAGAACTACTGGTCTACAGTACATCAGATGGTCTTGGGCAACCAATTATCACTGCACGGACCAAAATTGTAGCATGCAATTCCTCAAGAGAAGCAGCAGAGCACTGTAGTAGATGTTACTCTGCCTAGGTGGCACCCTCTGTTCTATCCGCAGAAGCCTATTAGGAGTTTAAATAGCATACTCTGCCCACGCTGCTTCTGATTACTGGATTACCTTAATAGTATGTAGCACCCTCCTAGTTATCTAGGGAGAGCTAGTTGATTGTTTTTTTAGAAGGATGCCAATTAGCAGCCAGGAGAAATAGTCAGAGGGGTCAAATTTTGGTCAGGCCTGAGAGGCTGATACCTTCCCCTGATCTAGAGACTTGGAGAAGTCTTTAGAACTCAGAGGGCGGGGTGAAGAGTGGCTGATCTATATGCTTAAGAGATCCCTTAAGGAGGCTTGACAATGGGTTGGGACAGCCTTTAAGCATAACTGAGCCTGTTCAGTAGCAGGAGAGTTTTGGTAGAAGATGTGAGGGCAGTTGCTAGAGAGTGGAGCCTAGGAGGGGGACCAGGGAAGGGCCCAGCCTGCAGGTGGATGTTGGACAGAAGGAAAGCTCACTGGCTCCCTGTGAGAGGACCATCAGTGGAGCTAAGAAAGCTAAGGAAGGAGCTAGCCTAGCAGAAGGTCTGAAAACAGCTACCAACCTGTAGCTTACAGAAGACTAGCCCCAGCTGCACTGTGCTTTTTAAAGAGTTAAACTCTAGATCCCCTTGTCCATGGATTTCTACACCAGGAGAGGCTGGCTAGCTCTCCAAGAAAAGAAGATAGCGCTTCTGAGCACTTGTTTATAGTTTTAGTAAGTTGTCCTCAGTTAAACAGTTCCTTGGACATCCCATGTATCCCTCATCCCCATCCCAGTTCAAATCCCAAAAGGCAAGGTCTGTTTACTGTTTCTGCAATGCAGGGCTGGAAGGAAATGCGTGTTGCCTGGCTGTGCAGGACTATAGGGGGACCCAAATCTCTAGTGACTCCTAAGGGGGTAGTGCTACATGTAATTGGAAGGTGGGGTCTTAGACCAGGAAGGGTTGTTCTATAGGGAGACCATACTATGGGTAATAAAGTGGGCTTGTGGAAAAGAGAAGCAACAGAGGGGTTGATTTACCAAAGTGCAAAATCTGGTGCAGCTGTGCATGGTAGCCAATCCGTTCCTAACTTTAGCTTGTTCAAGTAAGCTTTGAAAATAAAACCTGGAAGCTAATTGGTTTCTATGCAGAATTGCCCCAGATTTTGTACTCTCCAATCAACCCCAGAATGTCTATTGTCAATTTGATTTGTTTCACACTGCCTGAGGGAAAAGGTTGACTGAGTCTAGGTCCACTTAAAGTGGTTCCCTTTCACAAGTATATCTATGAAAAATTAAAAAAAAACTAAAATGTCCCAGTGAGAAATAATACTTTGTGCTGTTTTCATATTTGTATGAGTTTCTCCTACCTCCAGATGGAATTCGACTCAAGCTATTTCAAAATGGTGCCTGGAGAGTGCAAAATCAGGCTCACTTCTGCATAGAAACCAATCAGCTTCCAGGTTTTATTGCCAAATTGAACAAGCTGAGGTCAGAAGCTGATTGGTTTCTATGCAGCACCAAGCCCGATTTTGCACTCTCCAGCTTTAGTAAATAAGCCCCATTGGTCCTATGCCGGGTACCCCAATTCAGTAGCAAGCAGAAGTCACACAGATGTTTTGTTTACTGCTTTACTAAAAATATCTGGAATTCAACCATTTATGCATTCAAAGGGCAATCTTTAATTCTCTATTTTCTGTGAGAATTGAAATGCTGTTTTTGCCCACACAGAATGATTTCACGTTACATCTTGTTCTGTCCTCACTCTACCCAAAGCGTTGTTGGTATTGGTGACTCTGTCCCTGTCAGGTGCATTTCCCCTCACTTCCTGTTTTGTCTGACACCCATCAAAAAGAAAGGAAGTAATAGGATTTTCCTTCACCTTCTGTTCTGTCTGCTCCTCACTAAATAGACAGGAAGTGGTAAGATTTACCCGCAATTTTCTCAAATGCAAACACAGACAGCAACTAAAAAGTTGATCTTGATTTAAACTCTTCCACATTCTATTCAAAACTAACAAATAATTTGGACCGGTGCTAGGTATTGAGTGAGAGTTCAATACATGTAGTTACAGCTGTTTGACTGTACAAGTCTGTGGTCCTACAGTGCGGCACATAATGCCCCCCCATATTATAGTTTATGTCATTCAGCGTATCAAATGGTGAACTCCCCAAAATGTTTAGCAGAAAGGAAAAGTTCCAGGCTGCCCAGGTGGACAGAGGTTAAGCCAGGGTCTTGTTTTTCTCAGGCTTTTCTAGGCTCTGCCCTCCACCCTGTGCTGCTAATAAAAAGGGGGAAGGCTCTCCTCAGGGGCTCTTGGCCGTGGCCTGCATGGGAAGTCCAAAAGGCTCACCCTGAAGATGTAATCTCTGACAACCCATGAAGTACCCTCTAGGGGAATCCACCTGGGCCAGGACTCTGGGGAAGGTATGCCCTGGGCAGCCTGGCTCAGGGAGTAGAGGGCTGAAAGGTAGCTATGGGAGAATGTTTGAAAGGACTGTATTTGCAAGATATATAATATAGCCAATTACTTTATGCCACTGGCCCATAAAAGTTATAATTACTACAGTTCAAACTAAAACATTCACATCCCATTTTTTTCTGCAAATGGCAAGGAAAGACCAAGTGAACTTTCTGCTAAACACATTTTATGTTCATCAACACAAAAGGTGGCAATACATTTGTAGGCAGGCGCAGTCTACTTTTTCCACTGCAGATGGCGCTCAACTGCAGCAGCACTGCAGAGGGAGAGGACGTCAAGAAGAACAATATTCTTCTATGGCAGGGGTCTCCAAACTTTCTAAACAAAGGGCCAGTTAACTGTCCCTCAGACATTAGGGGGGCCGGACCCTTTCCAGTGGGAGCAGGAAATGTCCTTGCATCAGTGGGAGTAAGCATTGTCCCATCTTTGGTATTAAGGGGAATTATTAGTGTCCTATCTTTGGTGTCAGTGGGAGAAATAGTGCCCATTTTTGCTGTCGGTGGGAGGAATAGTGCCCCATCATTGGTATCAGCGGGAAGAATAGTGCTGCATTATTGGTGTCGGTGGGAGAAATACTGCCCCAAGAGCCAGAGAAAGGCAAGTAAATGGCCATATTTGGCCCATTAGCCACAGCTTGGAGACCAGTGGGAGCAGGAAATGTCCTTGCATCAGTGGGAGCAAGCATTGTCCCATCTTTGGTATTAGGGGAATTATTAGTGTCTTATCTTTGGTGTCAGTGGGAGAAATAGTGCCCATTTTTGGTGTCGGTGGGAGGAATAGTGCCCCATCATTGGTATCAGTGGGAAGAATAGTGCTGCATTATTGGTGTCGGTGGGAGAAATACTGCCCCAAGAGCCGGAGAAAGGCAAGCAAATGGCCATATTCGGCCCATTAGCCACAGCTTGGAGACCACTGCTGCATGGTTTCCTGGGTCACTGGGCCAGTTGGATGATGCCATGTCTTGTGACTCTGGCAGCCATCTTGGGACAGGCAAAGTCTATTTAGGACCTTGGCTTCCAGGTTTTGCACGGATTTTGCGAGTGGGTAGCATAGGGATAGATCACCATCTGTCAGGGAAAGTCAATAGTGGTAGGGAGAGGATCCAGACCAGTAGGGACAGGTTAGGGACATGGCATCCATCTTGGAATCCTCCAGTTTGGGAGCAGAAAGGTCAGGTTGCATTCTGCCCTCTGAAACAGATGCAGTCAGCTCAAGTCGGCACCTGCTCCATTCTCCATTGCTGTTACATCCTGTGAGTGTTTTTGATTGGGTGCTGTTTTCAAGTTGACCTGAATACAAATTCTGTTCTTGGAACTGGGCTCTGTGCATTCACATCTGTACATGCATCACAGCGTGGTCAGTTTTCTGGCTGTGCTGGGATAATAGCCTGCCTGTCCTCCTATGGTCAGACGTGTGCTGGCACACCGCCCCCCCCGTACAGACATTTACTGGGAAGTTCAGTGTACTTCTGTTTATCCACCCCCAGCTCTCCAAGCCCCTTATGCATCTGAGAACAGAGATTATGTGATCACTTATAAAAAAAGAAAAAAAAAGGTATTTGTAATATTTTTTATGTATACGTATACACAAATGTTTTGTTTTTCATGACTATTTTAAACCGGATGGTTGTTTTACAAGGTAAGGCTTCAAATATACTTATGTACAAATACCATGAACAACAAAACAATCATAGATGTAAAAAAAAATGAAGCAATAGACGTTCATTGTTCAATTAGGTTAAATTAAATAACAATACATTTTTGAAGGAATGTACCTTCCCGCTGCTTAAAAACATTTTAGCACAAAAAATGCTTTTTTTTCACATACAACAGTAGAATTTAGCAGCCAGTCAATATTATACATTAGGCAGCCAGATCTAATTTTATTCAGGAGCTGTTCATTGCACAGTCAAGCATACAATTAAGATGTTTGATGTTTGTTCAAGTGTGTGCATTTATTACCTCAACATGCCAGGCCTCCCTCTAACCTCCCAACACTTCCTGTTCCCTCCTGCTACCCCGATAAACAGCTTCAGACAATGACTTCACAAGTCCACCTGGGGGAGCCTACACTGGGCCCGTTATTGCTTCCCCAAATTATCAGAAATAATCATAATTTATTTTATTGTGAGTAACCCCCACAAGTCCTTTGAAAACCTCGGCTACACTCAGTTGCATTTTTCCCATTCAAGATCCATTGAAAGGCACATTCCATGCTAGCGATTGATAAAATATGATCATTTTTTCACATCAGTCAGGGCAAATTCTACGTTTTTGTTACCGGTTGCTAAACAAATATTCATTTGAAAATGTTGGCAATGCTGGTGGAATATACTGTAATTGTAGCTGGCAATGTTAATCTAATAAACTAAGTAAGCTCAAACACTAAAATTGTATATAAATTTTAACATGTTAATGTCTTTTCAAAAGCAGATTTCATTTTATTTTAACCTGTGTTCATTAAAAAATACTTAGTCATCCTTCCATGAAGGTTTTTGTTCTGGCACTTCCTGTTATAGGATGACAGTGCTTTGTCCCTGTCTCCCATTGTCCATCTGGGTTGTCACTAGGCACAAGTCATTGGTTTGGTCTTAACCTTGGTTCGGAATGAACTTTGGCTGTTCAGACATTTTGATGATCATATATACTAGGGGGAGTACAACTGGGGGAATCAATGGTGGAGAAGGATCTGGGAGTTCTGGTAGATCACAAGCTTAATAATGGCATGCAATGCCAAGCTGCGGTTTCTAAAGCGAGCAAAATCCTCTCTTGTATTAAAAGAGGTATAGACTCCAGAGAGAGAGATATCATATTACCCCGGTACAAATCATTAGTAAGACCTCATCTGGTATATGCAGTTCAGTTTTGGGCACCAATTCACAAAAAGAGCATTGGGGAACTGGAGAACGTACAGAGAAGGGCAACCAAACTGATAAGAGGCATGGAGGAGCTCAGCTATGAGGAAAGATTAGAGGAACTGAATTTATTCTCTCTTGAGAAGAGGATATTAAAGGAGATATGATCAACATGTATAAATACATCAGTGGTTCATAAAGTGAACTCGGCGTAGAGCTATTCACCCTGAGGTCTTCACAGAGGACAAGGGGGCACTCTTTACGTCTGTAGGAAAAGAAATTTAATCTCCAAACACGGAAAGGTTTCTTCACAGTGAGAGCTGTGAAAATGTGGAATAGACTCCCTCAAGAGTTGGTTCTGGCCAGCTCCGTGGATTGCTTCAAAATAGGCCTGGATTGTTTCTTAGATACACAGAATATAACTGGATACTAACATTTATAGGTAAAGTTGATCCAGGGAATATCCGATTGCCTCTCAGGGGATCAGGAAGGAATTTTTTTTCCCAGCAGGAGCAAATTGGATCATGTTTTGCTGGGTTTTTTGCCTTCCTCTGGATCAACTGTGGGTATAAGATTATAACCTTTTTTCTATGGTTGAACTGGATGGACTTTTGTCATTTTTTCAGCTAGACTAACAATGTAACTATGTAACCCAAACCTTTGCCTGTTTTGTGGAAGCTGAAAATTATATATAGAAGCAGTATTCCTACAGTTTCTATATAAGACAGTTTTCTTATGTTACCAGTTCCTAAGGAATCCGAGGGCGTATGCACCCACTGCATTACTGGAAACCACTTACATCCCTTGGAATCCCCACCACTTAAGCAAAGGGGCTGGGATAGCAGTGGCATCACTGTCCAATATGGCCCTTTGCCATATTTGGTCAAAGATGTTACCACAATTCTTGCCTCTTCACTTATATAGTTGATGACAGCTCAGGGAGCTTTCATTTGCCTATGAGTGCTGTCGGGATCAGTCATGTGCACTGGGTCATGGGGGAGATGGGGCAGGGGGGGTTGTTTCGTGAGTTGGCAGATAGTGAGCATCTTGATTAATGATGGATTTACAATGAGGGACATTTTTAGTGATTTTTAAGTGTCTTATTTCTAAGTTATGAATTTTGTTTGTGAATGAGAAGGAGGACTATGTATCCCATACTCATTTCCATGGAGGGGTGGGCGGTATCTGGGTGGCTTCCAGATCAGGATAAGCCCCCTGCCCACAGAGCCCAACAACCACCAACCAGAGTTGTGGGAAAGAGACCCTTGTCCTTATCTACATGCAGCATTGCCAGGGGGATCAACCATGACAAGGCGCCCCTTAATGTTGAAGGCATGTGGCCTGATATGGTTCAGAGGAGGATGGGGGGGGGGTGCACATATTCATTCCACTTATTTGTGGACCATCAAGGTAGCATGCTCAGAATAAAGGTCTGGTATGTATTTCTTGGAGACCTTACTCATTTCTTTTTTGTTTTTTTGTGTGCGATGCCCTTTAATATCCATACCAGACTCAAAAAAACACAAGACACAGACACAAAAAAAGTGACACTTACTAAGAAAAAAAATGAAAGTTTAAATTGCTGGCAAATGGCATACATTCCCAACTTCTAAAAAAACAGCACACAGACCTCTCCAAAGGTCCCAAAAATACCCTTGGAGGGGGTTCTTTTTTTGCCAGCAATTCTAAAAAGCTTTTTTTCCTTTGTAAATGTCAGTGCTGCTGCAGCACTTATTGTACATCACAGAGATCTTCCCCTTCACAGACAAGATTAGGGCACCCCAAGGCATCTTATTTAAAATGGTTCTAAAGGCTCAAGGTTTTTTACCTTCTCTATACAGCATCCCTCCAGCCCCCCTAATACTCACCTAAGCCCCCTCTCAATCCAGCCATGTGCACTGGAGTCTCGGCTATCACAGGACTCCCTTTCCTCATTGGCTGAGACAGACGTGGGAGCCATTGGCTCCCACTTCTGTCAATCACAGTGAGCCAATGAAAAGAGAGAGGAGTGGAGCCGAGTAATGGCTCCATGTTTGAATAGATACACGGAGCAGAGGGTACCCCCCATAGCAAGCTGTGGGGGCACCTGACATGAGGGTGGGGCAAGGAGCACTGGCAAGGGACCCAAGAAGAGGAGGATTCGGGCTGCTCTACATGTTTGTTATTTAAAAAAATAAATAAATATGCCTTTAGAATCACTTTAAAGGATTTGGGAATTTTAAATGTTTCACTTTAAGCATTTAAAAAAAATCACTGCTTTTGGTTGAATTGATTTTTTTTGCATTGGTGTATGTTTCCCAGGGCAGTGCCCACCCCATGCTATTTTTGCCCCCCTTACCTATTAGCCCAGAAAATGGGCATTTTTAATTTGACAAATTTTGCCTCCATTGTTTTCAGTAGGGTTTGGGTTCAGCATCTGAACTCCTTTTGAAGTTCACTGAACCCTCTTGGACAGTGATGGGCCGAAAACCCCTGTTTTTGGTTGACAGTCGAACATTCAAACCTAATGAACTTTCAACCGTGAACTTCAAACTCAATGCAAGTCTATGGGACTCAAACTTGTAAATTCCAAAATGCCCATTTTGAAGGCTTATTTACAAGTTATTGGTCATAAAAGGGGTATGGAGACTTGGGTGCTGCCCTGAGGGACATGAATCAGTGAAAAAAAAAAAAGTACCGTTTTTAAGGAGGCAGTAATTTTTCATTGCTTAAGTAAAGAAAAAAAATGAAAAATTCCTTTAAATATCATGCCTGGGGGTCCCCTTAAACTACCTGCAGAATTGCACACCTGTACAATGTATAGAACCTGCTGCAGCAGGACTGACATTTTTTGTTTTCATTGACATATATATATATATATATATATATATATATATATAAATAAAACCATATATATATATATATATATATATATATATATATATAAATATAAATATAAACAAACAGTATGGGGTCCCCTCCTAAATCATACCAGAGCCTTTAGGTCTGGTAGGAAGGATAGGAGGGATCGCACAGTAAAAAATATTCTTTTAAATGTATAGGGTTCCCCCTAAAAGCCATAAAGGGCCTGGTAGGACTTTTAAGGGGAACCCCATCTCCCAAAAATGGGGGGGAAAGTGTGTGGGGTTCCCCCTAAAAACCACACCAGGCCCTTTAGGCTTGGTAGGATCTTTAAGGGGTACCCCACCCCAAAAAATTCCTACCAGACCTACGAGCACAGGCCTGGCAGGGCAGGAAAGGGGGGAGGACCATCGAGCACCCCCTCTCCCTGTGCTTTACCGGGCCACATGCCCTCGGCATTGGGATGGTGTCCCCATGCCGATGGGGACAATGGCCTCTTCCCCACAGCCCTGGCCCGGTGGTTGTGGGGCTCTGCGGGCAGGGGGGTAATTAGCATCAGGGTACCCATTTAAATAAGAGGGCACCCTGATGCTACCCCCCCCCCCCTTGAACTTGTACCCCTACCCATTCACTAAAGGGTTACATTTAGAAAAAATAAAGATGCCAGATTTTTTAAAAATTCCTTTAATAACTTTACAACCATGCTGTAGCCAAATGACGGCTACAGCGTGGTTGTCCAGTTCTGGGAGGGCGTCATATGATGTCCTCCCAGAACGCGTCCTCCCGTGCACCCCTGGGGCGCGCACTCGGTGATCTCCGCCTGTGTGGTAAGTACTGCAATTATCAGAGGACGGATCGACACCAATCATCAGGGCATTGATGGTCAGTGCCCTGATGATCAGTGCCCAGCAGTGCCACTCACCAGTGCCGTCCACAAGTGCCCAGCAGTGCCACCCGCCTGTGCCCATAAGGGCCTATTAGTGCCAACCACCTATGCCACCCATCAGTGCCCAGCAGTGCCGCCAATCAGTGCCCAGTAGTGCCGCCAGTCAGTGCCGTCATGCAGTGCCACCCATCAGTGCCCATCAGTGCTGCCCATCAGTGCTGCCAAACATTGCCCATCAGTGCGGTCTATCAGTGCCCATCATTGTTGCATATCAGTGCAGCAGCATCAGTGCCACCTCATCAGTACCAGCTCATCAGTGCTGCCTATCAGTGCCCATCAGTGCTGCCTATCCGTGCCACCTCATCAGTGCCGCCTATCAGTGCTGCCTATCAGTGCCCATCAGTGCTGCCTATCAGTGAAGCCTCATCAACGCACATCAGTGAAAGAGAAAAATTACCTGTTTGCAAATTTTATAATAGAAACAAAGAAAAACTTTTTTTTCCAAATGTTTTGCTTTTTTTTGTTTATAGCGCAAAATATAAAACACCCAATGGGGAGTAAACACCATCAAAAGTAAGCTCTATGTGTGTGAAAAATATGATAAAAATTTCATATAAGTAAAATGTTGCATGACTGTGCAATTGTCATTCAAAATGCGACAGTGCTGAAAGCTGAAAATTGGCCTGGACAGGAAGTGCCCGGTAGGCAAGTGGTTAATTGAAAAAAAAACAGTTTTTGATAAGTCCTTTAATAAATAAAAAAAAGTTAAGAAAATGGTTCCATCGTAGTAATCCATCGTCAATCACGGCGTCAAGCGTTGTCACAACAACGATGACTCATTGAAATAAAAAAAAACTACACCAGCCGAACTGCCCGCACCCACTCAGCACTCTGCAATCTGACATTAGCCAGTCAGTTGTAAATATTTGGGTGGCGCTAGCAGTGATGTCACTGCCAAAGTCACTGCTAGCTCCACCCAATTGTACTGTATTGAAGTGAAGATTTATAAATTTATGGGTCACAGCACAGTGGATTATAAAAGGACTGTCACTTCTCTAATATATATAGTCACTTATGGACTTTCATTTTGTTTATATATATAATAGGATGACCTACCACCTCCAATAGGTGCAATATATTAAGATGCTTGGATTCAGGGGCATGTTGTGAACCAGGCTTCTTTTACATATACATGCACATTGTATTTGCTTAGTGCCTGTGTATTTAAAAATAAAAGTTGCTATGCACTCAGTGCACAGGCATGGTCTACTTTGTCATCATTAGGAATGACAATGAGCTGCCAGCTACAACCATGGCTTGGTGTAAATTTTTTTAACTAGCAATTGACTAATCAGTAAAAGTGATGTGGGTGACTCTACAGCCCCCCGATCTCTTTTCCGGTACTAAGAAGGTGCCATAGTTTTTTGTTTTATTTTATGGGCCCATATCATTTTTGTTTCTGACATGTTTGATATCTATTTACTTAAAGTGTTACTAAACCCCGGACCCTGCATTCACTATAACTGGTCTCCCACAGTACACAGAACATGGAAATGCAATTATTTTAGTAAATATAAACTGCTAAATTCCTTTTCTCATCAGCGGTTAAAGCAGTCTTGTGACTTCTATCAGTGCCCAGCTAAGTACTGGTCAATCTTGTGGGAGGAGTTTTCATTCTCAGACTATCACCTACTCTACTCACCTTTAGGCGAGCACTGAAAACCTATCCCTTTAGGGAAGCCTATCCCGCCCTCTGCTAATTCTGGAATCCTCTACTCTTCCAACCATTCCATCCCCCACAGTTACTACCTACTGTACCATTCACCCCTCCCTCCTAGATTGTAAGCTCCAAGGAGCAGGGCCCTCAAATCCCTCTTGTATTGAACTGTATTGTTACTGTATTGTCTCCCACTATAATGTAAAGCGCTGAGCAAACCGTTGGCACTATATAAATCGTGTATAATAATAATAATAGTAATAATTCTCCTCTCACTGCCCTATGAGATTGCATAACCTCTGACCCTCTGTCTGGACAGTGCTGATTGGCCCTGTGCTGATCACATGCACCCTCACAAGAAAAAGAACAAACTCTAGCAATACACACCAAACTGAGCATGTGCAGAGTGTCTCCGAGGCTCTGTTCTATCAGGAGATGAAATGGGGAATGTGGAAAAAGGGGAGGATCAAAGAAGACAGGATCAAACAGTCTTTTTACACAATACAGAAGCTTAACCCCTTAAGTTCCACATTGAGTATAACAAGCATGCTTTACTGCATATACAGACTGATTTTACTGTTGTGGGTTTAGTAACACTTTAATGCAACTTCATCTTTTATATTATACTTAACAACTATATGGACGGGGCTTAGACTCTCTAGTGGGGACACTAAGAACTGCACTGGTTAATTAGCTAAACATTTGGCATCAACATTAACCACTTCAAGTCCGGACACTTTCACCCCCTTCCAGTCCAGGTCAATTTTCAGTGCTATCACACTTTGAATGACAATTGCGCGGTCATGTAACACTGTACCCATATCAATTTTTTAGCATTTTTTTTGAGACAGATAAAACTTTATTTTGATGGTATTTATTCACCACTGGGATTTTTAGTTTTTTGCTATATAAATGAAAAAGTCCAAACATTTTGAAAAAAAAGTGTTTTTCTTGCACAATTTTGCAAATAAATAATCTTTCTTCATAAATCTTGGCCAAAATGTATTCAGTTATCTTTTTAGTAAAAAAAAACCCAAAAAACCCAAATTAGTTTATAACCAAAAATTATAATTGTTCTAATTTTTTTTACAGTTTTATGTTTTTTATATTATTATTTATGTTTTTTTCTTTAACATACCATCACCGTACCAGTACACTGTCACCAAAGTGATACTGTACTACTTGTGGAGGGGTGATGAAGATTTTTTTTCTTTTTTTACACTGATTGCTTTTACACCCATAAAGGCTGTAAAATCAATCATTTCTCCTTCTCTCTGGCTGCATTCTTGCAGCCATTGAGAAATACTGTGAGAGCTGTGATTTGTCAAAGCTTGTCACATGGTACAAGGCTGTTGTGAATAGCCTTGTACCATGTGACCTCTGTGATCATTCATAGATTTCACAAGTAGTAAGCAAAGATGTCAGGAAGTGACATCTTGCTAAATACTATTCATGTGATCACTGATTGTCCAATCAGTGATCACATGATAGGGACCTCTCACAGAGGTCCTGTACAGCGATCGGTGTTCCGCTGTGTCCTCAGGACACAGCGGGCACCAGATCGTGGTGCCACGTGCTCCCAGGGAGTGCGCACAGGCAGTTAATGTTAATATGGGGGCCGTTTATAAATGGCAACCTGCTTCAGCACTGCTCCCTTCCGGCCGTTTATGTACATAGGCCAGACAGGAAGTGGTTAAGGAGCCATTCGAGACTTGAAAGCAAGCAGCAAGTAACACAGTTAACTCGTTCCTGACTTGTACTGTTGACATTAAGTACTCTAAATACCACTACAGTTAGAGAACACCAATTCCCAGGTACACAGCATTTAGAAACCAGTACTACAGAGCCTGCACCAGCATCCACCAATACAGCAATATCTGTCACCTCACTCCCAGTGACATGTCCACAGTTACCAATGGACAGGAAATGAACTTCACTCTGTAACTATGTGCTTGCTTTCTCTCTTAGGAGCCCTCTCTACATAAAATAACTCTTCCGAGACCTCCAGGCTATTTCGCTATGTGCTCTGTGCTGTGGGTCTCATCCCAATATGTGGAGAACTGGTCGCTAGTGAAGAGGTCAAGCACAGCACCCTTTACTACTAGATTAACCATCACCCTAAGCCAGGTCACCCATTTCCCAACCGGTTGGCTGCTTTAAGCAGTGATACATGCATGGTTGTTCATAGCAATGGTAATATAGCCTGTGCTAGACAGCAAACTACATGCTGGACTAAAATGTACTGTATCTCCTCTAACCTAAAGTTTCCCTGTTGCAAGCCCTGTCCTTTGGATACGCTGTACATGCACCACTTTAGAGAGACTTCAGACCAGGCATTAAATGGTTAACAGAAACTATACTGAAGTAGTGCAGAAAATGCAGGAACAGTTCTCCTTCTAACAGATTCACATACATTCCTGTGCAAAGGTTCTCTAGTGTACATAGGAAAATCATACCTGAGTAATCCACAAAGGTAATTAGTCCATAACTGGCAGCTAGGAGTCTAAAGAGTCCTCAGGCTCCCTGCCCCTTGTCTCCTCGATCCCTGAGAGGGCCTTATTTGGGGGCTCAATCCAGCAGAGTGAACAGCTACATTTTGATAGCTCTCTCGGGGCACTGAAGAGACCATTTATATGTGATTCCTTAGAAAATCGGCAGCAAAATCTAGCCAGTCAATTCCTCAGATCCACCACACTTCAACATTGTATCAGTTTCAGTGGAAAAACAGCAGACTTGATCCAGATAACTGAAGTACATGAGTCAGTATAGAAAAAAAACATGAACCCCTCTGTAGGCACCTGCCTACAACCGGGTATTATTCTTTGTTTGAGTGCACCAAAATTCTTTTTAGTGTATTTTGTTCTGAAAATATGCATTTGATAAACAGCTGTAAAAATATCATGCAACAGGGCATCTGCTTTCAGAACATATATAATGTTGGGGTTTCTAAATAATTTTTTTTGCATAAAATGCAGATTTTTAACGTGTGAAAAATTAAAACTACCCAAAGAATAAAGTAGAACCTATAGGTAACTTTTTTCTTCCTGTTAGACAGAGTAAGGGAGGGTTATAGGAGAAGAAAGAGAAGTGCGCCAGACTAAGTGCAGTATGAATATAAAAGTTTATTGCACACAAGATTATAAAAACTCACAAGACGTGGGTAGATATCAGGCATCAATATATAAGGAGGAGGATGTCATCTGTGCTGCACCTCACAAATGGATGTGCTGCACCTCACAAATGGATGGCTGTAATGGCAAGGTGTTGCGTGGCTGGCGCTCTAGGCGGGTCCCACAGGAGGAGGCGAGGATGGCAGGCGCAGTAACCGGGAGTCGCGGAGCAGGCAACCTAGAAACGCGTCACCGCCCCCTTGGAGGATTCCCAGCAACGTTCTGATGTCATTTCCTGCCCGGTGGCTATCTTGGATGTGCCTCAAGCTGGCTACTGTACCCACGCTGATGTGAGAGATCAGCAGTGCCTGCCCTGGATCCCGGTTCTTATCTGCGTCGCGACTCCCGGTTACTGCGCCTGCCATCCTCGCCTCCTCCTGTGGGACCCGCCTAGAGTGCCAGCCACGCAACACCTTGGCATTACAGCCATCCATTTGTGAGGTGCAGCACAGATGACATCCTCCTCCTTATATATTGATGCCTGATATCTACCCACGTCTTGTGAGTTTTTATAATCTTGTGTGCAATAAACTTTTATATTCATACTGCACTTAGTCTGGCGCACTTCTCTTTCTTCTCCATTTACCACAGAGTCCGGTTTACTCTAGAAAGTGCAAGCCTCACGACAGTGTCTACATTGCAGCGTTGTATATATATATGTATACACATATATATACCATCTATCTCAATCCAGTACTGTTTGCATCACAAGGCCTTTTTTCCCCTCCTTTCCCTACCCCCCTCCCCTCCCCCCTTCCCTTTCCTCACCACTAAAGCTGCATCATCTACTTGTTGCCCCTTTATTACTGGCATGTATGATTATATATCTTAATTTCTGTTTACTGGATTATTTTGTTTAAGGTTTGCTGAGTGAACGTTATGTCCACTACAAATTCTCTTGCGCCAATTGCATTTTTATTTAAGGGAGGGTTATAACCACTGTCATTGTTTTTCTTTATTGTATCACATTGGGGAGATTTCCCGTCACTTCCTTTCCCACAGCCAAAAAAGGAAGTAGGGGAAAATCCCTCCAAAGTGAGGGAATTCCTGGTTGTCACTAGGATCACCAGCAATAGTTTCCCTACTGGAAGATTTCCCCTGTATTCCTGTTTGGATGGCAACCCATAATTTGGTATTTTCATACACTTTTACTCTTGGTGATAAGAGTAAACATAGCAAATGAGGACGGTGAATCTCTGTAAGGGGGACACAGCTATACAAACCTGACAGGTGTTCTGATCCATCTCCACTCTATTCAAAACTAAAAACTAGTTTTGCCTTTAGGTATACTTTAAAAGTTTATGTTTTTCTAAATTAGCACAATTGTGTAAGAAATGTAGAAAAGACCTGGAAAACATACAGTCTTAACGTCTTCCCTATAGACAAAAGACGGCTACAGCACGGCTGTCTAGTTCTGGGATGATGTCCATGGACGTCATTCCAGAACACGCCCCCTGCGCGCCCCAAGTAGCGCGCACACAGCGCCACCGGTGATCTCTGTGTCCTACGGACACAGCTGATCACATGATGTGGTAAACGGCCAATCACAGCTGCATTTTACCACATGATCAGCTGCATCCAATGACACAGCAGATCACCGGGTAAATACAGTTGCCAGTTATCGGCTGTACTTTCCTCACGCTGTCACAGTGTGAGGAAAGTACTGCCGATAACCGGCAATTGTCAGAGAAATGAAACTGCCCAGCAGTGCTGCCCATCTGGGCCACCCACCTGTGCCCATCAGTGCCACCCACCTGTGCCCTGCAGTGCCACTCACCTGTGCCCAGCAGTGCCACCCCTCAGTGCTGCCCAGCAATGCCATCCATCAGTGCCCAGCAGTGCTGCCCATCAGTGCAGCATCATCAGTGCCGCCTATCAATGCCACCTATCAGTGCCTCCTATCAGTGCCCATCAGTGCTGCGTATCCATGCCACCTCATCAGTGCCCATCAGTGCTGCCTATCAGTGCCCATCAGTGCTGCCTATCTGTGCCACCTCATCAACGCACATCAGTGAAGGAGAAAAATTACATGTTTGCAAAATTTGATAATAGAAACAAAAAAAACTTTTTTTAAAAAACATTTTTACTCTTTTTTTGTTTATAGCACAAAAAATAAAACACCCAGCAGCAATTAAATACCACCAAAAGAAAGCTCTATTAATGTGAAAAAAATTATAAAAATTTCAAATGTGTACAGTGTTGCATGAAAACGCAATTATCATTTAAAGTGGGCAGGAAGGGGGTATAAGTGCCCAGTAGGCAAGTGGTTAAGCTGGTCATGCAGACAGCAAATTTTGGCTGGTTCCTGATGAATCCATGACCATGTCAGATGCTTCCCAAATGCCTCCCACCCAACATCCCTTGGCTGAAAAATCTAAGGAGCCAGGTGGAAAATTTTGGAATGAACAACGGCTGCATTCAATCAGATGCTGCTGCTGCTGGGGTATTTTGACTGTCAGCAGGAACAACTATCAAAATTCAATAGCCACTGCACATCGTGAATGGAGGAACGCTGTTATATTTTCTCTGTTCAACTGTACTGTCAGCTTTGGTAACTTTGAAGGAATCAGGGATATGAAATGTTGGGGTAAGTTCTGTTTTGGAGGTTCCTGTGCTGAAAAATCTAGTAGATCTTGCATCATCTTGTATATTCCAGTGCAGGCATAGTAAGTAATTTGTATGTGCAACACTTACAGGCATTACCTCTACTGGTTTTTTTTTTAGACTCTTTTAAATTTTCATGAATTTTATTTTTACAAAAAATAAGAAGGAAAAATAACATACATGGTGAACAACATATTTTCATTATACAAAAGTATTTTACCTAAAAGGCAATGTATGGTGTCAAAGAGTTATACAAGGTCATATCGGTATAAACTCACACGTGTGTAGTTCACATTCTGGTATTTTTAACAATGACAGTAATAATTGTGCTGGTGTTCTTCAGTACATGTATTGCCTGATAGGCAATCTAGTTGAACACTCTGTATTGTACCTTTGTACTAGATTGGGAAAGATTCCCTAATACATTAATCTATGTAGAATAGTGAGCATGGTGTTTGATGTATTTTATGATATAAAGGTCTTTGAGAGGAGTTTGTAAAGGCAAAGATAGGCCTTCTTCCCAAGGTAACCTCAAAGCTATGGAAAAGAAAAAGAAAAAAATACTTTGACAAAACAATAGATGTATCTAGTTGGCTCCTTGGCAAATGAGGCATATAGGGTGGTCTGATTAATATTTTCCCTCCACTAGGCTGAGTAGAATAGACAAAGGAGGACATAAGGGCTCACTTTTCTTGTGGAGTTAGTGCATTGTCTATATACAATAACTATCTTTGGTCAAATCGTTTACAGTGATAATCTCTGGCTTTGCTAACACTGAGTGACAGTTTTCTATATAGAACAGATCTTTAATACCGCCTTGCACTAGCCATAAAGACAGAGGTGATGGTGACAGCCATTCTTGAAGAATACAGCATCCTGCAGTAAGCAGACAAATGTACACCCATTCTTTATTAACCGATGGGAGATTCATGCCAAGAATGGATTCCTTGTAGCTAGATAAGGCCAACACTGGGTCTCTCGGTATCTTCTGCCCACAAACTGTGGGGGCATATGTCAGTATTTGGTTCCAAAGGCTATGAACTGATAGAACAGTACCAGAAGCTATGTGCTAGTTTGGTATTTTGTTCACTGCACTTGGGGCATGAGTTCCTTAGATCTATATGTTGGCCATGCTGTTGGAATGACAGATATGTGCAGTGCATTATATTGTATTTCTCTACATAACATGTGTATTATGATTTAAAAGATTTATCCCTGTAGTTGTATTCTTACAGTATTGTCTTCCTTAAAGTGTTACTAAACCCAGGAATCTGCATTCACTATATCTGCTCTCCCACAGTACACACAACATGGAAGTGCAATTATTTTAGTAAATATAAACTGCTAAATACCTTTTCTCATCAGCAGTTAGAGCAGTCTTGTGACTTCTACCAGTGTCCAGCCCAGCACTAGCTAAAGCTTGTAGGAGGAGTTTTCTTTCTGCTCTATGAAGATGCAAAACCCCTGACCCTCTGCTGATTGGCCCTGTGCTGATCACATGCACTCTCCCAAGAAAAAAAAAAACCTATCTAGCAATACACACCATACTGAGCATGTGCAAATTCCTATAGTTCAGTCTGTCTTATCAGGAAATAATAGGTGGTCGCTTGAAAAAGGGGAGGAACAGAGAAGAAAGGCTCAAAAGACCTTTTTACACAATGCAGAGGATTAACTCCTTAGGATCCACAGTGAGTATAACAAGCATTCTTTACTGCATATACAGAATGATTTTACAGTTGTGGTTTTAGTAACACTTTAAAGTTTGATTGCTACTTTTGTACATTTGACTTGTCTAGTTCAAAAGATTTACATGTGGACAGGGATAGATAAATGTATGTGATGAAGGTTGTTTGTCAAAAGTGGGTATGGACATTTCTGATATCAGGGGATTTGAAAGGCTTTTCCAGTAAGCCATCCCTTGTAAATAGTGGAAGTGACTGGAGGTTGAAAGGTTGTATTTTAGGCAGAGTGTTAAATGTGTGTGGGGTTCCTGTACTTATATCAAATAAATGATGTACTGTATATAGGTTAGACCCTGTTCTGCCCAGCTGTGGAACACCATAGGGTTGTCACCCAGAAGGAAGGCCGGGTTGCCTTTGATAGGCACTTATTTTGAGAGGTATGGAGATTTATGCAAGTAATTCCTTACCTCTCTCCATGCTACAATCATGTCCATTATGAATATATTATGAGGGTAGGGTGTGGGCAGTCTCATTGGTGGGCAATACAGTAGAGCCACCAATTTCCACAGAGTAGCCATTTTGTATTCTAGTTCAACATTTGAATATTCTGGCATTCCTGTGATCTAGTCTATAGCATGTCCTAATAGGCATGACCAGACTATAAAGGTGGATGTTTAGTAGGGCCAGTCCCCCATTCCTTTTAGGTAATTAGGCCAGCCTGGGGTTTTTACCCTGCCAAATGAATTTGGTAAGGGCCCTATTTAGGATATTTATGTCTACATGTTTAAGGAGAAAAGGTTTGTTATGGATATAGTAGTTTAATGAAGCTAGTCATTTTAATTAGAAGTGTCAAAATAGAGAAATTAGCAATGAGGCCCATTCTGTAAACTCTCTGCATATTTTGTGAAAGGTAAGTGGGTAATTTAGACCTCTACTGCTTTTTAATGATACAGGGTAGAACTTTTATTTAAAAATTATACTTTTACTGTATATAATGACATTTCACTAATTTAGTTATTTCAATAATAATGCATACGTCCAAAACTATGTTTTTTTAGAACCCTACTGTATGTGGCAATACTTCCATTAGAATGACATACAAACTTGCAATTCTAAACTCGAAGGGCCTAAGCTGCATAATTATTGTTAACAAAAATCATGGATTTCCCTAACACCTCTACACAGGGTGACTTCCCCAAGTAATTCACTTGATGGTGATCGGCTGTTATTTACTTCATATATTCTGTCTGCATGCTACCTACAGACTTTTATGTAATTTTTGTTTCAGAAAAAAACTAAATGTACTCTGGATTAAGCAAAATACATGCCCTTACCATGATTTTAGAAATGTCTCCTAGTGAAGTTGCAGATAGCTTTAAAACATTCAAATAAGTCCCCACCTCTCTGTAGCTTTCAGTCAAATGTCCCTACCATGATAATAAACACATAAACACATGTTTCAAGTAGAAAACATTTAAACAGCAGTATTAGTAGTGTTTGCACAGTGGAGGAAACCAGAGACAATCTATATAGATGGGGCTAATTTACAACTCCATGTCAGGGGCGGACTGACAACTCATGGGGCCCCAAGGCAATAGGGGATCATGGGGCCCCTGTGTCCTCGCCCACACTCAAACCACACCCAAAAAGCCAATGAAAGACACCAGGGGCATCTCATGGGGCCCCTTACTTACCCCGGGCCCTCGGGCAGTGCCCGAGTTTCCGAGTGGTCAGTCCGGTCCTGCTCCATGTAGATATTCACAGAGTTGGATCCAAACATTGTACTCTTAACCTTTTTTAAACCAGGGCATGATAAATTCTTCCAAAACCTTCCATTTCCCAACAGTAAAGACTAAACATTCCTACAATAGAAGCATGGGAATGCAAAACATGTATTGAAATGCTGGAAGGCTCTGGATGGGGCTGGGTGTCACTGTGGAGGGAATAGGGTTGTGAAGTGGGTTAGGGAACTTTGCAGAAGACATAGTGGCCCTATGGGAGATGGGATTTCTGGAGGGAGCTGGGGGGGGGGGGCACTGCGGTACACTGTTGGAGGTTGGAGGCACTATGGAGGGCTAGAGGCTCTGCAGCATGGAGGTTAAGGGGCACTGTGCAGGTTGACGGCTCTCAGGAAGCCTGGGGGCTCTGTAAACCATTATAGAAGATTGAGAGTCACTATGGGTGATTGGAGGCACTGTGATATGGTTGCCCCTTTAGGGGAGGAGGTTTCTGGAGGGGGAGGGGGCTGGGTGGGGGCACTTTGGTACACTGTTGAAGGTTGGAGGCACTATGGGGGGCTTGAGGCTCTGCAGCAGGTTGGCTGGGGACACTGTAAACCACTATGGGAGGTTCAGGGGCACTGTGGGAGCTGTGAGGCACTGTGATAAGTTAATGGATCTGCAATTGGCTGGAGACCTGGGAGAGGGGAGGCTGTGACCTTGTAGTGCGTCATAGCTGGTGGATGAGAACCAATCCTGAATGCCCTAGAGCTCTAAATTATGAAATTAGAATAATGCACCCTTTGTTAAATGATAACATTATAAAATTATCAATAAAATGACACAAAACAGTTTAATTAAAATCAGTCTCTGTGCAACAACTACAAATATATTTACAGTCACATTTGTCATTCATCATCGAACATATCTGGCCATCAGAAATGAAGAAGAAGCTGTAAAGCTCAACAACAGAATAGCAGAGCAATCTTTCTAGCTGTGTCAAGCAGCATAGCTGTTTGAATCACAAGACTGATGAAATAAACTTTCTAATCCTTTACCAGGTTAACTAGTTCACGTATGTATATTTCTACAAGGTTGCCTGGAATCCTGATCTAAGAACATATTTGTTTAACACGATAGGAAAAAAATCACCTACATTACTGCCACAAGTGTCAGGTGATGGTTGGTAACCTGTGTTCTGATTGTTAAACAGCCAAGATTACTTTATATACCATCAGTTATTCTAGTCATTAGCAAAGGAATAGGGAGCCCCACTATTTGGCTTATAGTCCCTTTAAGGGGGACAGTTTGAAGAAACTGTTGAGTACTTAGGGGTTCTCACCCATGCATGGTGGGGGGTTCCAGGGTAGTCTGGTTGCAGAGGAAAGGACTGCCTGGAAGTTCTCTACAAATTAGCAATCTCTCTTGTGGGACCTGGAATTTAAAGGCTCAGAGAGACTTTGCATAGGAAAAAGCCTCCAAACCCCGCTTAAAGGGACCTTGATCCAGAAAGCATTAACCCACCTTCAAGGGAGGCTTGAAAAGCAACAGGAAGGTGTCAGCAGGTGTCTCTGAGGTAGTGTGGAGTAGTTCACAACTGTAAACAAGTGTGGACCATCTCAAGACTGAGGCTCTGTTTTTTTGAGTTCCTACGGTTTGTCTTGAACCCTGAAGCTGGTGGGAACCTTAAACCCAAGTGTGGCACTGAGATAGTGGTGCTGAGCCATGTTGTCTGGTGTTCATTATACCAAAACTATGGAATGTTTGCCTTTATTTTGCTGAAGAAAGCAATTTGTGCTTGTGAGGCTAATAAAGACTATTTACTTTTACAAGCAGCTGACTGGTAATCTCAGGCCCCCCATATTACACACTGTACAAGCAGGTAGACAATCCAGAGTCTCTAAATATTGCTTTGGTTATCTGCAGCCCTATGTCCTAGTGTGTCTGGGGCAATACAATCTTTGATTGACATCCATGGTCTCTTTATTTCCCATTGTTACCCATGGATTCAGCCCTGTGGCAAATGTTAGCCCACTCTGCCAGTGGGGGTCCCTCATATGCCACTGGGGGGTGCCCCATATCTTTCAGTGACTTTATGCCAACTTATCATTTAAAAAATGTTCATTCAATTTTTATTAATTTTTGCATAATAGAGGCTCATATCTATATTGGACTGTTTGAACATTAACATTCAAATTTAAAAGCGTATTTTCTAATTTTGGATGCTGAGGGAAAGGATAGGGCCCATGTCAGGATGTTATTGCTATTTGGGGCCTTGTTAAATATATTTACCCTTAATTCCTGTTCTCCTGACAACATTTTATTACACAAGAAGTGAGGGAAAATCTCCAACAGCAACACAGACATAAATAGAGAAAGATAGGGTTTTCTTTAGTAAAGTAGGGCAAGGATAGAACCCCTGTCAGGTTATTATTTTTGCAAAATGAATGTTGGAGGAGTGACAGACCCAAAGGCAAAATTAACCTGGTGTAATTTCAAAACTTAAAAGGCAGCTCTCTGCCATATGGGTATCCCCTGGGGTCTGAGGAGCAGTTGAAAGAAAATGCAAAGGATGAGAGCACCAAAATGATAAGCACAGTAAAGATTTATTGAACTTGATAAAAGATCAGTATGTAAAACCAACATGCTTTGGGGAGCACAATTTTCCATTCACCAGGGCTTAAATGCTGGAGGTGAAAATACTGGACAATGTGAGCAAAAGATCAAGGATTACTGTAATATCAGTGTGGGCTCCACTCTGACAGCCCAGTCAAGTAATGTACCAATGTTTTAGGAAATCTCTCCGTAACAGCTGGAACCCTCATAGAGCCTGGTGATAAGTTTCTGGGGAACTGAACAGTGTCAAGGAGGGCAGTTTAGTGATCTGCCTACTGTCCTGCCAGCACAAGCGGATATTAACCCACTCATCTTTTATTTACTAATTTACTTTACCTCTTGTCAATAAAACTGCAATAGTGGCGGCAGCACAGTGCACCCAGTTTTGGTAACTGGAGTTAGATGAGCCTTGTCATAGACTTTTATATTGATCCACAGTTTGGGTGCACTTTCAGAAAGTGCTTCAAGCTTCAACTACAGTCTCCGCTCATTGGCCATGCCCCTCTTTTGTGTTTCAACCGGATTGGGCTTACACTTCCCTGGCTGGTAGTTGTGCGACCTGCCATTATTAATGAACTTAGGATGTGTGTCAAACTCAAACTCCTGGAGAAAAAATGCCAGTGAAGGAGTTAAAGTGTTTCTAAACCCACAACAGTAAATCAGTCTGTATATGCAGTAAAGCATGCTTGATATATGCATTGTGGAACTTTAGGGGTTAATCCTCTGCATTGTGTAAAAATGCTGTTTGATCCTGACTTCTCTGATCCTCCCCTTCTTCCAGTGGCCCCTCTTATCTCCTGATAAGACATATTGTGTGGAGACACTCTGCATATGCTCAGTTTGGTGTGTATTGCTACAGAGGTTTTTTTTTCTTGGGAGAGTGCATGTGATCAGCACAGGGCCAATCAGCACTGTCCAGTGCTGTCCTCTTAGAGCAGAAATAAAACTCCTCCTACAAGCTTTAACGTGGTCGGCTGGACATTGATAGAAGTCACAAGACTGCTCTAACTGCTGATGAGAAAAGGTATTTAGCAGTTTATATTTACTAAAATAATTGCATTTCCATGTTCTGTGTACTGTGGGAGACCAGGTATAGTGGATCCTGGGTTGAGTAACACTTTAAGAAAATGTTTTAGCTAGGCATAATTGAGTCCATTGATGACTGGTCCAGTTCCATTGTTCAAGTCTCAAAGTCAAACAGTAGTTGGAGGTTTTGTAAAGACTAGGAAGCTCAACTCAGTGATATTTGACATTTATCCCATGCTCCAGGTAAGACAAACTTACAGACAGACTGGGAACAACCTGTTAACTGTCAACCTTGGACTTGAAAAAAGGATTTGGCAGATACCCCTCACTGAAAGAGACAAGAAAAAAACTGCAAAAACCCCCTGAGGGTTTTTCCTATATACAAAGATGCCTTTTGAGTTACAAAATGTCCTTACTACATTTCAGAAGCTATGAACAATGTCCTAAGACACCAGCAGTATGCTGTAGTATACTTGAACAGTATAGTGATACATAGCATTAATAGTAATCACTAGAGATGAGCGAATTATTCAAAAATTCGGTTCGGCTGATTCGCCGAATTCGCCGAATAAATTCGCTTCGAGCCGAATATATTCGCTGCGAATTTAACTTATAAAAAGGGTGTTTCTAGGCTTCAGAGAGCCTTTATATTAGTGCAGAACACTGTACCTTTAATTTAAATGCCCTTGGAGTCTGCTGGGGAAGAGAAATAATACTGTCAGTCAGTATGACATGCAGATGAGTGCCGTCGATCTTAGAATCACCGCACACTTCACTCATTTGGGCAGTCACGGGGCCAAAACCAGAGTGTGGAGCCACAGTGTGGCGGTGGAGGCAGCAGCAATGGGAGGCCATACAGCACCCTATGACAAAATGGAACCCACCAGCAGTGTGAGGAGACCTGAAAGTGGCACATGGCAGAGTGTGGCGATGGAGACAGCAGCAATGGGAGGCCGTACAGGGACCCATGACACACTCTGGACCTGGCAGCAGCATGAGGAGGCGGTACAGGGGCCCATGACAGATTACGGGCCTGGCAGCAGCATGAGGAGTCGGTACGGGGGCCCATGGCAGATTACGGGCCTGGCAGCAGCATGAGGAGGCGGTACAGGGGCCCATGGCAGAGTGGCGGAGCGTAAGCAGCTAAAATTGAAGCCCATACAGAGGCCTATGTTAAAAAGTCCCCCCAGCAGCAGCGTGGGGAGACGACTATCAAGAGTCCAATGGCAGAGTGGCGGAGCAGAAGCAGCTTCAATTGAAGGCCATACACAGGCCTAGGTTTAAAAGTCCCTCACAGTTAATTCCAATAACGAACTCTACTCCTCCGTGCATTCTACTTACGAGACCCTGGGCAGGTCTGGGTCCAATTTGTGGTAGAGACTGGTTTTGTTCAGCCATGCTTGAGCGAGTAATAACAGGTCTGTGCTGCCCTTTGGTGTCTGGCTTAATACGCACAACACTGAACGTCCCAGCGTTTGTCAACGATTTGCCGTTAAGTGATGCAAACCCGCTGAACCACGTTCATGAGGAGCCGGTACAGGGGGCCATGAATCAGTATGGACCTGGCAGCAGCGTGAGCAGACGACAGAGGCACATGGCGCAGGGTGGCGGTGTAGGCAGCATTATTCTGAAGCCATACACAGGCCTAGGTTAAAAAGCGGAAGCCGTCAGCAGCGTGAGCAGACGACAGAGACACATGGCGCAGGGTGGCGGTGGATGCAGCAGTATTCGGAAGCCATACACAGGCCTCGGTTAAAAAGCGGAAGCCGTCAGTAGCGTGAGCAGACGACAGAGGCACATGGCGCAGGGTGGCGGTGGAGGCAGCAGCAATGGAAGGCCATACAGCACCCTATCACAAAATGGATCCCACCAACAGTGTAAGGAGACCTGAAAGTGGCACATGGCAGAGTCTGGCGATGAAGTCAGCAGCAATGGGAGGCCGTACAGGGACCCATGACACACTCTGGACCTGGCAGCAGAAAGAGGAGGCGGTACAGGGGCCCATGGCAGAGTGGCGAAGCGTAAGCAGCTTAAATTGAAGGCCATACAGAGGCCTATGTTAAAAAGTCCCCCCAGCAGCAGTGTGGGGAGACGACTATCAAGAGTCCAATGGCAGAGTGGCGGAGCAGAAGCAGCTTCAATTGAAGGCCATACACAGGCCTAGGTTAAAAAGTCCCCCCAGCAGCAGCGTGGGGAGACGACTATCAAGAGTCCAATGGCAGAGTGGCGGAGCGGAAGCAGCTTCAATTGAAGGCCATACACAGGCCTAGGTTAAAAAGTCCCCCCAGCAGCAGTGTGGGGAGACGACTATCAAGAGTCCAATGGCTGAGTGGCGATCCGGGAAGTAAGCGTTGTGATTGCAGATGCAATGCAGAAATTCTACGAAGTAATGCCGTGGGTGCGAAGAAGATCATATACCGTTGTACTTCCATCCATAAGAAGGAACAACCTGCGAACCGGGAGCTTTATTGCCCTGACCCGCTGAGCAGCTTCTGGGATACTCAAGAGGCCCATGGCAGAGTGGCGGAGCGTAAGCAGCTTCAATTAAAGGCCATACAGAGGCCTATGTTAAAAAGTCCCCCCAGCAGCAGCGTGGGGAGACGACTATCAAGAGTCCAATGGCAGAGTGGCGGAGCGGAAGCAGCTTCAATTGAAGGCCATACACAGGCCTAGGTTAAAAAGTCCCCCCAGCAGCAGTGTGGGGAGACGACTATCAAGAGTCCAATGGCTGAGTGGCGATCCGGGAAGTCAGCGTTGTGATTGCAGATGCAATGCAGAGATTCTATGAGGTGATGCCGTGGTTGCGAAGAAGATAATATACCGTCGTACTTCCATCCATAAGACGGAACAACCTGCGAACCGGGAGCTTTATTGCCCTGACCCACTGAGCAGCTTCTGGGATACCCAAGAGGCCCATGGCAGAGTGGCGAAGCGTAAGCAGCTTCAATTAAAGGCCATACAGAGGCCTATGTTAAAAAGTCCCCCCAGCAGCAGCGTGGGGAGACGACTATCAAGAGTCCAATGGCAGAGTGGCGGAGCGGAAGCAGCTTCAATTGAAGGCCATACACAGGCCTAGGTTAAAAAGTCCCCCCAGCAGCAGTGTGGGGAGACGACTATCAAGAGTCCAATGGCTGAGTGGCGATCCGGGAAGTCAGCGTTGTGATTGCAGATGCAATGCAGAAATTTTATGAGGTAATGCCGTGGGTGCGAAGAAGATCATATACCATCGTACTTCCATCCAAAGGCGGAACAACCTGCGAACCGGGAGCTTTATTGCCCTGACCCGCTGAGCAGCTTCTGGGATACCCAAGAGTTTGGCTTCTGTGGGGAATATGGTTGAAAACTGAAACTTAAAGGCATGTTGACGGAAGGGCACCAGTGTCAGTGCTCCGGAGGGAATATAGCTTCAAAGCTGACACTTAAAGGTATATCGACGGTCAGAGACCACAGGAAGTGGAGCTTGCGTCTTAAATCGACTGAATGTGGCAGACGTGAAACGTCTATGGGCCGTATATGAAACGGGTTGTTCCTCTTTCTGGAATAAGTGTTGGAAATGGCCACTCTTTTTGGTGTGGCGTTTTGTCTATTTAATTCCGATAACGGACTCTACTCCTCCGTGCAATCTACTTACGAGACCCTGGGCAGGTCTGGGTCCAATTTGTGGTAGAGACTGGTTTTGTTCAGCCATGCTTGAGCGAGTAATAACAGGTCTGTGCTGCCCTTTGGTGTCTGGCTTAATGCGCACAACACTGAACGTCCCAGCATTTGTCAACGATTTGCCGTTAAGTGATGCAAACCCGCTGAACCACGTTCATGAGGAGCCGGTACAGGGGGCCATGAATCAGTATGGACCTGGCAGCAGTGTGAGGAGACCCGAAAGTGGCACATGGCGCAGGGTGGCGGTGGAGGCAGCAGTATTCGGAAGACATACACAGGACTAGTTTAAAAAGCGGAAGCCGTCAGCAGCATGAGCAGACGACAGAGGCACATGGCGCAGGGTGGCGGTGGAGGCAGCAGTATTCTGAAGCCATACACAGGCCTAGGTTAAAAAGCGGAAGCCGTCAGCAGCGTGAGCAGACGACAGAGGCACATGGCGCAGGGTGGCGGTGGAGGCAGCAGTATTCGGAAGCCATACACAGGCCTAGGTTTAAAACTGGAACCCAGCAGCGTGAGCAGACAACAAAGACGCACATGGCAGAGGATGGATCTGGCAGCAGTATGAGAAGGCGGTACAGGGGCCCGTGGCACAGTGTGGTGATGGGGGCTACAGCAACTGGATGCCAGAAAGTGGCCGATAGGGCTATATACTGCATGGAATTATAAAGTTGTAAAGACAGCGGCCTATAAGGCTATACACACTATAACAATCATGACTTGATTGACCATTGGCCTATAAGGCTATACACAGCATGAATATCATGACTTATTCTGAGAGTGGTTTGGAAGGCTATATACAAAAAGTAATTCATGAGCTGTCCGGACAGCGGACAATAAGTACATATATACAAATCAATTCATCAGCTGTCCAGCCAGCGGCCTCAAAGGCGACACATATAGAAAGCAATTCATGAGCTGTTCAGACAGCGGCCTCTAAGGCGACAGATATACAAAGCAATTCCCGAGGTGTTCAGGGAGCGGCCTGAACGGCTATGTTATTACTAAATATATTTTTGTGGCCAAACATCGGCCTATAAATAGATGTCTACACAGTGACAAAAAATTATGTCGCCAGACAGCGGCCCCTAAGGCGACAGATATACAAAGCAATTCCCGAGGTGTTCAGTGAGCGGCTTGAACGGCTAGGTTATTACTAAATATATCTTTCTGGCCAAACATCGGCCTATAAATAGATGTCTACACAGTGACAAAAAAGTAGGTCACCTTACAGCGGCGTATCCTACAAATTGACATTATAAGAAATGGTTTAGACCAAAAAAAAAAAAAAAAAACTTTGATGCGATGCTATACCTTAGTAGATGGTGGAAAGTCGACAAGTCAAGCGTAACTGTGTACATTACAGAAAATCTTAACAAGACAACCAAACATGTGGCCAAACCGTGACCGATACAACAAGTTAACAATGTAAGAAACAGGAGGGGGCCAAACCGTGGCCAATAAATAAACAGTCCACCTCATTGATGAGATGGACAACACGTGTCAAATAAATATTTAAAAAAATTGCTATTCCATCGGTCTGGAACTGGTCGACTATAAATAATTAAAAAGTTTAAATTCATGTGACAGTCGTCCAGCGTCGTATAAATAATTTAAAAACACCAATTCATGAGGGGCCCGACCAGCAGAGTATAAGTCATTAAAAAGGTTCAATTCATGTGACGGTCGTCCAGCGAAGTATAAATAATTTAAAAACCCCAATTCATGAGGGGCCCGACCTGCAGAGTATAAGTCATTAAAAATGTGCAAAACATGAATCGGCCGACCAGCAGCCTCTCAATAAAATATATATACAAATGTACGGATCAGGTGGAGGTCTTCCATTTGTCCCTAATAACATGTTTGGGGCATGATTCATGGCGGATTTAGTCAGTTGTGTCAGGAACTGGTGGTTTGAAATCCAGACTAATCCACGCCTGATTCATTTTCAGAAACGTGAGTCTCTCCACACTTTGGGTGGACAGTCGTGTCCTCCGCGGAGTTACAATACCTCCTGCCGCACTAAACACGCGCTCCGATGCCACGCTACTGGCCGGGCATGACAGCCTTTCAAGGGCAAATTCAGCTAGTTGGGGCCAAAGGTCAAGTTTCGTTGCCCAGTAGTCAAGGGGATTGTCTACCTCGGTTGGCAGGGTGCTGTCCAAGTAGGCCCAAGCCTGTTGTTTGAGGTCCTGCTCCAGGTCCACCTGATGCTGCTGCTGCTGCGGCTGGTTAGTAGTTTCCTCACTGCGCTGGTGAAGAAAGCTACTCATCATCGACTGCAGACTGAGGCAGCCGCTGCTGGTGGAGCTGCCACTGCTCCTATCACCCCACCCCTCCCCTGCTGCCATGGCAGCGGAACACGAGCGCACAGGGCCCACAGTGTCTGAGGATGGACGTTGGCGCAGAAAGGCAGAGACCAACTGACTACATAGGTGGTTTTTATAATACTTTATTTTGGCCTCCCTCTCAGCAGGTGTGAAAAGGCCACCATTTTTGAATGGTAGCGAGGGTCCAACAAGGTGGACAGCCAAAAGTCATCCCTCTGTCTGATGGTTATTATTCGGCTGTCGCTACGCAAGCGACCGAGCATGCTATGGGCCATTTGTGCCAAGGAATGCGAGGGACTCCCTGCCTCCATCTCCACAGCATACTGCCACGGTGCGTCTGGGTCCTCTGTCTCCTCCTCCTCCTCTACCAGATGCTCCTGCTCCTCCACTCCTGTCCGCTGAGTGGAAAAACCACCCATTTCACTCAATAATTCCTGAGCACCAATGTCCTCCTCTACCTCCTCCTCTTCTTCCTGTCCTGCCCCCACAGGGGTCATGTGGCGTTGAGATCTGTGCGCCACGTCTACTGCACCCTGACCAGCCATTGTTAACAGCATTTGTTCCAGGACGTGCAACAGAGGAATGACGTCGTTCATCCCATAGTCCTGCCGACTCACGAATAGCGTGGCCTCCTCAAAGGGCCTGAGCAAGCGGCAGGTGTCACGCATGAGCTGCCAATGGCTGACATCGAAGTTACACAGGGGAGTACCTTTATCCGCTTGTAACATCAGGAAATCGGTGATGGCCTTTCGCTGTTTGTAAAGGCGGTCTAACATATGTAGGGTTGAATTCCACCTTGTTGCAACGTCGCAGATCAGGCGATGCTGTGGAATTCTGTTCTGCCGCTGCAGCTCAAGGCCGGTGTGCTTTGCGGTGTAGGAATGGCTGAAATGCATGCAAAGTTTACGTGACATTTTAAGGATGTCTTGCAGTGGGATGGTGGATTTTAGGAACCGCTTGACAACCAGATTGAACACGTGAGCCATGCATGGCGCATGGCACAACCTTCCTTGACGCAGAGCAGTCACCATGTTCTTTCCGTTGTCGGTCAACATGGTTCCGATTTTCAGTTTGCGCGGAGACAGCCATCTGTCGATTTCTCTGTTCATTACACTCAGAAGTTCCTCCCCTGTGTGACTACGTTCGCCAAGGCATACCAGGTGCAGCACAGCGTGACACCGTTGCGCCCTGCACATGTGATATGCCGGTCGGGTAATGGGACTTGGCACGGGGGTGGCGGCTGAGGACACGGCGGAAGAAGAGGTGGTAGAGGCGGACATCTTTGCTGGACCAAGGACGTGCAAACGTGGAGGCAAAAGCGGCGTGACCTGTCCAAGTTGCTGGTGCGGCTGTGCCGGCATCACGTTCACCCAGTGGGCCGTAAATGACATGTACTGTCCCTGACCGTAGTTACAGCTCCACACGTCGGCGCTGCCGTGCACTTTGGCAGAGACCGACATGCTCAAAGACTGGCCCACCATCTCTTCTACATGTGAATGCAGAGCTGGCACTGCCTTTTTGGCGAAGAAATGCACTCTCCACCGCGGCGCGGCACAAGCCATCATTTCTCGGAAAGGTGCTGAGTCCACCACTTGGAAAGGGAGGGACTGCAGCACCAGCAACTTGGACAGGAGGACGTTCAGCTTCTGCACCGTCGGGTGCGTGCTCGCAAACTGTTGTCTCTTGGAAACGGATTCCAAGAAAGACTGCTGACGGAATCCGTGAAGAGGAGTAGCAGGAGAAGGAGCATCTGAACGAGCGGAAGATGCCAACGAGCGACAACTCCCCTCAGCAGAGGTGTTGGAGCCTTGACTGGCTGATAGAGGGCGATTGACGTCGGGTGACGGAGCAAGTAAAGGAGCGGGTGATGGAGCGGGGGCTGGGGCAGGCAGAACCGCCGTATCTTTATCACGGTTTTCCCAGGCCACCGAATGGCGACGCTGCATATGCTGATGCAACGCTGTAGTCCCAACATTGGCCCCCTGGCCACGCTTGACTTTCTGGCCACATAGTCGACATACGGCTACGTTTACTTCCTCGGGCGGCTTGACGAAAAATTGCCACACCGCCGAGTAGGAAACTTTGCCCCCGCTACTCCTCACTGGCTGACTGCTACTTCCTCCGTGCACACCGGCACCACTACTGGCCGTGGTGGTAGGCTGCAGTGGAGCTGGTGCTCTACTCCGTGGCCGTTTGGCTCCACTGACACTGCTGCGACCCTTGCTGCCTCCTGGGCAACCCACAGACTGTTTTGCTTGCTGGCAAGCTGGCACCCTCTTCTCCTCATGATGCGGAAGCAATAGCCTGATGACGACGAGGCTGCCAAGTGCGATCAGCCTCATCATCATCAATTAGGGTCTCTGCGTTACTACTAGCCCCCTCGGCTGCGTGTGGGTCAGGAGACAGACCTGTCTCTAGACCGGCTACCGAGCCACTCTCCTCGCCAGTACTTCTTCGCCTGGCTGCTGAAGAGGCGGATGTCTCCCCCCGTTCCTGACTGCCCTCTGTTAGCTCTTCCTCACTGTACAGTGGGGCTGAGCCCACAGCATGCGATACTTCGCTTGGTGAGGGAACACCAAAGGACAGGGGCAGGTCGAGGACATGTGATTTCAGTGGGCTTGCTCCCGGGCCATGCCAACTAACGGTTGTGTCTGACGTACCCACCGACCGTTGGCTGTAGGTGTCAGAGGTGACCTGGGAAGAGGAAGACGACCGAGTCAACCAATCGATGACGGCAGGGTTGTCGGTGGAGACACGACCGCTGGATGACACCGGGAGCACTGGCCTCTGGCTGCGACTAGTGCTGCCTCGACCCCTTCCTCTGCTGCCACGTCTGCTCGCTCCTGAAACATTGCCTCCTCTGCCACTCCTCTGCGTGTTGTCTGACATACTCTTTAATTCAATAAGCACCCCAAAAATAAAACCGGATTTAACTCTTTGAACGTACAATAGTGGTTGTGAAGCAGAAAGTCAGTTTATTTAGCACAATCGGTCAATTGCAGCTTGCCGTTGGCTGTAAACTGTACGTTTATGTCACTGGAATGCACTAATCACCCAAAAAATATTACCGCCACCCGGCGTGTATATGGATTTAACTCTTTGAACGTACAATAGTGGTTGTGAAGCAGAAAGTCAGTTTATTGTACACAATCGGTCAATTGCAGCTTGCCGTTGGCTGTAAACTGTACGTTTATGTCACTGGAATGCACTAATCACCCAAAAAATATTACCGCCAGCCGGCGTGTAAATGGATTTAACTCTTTGAACGTACAATAGTGGTTGTGAAGCAGAAAGTCAGTTTATTGTACACAATCGGTCAATTGCAGCTTGCCGTTGGCTGTAAACTGTACGTTTATGTCACTGGAATGCACTAATCACCCAAAAAATATTACCGCCAGCCGGCGTGTAAATGGATTTAACTCTTTGAACGTACAATAGTGGTTGTGAAGCAGAAAGTCAGTTTATTTAGCACAATCGGTCAATTGCAGCTTGCCGTTGGCTGGAAACTGTATGTTTCTGTCACTGGAATGCACTAATCACCCAAAAAATATTACCGCCAGCCGGCGTGTAAATGGATTTAACTCTTTGAACGTACAATAGTGGTTGTGAAGCAGAAAGTCAGTTTATTTAGCACAATCGGTCAATTGCAGCTTGCCGTTGGCTGGAAACTGTACGTTTATGTCACTGGAATGCACTAATCACCCAAAAAATATTACCGCCAGCCGGCGTGTAAATGGATTTAACTCTTTGAAGGTACAATAGTGGTTGTGAAGCAGAAAGTCAGTTTATTTTGCACAATCGGCAAACTGCAGCACCAACTGTGCACGACAGCCACCAAAAAAAAAAGGGTGTATGTCACTCTAAATTTTCGATTCTTTGATAGCTGTGGCCCTAAGTAACGATTCTGTGTCCCTGAGTAACGATTCTGTGTCCCTGAGTAACGATTCTGTGGCCCTAAAGTCTCTGTGGCCCTAACTCTGTCCCTTAATACACACAGGTCTGTCTCTCTTGAATGACCGGAGGCTAATGGAGAATTCTAAGATGGCCGCGATTTATAGCTCCACCATTATACAGTGCTGGCTGGCTGCTGATTGGCTAATGCGATCACATGTCATGAATGCATTATGGGTCAGCGCGCCTTGTCTGCGCGCCTTCCCAGAGATCCCCGCCCCATCTTCTCTGTCCATTTTCTCCGTCGCCACACATGTCGCCGCCATTTTTGGGAAAATTCGATTCGTGCATCCGAAGTTTGCTAATCTTCGGATTCGTCGCGAATAGAATTTTTCCAAATCTTCGGAACGAATTCCACTTCGTCATGTTCGATTCGCTCATCTCTAGTAATCACCTATCCTGTGTTTGGGCTGCATTGACTGCTGTTCAAAAATCAGGTCTCTCTGCCAATCCAAAAAAATGTGCCATTGATAAAGAGGAAGTCAGTAAGATAGTATTTATTAGGGCAAGTACCTAGCCTATACTATTGGCTATGGAGTCATAAAACCTTGGTTAAACAAAACAAAAGCCATCCAAGAGTGGTCATGTCTCACAAGCAAAAAATAGGTCAGAGCTTACCTTGGTATAACTGGCTACTATAGAATATCCATCCCAAACTTTGTAGCTCTTGCTGCCCTATTGACTGGCCTTATCAAAGGAAAAATTCTGTTATGGTAAAAAAAAGTCTCCAGAAGCAGAAACATTTCCCCAGGTTCTGAATAGGGCTTTTTGTGCATGGCCAATTCTGTGGAGCCCAAATTTCTCAAAAGACTTTGCAGTTCAGACTGATGCATTTGATGTTAATCTGAAGAGGGGGGTGGTTGTCACAGGTACAGGATATGAAGGAGCACCCCATAGTGTACCTGTGCAGAATGAACATGAAAATAATTAAATAGTGTTTGAGATGGAGTGCTTAGCTACACTATATTGCCAAAAGTATTGGAACACCTGCCTTTCCACGCACATGAACTTTAATGGCATCTCAGTCTTAGTCCATAGGCTTGAATACTGAGTTGGCCCACCCTTTGCAGCTATAAAAGCTTAAACTCTTCTGGGAAGGCTGTCCATAAGGTTTAGGAGTGTGTCTACGGAATGTTTGACCATTCTTCCAGAAGCGCATTTGTGAGGTCAGGTACTGATGTGGGACGAGAAGGCCTGGCTCGCAGTCTCTGCTCAACTTCATCCCAAAGGTGTTATGTTGGGTTTAGGTCAGGACTCTGTACAGGTCAGTCAAGTTCCACCACTCCAAACTTGCTCATCCATGTCTTTATGGACCTCGCTTTGTGCACTGGTGTGCAGTCATGTTGGAACAGGAAGGGGCCATCCCCAAACTGTTCCCACAAAGTTGGGAGCATGAAATTGTCCAAATGTCTTGGTATGCTGATGCCTTAAGAGTTCCCTTCACTGGAAGTAAGGGGCCAAGCCCAACCCCTGAAAAGAAGCCCCACACCATAATCCCCCCTCCACAAAAATTTTACACTTGGTATAACGCAGTCAGGCAAGTACTGTTCTCTTGGCAACCGCCAAACCCAGACACGTCCATCAGATTGCCAGACAGAGAAGCATGATTCATCACTCCAGAGAACATGTCTCCACTGCTCTAGAGTTCAATGGTGCAGTCCTTTACGCCACGCCATAATCCCCCTTCTACAAAACTTTACACTTGGCATGATGCTGTCAGGCACTCCAGAGAACACGTCTCCACTGCTCTAGAATCCAGTGGCAGTATGCTTTACACCACTGCATCTGACACTTTGCATTGCACTTGGTAATATAAGGCTTGGATGCAGCTGCTCGGCCATGGAAATCCATTCCATGAAGCTCCCTACTCCCTATGTGGAGCACTAGAGTTTGTCTAGAGGTTGCTAGGAGTACCTTAAGCTGTGACAGATTGATCGTTCATCTACATTGACCAAGAATGTAAGACACTAGCATTGCACTTGGTGATGTAAGACTTGGATGCAGCTGCTTGGCCATGGAAACCCATTCCATGAAGCTCTCTAAGCACTGTTGTTGTGTTTGTCCAAAGGTCACATGAAGTTTGGAGGTCTTTAGCTATTGACTCTGCAGACAGTTGGCGACTTCTGCGCACTGTGCGCTTCAGCATGTGCTGACCCCGCTCTGTCATTTTACGTGGCCTATCGCTTCGTGGCTGAGTTGCTGTTGTTCCCAGTTGCTTCCACTTTGTTATAATACCACTAACAGTTGGCCGTGGAATATTTAGCAGCAAGGAAATTTCACGGATAGACTTTTTGCATAGGTGGCAACCTACCACGGTACAATGCTTGAATTCACTGAGCTCCTGAGAGCGACCCATTCTATCAGAAATGTTTGTAGAAGCAGTCTGCATGCCTAGTTGCTTGATTTTATACACCTGTGGCCATGGAGGTGATTGGAACACCTGAATCCAATGATTTGGAGGGGTGTCCCAATATTTTTGGCAATATAGTATATATAATGGGCATTGGATACAGTAAGCAATTATTTATTAGGGCACCACTTTGACCTGGTGAATTTCCCTTAAATGGATGACCAATGGGAACGGGATGTATAGACGGCTGAACCATTGGTTTCTTACCCTACAAGACTGAAGTTTTACAGTAAATATTGACTAGTTGCAAACATGGAAAATGTATATTCCCTGTCCCAAGTACCCTTCTGTTTAGCTTCAGGCATTCCAACCCTGGAGTTGAAACAGGGAAGGAAGGTATGTAGCAGAGTGTCTAGCATAGAGCCTGGAGAGTTAGAGGGAAATGTTACTTAACAATGTAAACCATGCCACTAAATACGTACTTGCAGAGGTTCTTTTCACTGGGAACGTGGGGGGGCGCAGTTCTGTTACTTCCAACACTGGATGTATATAATGGCAAGGGGTGCTGGAGGGTCTATTATGCTGGCTGCTGGGGGATCTATTGTTGCTGGGGAGAGACCTTTGTTGATAGGGTGGAGCTATTGTTTCTGGGATGGGGGGTATTTTGTTGCAGGGGGTCCATCTTTGCTTGGGGATCTATTGTTGCTGGGGGCAGTTTATTGTGTGGGTCTATCGTAGCTGGGGGTGGTCTATTGTTGCTGGCTGCAGGGGATCTAATTTACTGCCTTGTTATCATTAGCACATTCCACACACATTTCTTAGCACCTCAAAATAATACTTGTGTATTGGTTGTGTATTCTCTAAAAGGTACTGGGAGGTGGGTAAGGTGAGGAACCAAAGGACAGGTGGGTAGGGGGTGGGAACAAGAGGTGACTCGGAAAGGGGAGTTCCTGCACCTATTCTCTTTTGTGTACTTGGCAAAACTGGTCAATCACAATATTAGTGTGAATGACCAATGGATTGCTAAATAATTGTTTTATAATTCAGACAGGTATGCCGATCCAAATATTGCAAGGGGTAAGGATTTGTTCCTCAGTCCTTAATAACCCAAATTCATTTGGATGGACATGATGTCCTACAAGGCTTTTAACCACTTGCCGTCCGCCTGCTGTTTATAAACGGCAGGACGGTGGCACTCCAGGGGCGGGTTGCCGTTCATAAACGGCACCCGCCATTTCTAGCTGTGTGCACTCCCTTGGAGCGTGCATCACCGCTTTTACATCCTATATGGATGTAAAAGCAATCACTGTAAAAAAAAAAAAAAAAAAAAAAAAAAACGTCATTACCCCCCATAAGTTGTACGGTGTCACCATGGTAACACTGTACTGCTAGGGTGACAGTATGTAAAAAAAAAAAAACATAAATAATAATATAAAAAATAAAATAAAAATGTAAAAAAAAGTTTAAAAATTATAATTTTTGGTTATAAACTAATTTGGCTTATTTTTTTTTTACTAAAAAGATAATGGAATACATTTCGGCCAAGATTTATGATGAAAGATTATTTATTTGCAAAATTTTATAAGAAAAACGCTTTTTTTCAAAATTTTTGGACGTTTTCATTTACATAGCAAAAAAAATAAAAATCCCAGCGGTGAATAAATACCACCAAAATAAAGCTTTATCTGTCTCAAAAAAATGGTAAAAAATTCATATGGGTACAGTGTTGCATGACCGCGCAATTGTCATTCAAAGTGTGATAGCGCTAAAAGCTGAACAGCCCTGGACAGGAAGGGGGTAAAAGTGTCCGGACAGGAAGTGGTTAAAGAGTAATGGCAAAATAATACATGCACATTTTCCCATGTTTTAGCCCTTTACATTTGTTGCAAGTACAGAAAATAAATCCTTCTGATATATTAGAAATCCAACGTGTTGCTAATTTCCTGTTGTTTGCTAACCGTTCTGCCTCAGCTGCACTAAAATCCCAAGCAGTATTTCCAGCCCTGCTAGAGTTCTTTCCTTCTTGACTACAAAACACCAACTATCCCCAATCTTATGTGTCCCTCACCACGTACATATACTCATTTATTTCCTAGAAAAGTCAGTACTACTGCCTTGATTCGCAAGAGCCTGCCCAGACACTGTTGGGTGGATTTTCTAAAACTGGAGAGTGCAAAATCTGGTGTAGATGTGCAAGGTAACCGATCAGCTTCTAACTTCAACTTGTTTATTTAAACTTTAACAAAAAAAAAAACTGGAAGCTGATTGGTTTCTATGCAGAGCTGCACCAGATTTTGCACTCTCCGGTTTTAGTATATCAACTACTATGTATAGAGAAAGGGCTCTTGAGAAATGTAGCTCTGGAGCAAGTGCCTACGTCAACAGAAAATGACATGGGCACCCTGCTGATCCCTCATCTCAGCAGCAAGAATATTACAAGCCTGGTGATGATATCACCGGGACTGATAAAAGCAGCTTCTCTCTAAAAGAACAAGGTAAAAATAAAAGTGAATGCTAGAGCATGTTCTGTTGGAGTAGAGGGAGGTTTGGGAGTACATTCAGGTTATATCAATACAGCCTCTTTAACAATTATAATTTATACACATACATGAAATGCAGAAAATTAGAATACTGCTCCAATAAGCCTACAGTCTAACCAAGAGAGAAGATTTGACATCCATAGCTGACATTACTATTATTAGCAGCAGTAATTATAATATATTGTGTTGCTGTGGTTCTTAGTGCTATTAAATTATTTAGATTTTTTGAGTTATTAATAATAGGATAAAGTATAGAGCATGAAACTTGCTACCAGGGGCGGACTGACCATTTGGAAACTCAGCACTGCCCGAGGGCCCGGGGTCAGCAGGGGGCCCCATGAGATGCCCCTGGTACCTTTTTCATAGGCTTTTTTGATTTTGGGCAAGGACACAGGGGCCCCATGATTCCCTATTGCCCGGGGGGCCCCATGAGTTGTCAGTCCGCCCCTGCTTGCTACTATGTTTTTGTAATGTGTTACAGTATAAAGTTATTGCTGTCCAACAATACACTATAACTTAAAATACCAATTCTAATTAACCATCACTTTACAAGTTGTAATCAAAGAAAATACGCATACGCACTGATAAGTGTGGTGATGGTATCTGTGACACTGAGTGGCCAGCGTTGGGTGATATAAAATAAAATAGTGACTGATAGTTAACACATATCAAATGACACAATTGCGATAAACAATAGTTATAAAAAAGTCCAGAAAATAAATCTGTAAACAGGTGACATCCAGTGCTGGTGAATCCGTGAAAAGTATTCCTTTATATGCACTCACCAGAAGCACATATAAAATGCGCATGAACAGCTGGTTTCTTCCCCAGGTAAGTCAGGCAGCACACCCATCAGTCATAGAATCATGAAGGCCAGGAGAATACAAAGAAATAGTATAAAATAACTCACTAAGATGGCCGCCAGACCTTCGTGCGGCCCCGGCGGCGTGACGTCAATGCGCAGGCTGCTTTCTCTGACGCATTTCGTGCGCACGCACGTTTTCAAAGGGATACGCGTCACTGTGTCTGCTTTTTAATATTGCTGCTATTCGTTCTATTGCTGCTTCAATTCACCTTATCATCATGTATTATTTATTTATGTATATGCACTTGTTTTAGAAGTATTTCATTTGATTCATTCATTACTTTAGTGCTGCAGGCTTTTATATTTCATTCACATGTACCCTGTAACCCTAATGGCAATATTATTTTTATTTAGCTTAAAAAATAACTTCATTAACTTCTCTTACTTGGCACTTAATTTTATTTAGGGTGACAACGCTTACCTACTGCTTTGTAAGCAAGAGTGGTGTTGTCACCCTTTCATGTGTGCTTCTGATGTGCAGCTTTAGGCTGGCACGCATATATATCCCGTGCCTGCATGCACACCAATAGGAAGGGGAAGAAGGAGTTCAATTGCAGAGCAGTGCATGACATCACCAGAAGTGACACCTTCATGCTCCAGAAGGCGAATCTAGCAATGACCATGAGCAATTTCTCCTCAAAAGGTGTTTTTTAATGCAAGAAAAAGCTACCAATTTTAATATCATATAGTGCATTATCTGCATATGAACGCTCATCTGCTGATTGTTAGGAAGATATAAAGTAACATATTAAAAAAAAATTTATACAATTTTTAATGTTAATTTAGGATTGCAATGTTAATAAAAAATAACATTTTTTTTGTAGGAAATAATATTTAAAGTAAAATTAAAATAAATCAAGGATTCACTTACTGTTGATATTTAGATTGGTCATAGCAATAGCTACAATGTGAATTGTCCATCCACACAGCAAGAAGAGGACCCGCAAAGGCAAAGGGCGCCACCCAGAGGCTGTCATTTCAACGCTTGTCAAGTCAATTGCAGTGGGTTAAAGATCACAGAGAGCAGAAGTGATATCTTCTGAGGAGACTTCAGAGAGTGCAAGAGAAAAGGGTAATCCATTTACTTTCAGAGCAGTTTTCCACTCAGAGATCATACACACTGCAGATCACAGAGACACACGCAAGCATGAAATTCAATTTTAAGAATTCCTTCCCCGAGCCTGTATGCAATATCCCAACAAGAAACACTTATAATGTATCAAAACCTTACCAGAAATTAAACTGCATTTATTGGTTTACTAAACATAAGTCATTTTGTAAGATAAAAAAGTCAGTTGGAGTTTTTTTTTTTTAAATCCACATTTGTAGCAAACTAAAATCAGAAAAAAAATATTTTAGTTTTGATTTATTTTTGCCACTTTCTGCATCAAAATGCAGCATATGTTAGTATTCCTGGTAAATATAAGAATGTAAAGTCATTGGAATCATTATTGGGAATACTTGGGGTGTATGTTCTGCACGTAAGGGTGTGTCATCCATTTGGATGTTGTGTTCAAGTAAAGTATTGTTTAAAAAATGATGTGTCTCACCCTTGTTGTCCCTGCGTTTCACATTAACCCTTTTCTGACCGAAGGCATTTTTGTCTTTGTTTTCAAAACTGTCTTGTCAAATGATTGTAAAAAAATCTGCTTATTTTAGTTGATTTTATTACAAATGAATGGGATAAGGGCAATCCCTATAGCCACCAGTGACATATTAAGACTTACAGTAGAGAAGTGCCTATTGTTAACCAATATACTATTGACTTGTTAATCATCACAATGGGGTTGTCTGCTCTAGTGATAACACTCCCATAGTTTGTAGCCAGCCTTGGGCAACATTTGTACTTCTGCAATTTTCGTGGCTTTTTAGGTTTTATGTGTGTTAGCATTCACCCCTACATTTTCCTGGAAACTACACCAAAAATGTGGCTAACGGAATTTTTTTTAATGCATTATGCCAAATGCAGAGGTGTGAGTACAACCTTACAGCAGACTCAGGAATCAGATATGTAACATAATATCATTGAATTGATTTGTGAAAACTAGAGTTTGTTGCCCATAGCAAACAATTAGATTGCGTGTTTCAATTGACAGACAAATCCTCATTGATCCCTATTGGCAACGGCTCTTATATTTAGAGGTCCATCTTTCTTGGCTCTAGCATGTGTTTAGCCTGTGGCTCTCTGCTCTATGACAAAATAGGTCATAAGAACACAAAGGTTTAAGAAGTACTTGAAGAATACTATTTAAGCGGAAACTAAGACAAGGGGGTTGATTTACCAAAGGCAAATAGGCTGATCACTTTGCAAGGGAATGTTCCCTAGATTTTAGTGAATGAGGTGAAGTTCTGCTGACTTCCATCATCCAATCATGTGCAAACAAAAATGCTGTTTTTTTTTTATTTCCCTTGCACTTAATTGGGTATTCTTTGTAAAGTGAAATTTTAGCTCATTCACTAAGTTCCAGGGCATATTCCTTTCCAAAGTACAATTTCCCTTGCAAAGAATATTTGCTTTTGGTAAATCAACCTCATGATGCCTTGATTTTTCACCTCTTTATTATAACCTGTTTCTCTCTTGTCCACTCTTTAAGCTAATCTAATTTCTAATGTTCTAAAGGCTAAGTTCACCTTTTGCAGAAAATATTAGATAAAATCTGTATAGCTTTGTAAAATGAGCATTAGTTGTATTGCTTTACCTGTAGGACTTTTGGGTCCCCTCAGAAGCCTGGCTAAAAAAACAGCTAGTTAACAATCTTCATGTCCCAACTTTTTGCTAGGACATGGAACCATTGGATGGACAACATTGCAGGACCAAGAACTGATAGTTTCCATGTCTTAGCAACAAGGCAGCATTTGGGGGTTCCTAACTAAGAGTCTTGGGGGCACTAGGCTTCTTCTAAAGAAACATGGTACCTCTTCTAACATTTGTCTCAGACTGGAAGTAGTGAATTTATGGGCTCTAGCAGATACATGAAGGTCATTAATGTGGTCAAGAACATTCTCCTTGAACTTTATTTACTAAAAGAAAACAATTTCTCCTAGAGATTAGATTCCATGATCTGGAAAGGCTTCTGTGATGCATGTACAGTTTACAGTTAATATCTAGACTTTCAAACAGTATGAATGTCATTGTAAACCCATATTTGTTTAAAATAACATACATGTTATATTTACCTGCTCTGTGCAATGTTTTAGCACAGAGCAGCCCAGATTCTCCTCTTCTGGGGTCACCCACTGAGTCCCCACAATAGCAAGCTGCTTACTGTGGGGTTACTCATGTGGGTTCGGAGCCAGCTTTGTGTGTCCATAGACACACAGAGTGCGACTGAGCCCTGCCCCCTGCTCCCACCTCACTGGCTGTGATTGACAGCAGCTGCAGCCAATGGGGGTTATTTACTAAAATTGAATGGTGCAAAATCTGGTGCAACTCTGCATGGAAACCAATCAGCTTCCAGGATTTATTCTCAAAGCTTAACTGAACAAGCTGAAGTTCAAAGCTGATTGGCTACCATGCACTGCTGCAACCGTTTTAGTAAATCTCCCCCAGTGACTGTCATTGTTACATCTGAGCCTATGAGGAGGGAGAAAGTGGAGAGAGCCTCTGCTCTTGTGCACAGGGCTGGATCAAGATCGGACTCAGGTAAGTACTGGGAGGAGGGGCTGCACTCAGCAGGTTTTTGTTACCTTAATGCAGAGAATGCATACTGGTTAAAAAAAAAAAAACTTCAGCCTTTAGAACCAATTTAAATCGAAAACAAAAATGTATTATATTCCAGCATAGCAGTTCTTAGATGTGATGGCTACATTAGTTTTTTTTGTCTTTTTTTCCATTTACGTCCACCTGGTGATCCAGTCAGTAAGGGTGTTGTTTCTATAACTTCCTTTAACAGACCAAGCAAGGGGGTTGAGATAATTCATTTAAGGCTGAAGATTAGGTATGGCAAATCTTATATAGTTGCATTGGTCCAATGCAACTGCAGTATAGTACATTGAACTAATGTAAGTGTGTACTTGCCAGGGGTGGACTGACCATTTGGAAACTCAGGCACTGCCCTAGGGCCCGGGGTCAGTAGGGGGCCCCATGAGATGCCCCTGGTACCTTTTTCATAGGCTTTTTTGAGTTTGGGCAAGGACACAGGGGCTCCATGATCCCCTATTGCCCGGGGGCCCCATGAATTGTCAGTCTGCCCCTGGTACTTGCCATACCTTTTGGATCCCATGGAAGATGCAAATGACTGTAGTAGGCACTGTTACTACAGTAATCTCTTCTAGCTCTCAGGTTCTTTGCAGAGCTGCTGCCCTGCAGCATTTTGAACACAGGAGGTCGGCACGGGCTCTTGGTATGGGCACCATTCAAAGAACACTTTGCATTCTCTTAATAGGAGCAAACCGTTCTTTGATTGGATGACATGACAAGGCAGGGTGGTGATGTCGCAATCTCAGTCAGAGAACACTTTGCATTCCTTGGTGCCCATGCTGAGTGGGTGACCTTTTGTATTCAGTGAACATAAGTCCAGCAACTATGGTGATTTCCAGCTTACATTGGTTCAACGTGGATCAATGTAACTATGTAATGATAGTCATACTTGGAATTCATACGTGGAATTCACTGACAGGGGTGCTTGTATTGGACCACTTTTACTCATTTATATAAAACCTTTATGGCAAAGGAAAAAAATGGCTGTAAAACCAGCTGGAACCTGAGTTCGGATTTTGTTTGTCAATCAAGACTACCTAAATTTGCTAGAGCATCACAACACTACCCTCTCCCCAAATTGGAAATGATAGTGTCCGAAGATGTCTCTGTTGCCACTCCAGTGGGCTGTGTAAAGCAGTCCATACATTAACCTCCCTAACGGTCTGATTATGTCCATATTTCTGTGCTCAAAGCGGTACATTTTTTTGCATGGAAATATGTCTTTTTTTTATTGTAGGCCTGTAATTTTTAGGAATAACTCACTGAAATCTGTCCGAACAGGAGTCTAGTAAACATCCCGGGTATGTTACAATTTGAAACACGAAATCATAAACTATAATTTAATAAATAATAATAATAATATAATAATAATAAATTTAATTCAATAATATAATGAAACCAAAAACACTGAAATTTGAAATATAGCGTCAAGTTCGCACATCACTGAGCAAAGTCGCAAAATCGTTTTCAGTGTCTGATGACGAATTTCCCCATGAATCATTATCACTCAATTCTGCAAGTAGTTCTGATTTACTATCGCTGTTCTCTAGCTGGTCTAAAACCGCTTTTGACCTAAAGGGACGCTTTTTGGACGCCATAGACGTTTCTCAGTTTCCAGGCAGAAAGAACAGTAAAAATGCAGGCAGAGCAGTAGGGACGAAATGTATGTGAAATGCTTTGATACAGTAATGTTTTACTATGTGATTTTAGTGAATGTCACTTTTTGTCATTTTCAAATTTCCAGCCGTTCCGTGCCTATACATCCCGACGCTCGCAGGGGACGGAACCCAGATGACAGATGCCGACATCCGCCGGAGGACATTACAGGGGACACTGCAGGAGGGACACTGCGGGAGCGCAGGACAAGGTAAGTTATCGAGGGATCGCGGAGCAGCGCCGCATGGTAAGCCCGAGTGTAGCTCGGGGATACCGCTTTTGGTACTGAAACTTTACCCCGAGCTACACTCGGGAATACCGCCAGGGGGGTTAATCATTTTTTTATTTTTTTATTTCAATCAGCTGGTTGAAGGAAAAAAACTGACTGGATTCCCTCATCCACACATTCGAGGTAGATGGGGGAATTCTCTCTGCTAAACTATTGTATTCTGACAGCAGGGAGACTTCCTCGCCATCAGAATACACTAATTACCTTAGAATTCGACAGGGTGTTTGTACAGAAGTCGATCAGTAGATTGACTTCTGTAAAACCACCCTGCCTATACATGGATCGAAACTCTTCTAGGTGAAAAATAAAAAGCCTTTAAAAAAAAAAACAAATGTAGCCATCACATTATCACATTTAAGGATTGGAAAACTGCAATATATTACATTTTGGGATGGGGGGGGATTAATTTCATTTTCAGCTGTCCAGGGAAGTAGTGCAGAGTGCAGTAATGACAAAGAAAGGGCTATAATGAATAGTAAATCAGGTTTTACTTTACTGCAGTAACATAAGATACAGTAATAGATTAAATTGTTTTCAATTGATTGTTTCAGGATGAAAATTGTAAATGCCATTTGCACTAACTTGTTAAATAAATCTGAGCTAATGTGATAGGAAATGTTTGACATAACTAGTGCGTTGTGCATCCTAAACTAAATGTTCAGATTGGTGACTAAAGGAAGAGTAACTCTTCTGATCCATCAATTAACTTCCCTGCACAGATTCACACAGGAAAGCCCAATTTTGAGTCCATTCAATGTTCATATTTTAACTGAAGCCCTGATGAAGGGGGTGTTTCTTTGGCCCCCAAATCATGTTGACTGAATTTTAGTACGAACTAATCAATGAATTTGGACTCTGTTATCCTTTGGTCTGGCACCCCTTCTATTTGTGCATGTTGTTTACCAAAATAAATATGACTGCCCATATGTACATGCATTATTAAAGTAAACTTGCACCTGTACCTTTCCCATAGTAGACCAAGTAACAGTTTTACTATGCCGGAGCCAAAGTAAACATTTAGTACTTGAATTCCCATTGCCAAGATCTCCCTACTGTCTCCCAAAACTCTGCTTGAGCCTTCAGACAAAGTTAAAATAGTTGTAAAGGCTGAAGGTTTTTTTACCTTCATGCATTTTATGAATGAAAGTAAAAAACCTTCTGTGTGCTGCTCCACCCACAGCCCCAACTAAAACTCACCTTAGCCCCCTCTTGATCCAGGGATGTGCATGGAAGCCTCAGCTATCGTGGGTCTCTCTTTCTGCTCATTAGCTGAGACAGCAGTGGGAGCTATTAGCTCTCACTGCTGTCAATCACAGCCAGTGAGCCAATGAGATGAGAGCGAGACTGAGCCACCACTATATGTCTTATGGACGCATAGAACTCGGGAGCAAGCACACATCAGTGCCCCAATAGCAAGCAACTTGCTGTTGGGAGCACTGGTCAAGGGGGAGGAGCGCCAGAGGGGGACCCACACAGAGCAGGTAAGTATGATATGATTTTTTTTTTTTTTTAAACAAACCTTTAATATCACTTTAAGTGTTACATAGGAGTATGCAAGCTCCCTGTGTTCTCACATGGCAGTGTTCCGGCCTGGTGACTGGCCACTCAAGCACCATGAACTCTATTGTAGGCAGGCAGGAGGAGTATCAAGTGATCACACATACTGGAAGTCCAAGTATTTCTTTGACCTCCAGTGTGCTGACTGCTTACAGAGCATATTGTAAAGTGAACCCACCATTTTGCTTAGCAATGTAATAAGGAAGAATTGGGCCCTAGGCAAAGTAGCAGATGTGGTCCCCCATCCCTTCGGTTGACATAAATAAGGATTGCAATAGACACTGAAAAGCAACCACATTTACACCACATTTACACAGTTGTACTGGCAAGGTCCATCCCATCAGACCTCAACTGTCTACAAATACATCCTTCCTTTTGAGGTGACAAGCAGGTGCAAAATGTTGTCCAACTGCGCTATCCCACTGGTATACTGTAGGAGTTGAGCCCCTATAACACACTCAGGGCTTAGTATGCATTGTAAATGAGCTAACTTTGCCCATCATACAAAAAGTAAAGGTTCTCTTTAAAGACTATAAATAGAGGTTCTTTGTTAACATTATTTACATTAAGTTGACGGCATTCACATGTCTATCTAAAATTAATAAATAGAAAGAAGATAGATTACTTTTAAATTGCTTATCCCAGGAGGCCTGCAATTATTAAGCATTCTTTCAATCGGCCGTGATTACTTCTAATCTTCCAATCGCAATGACCATCGCTTTAGAAGAAAGGAACTGACCATAAACCATTTTGTTCCATGTTGTGACAAGGCTTTCTTAAATCACCTGTTTTATATTATATGATCTATCATTTACAGGACTATATATATGTATTATTAAATTCTATGCAGAATTGATTTTTGGATTAGATTTTTTTTTCTTTTTCAGTTATAATTAAATCCTCCTTAATCATCAAGGGCTGGCTGAAGCTGGCACTAGCTGCCTCCTGCTGAGCATCAGTAACTAAGTGTGAACGGGGTTAGTGAACCGTACTGAAGAAATTGTGTCGCTGTTTCATTTCTATTTCAATGAGATGGAATTTATAATACCCCTATTTGCATATTGATACAGTGATAACAATAACACTTCAATACTTTTTATAATATTTTTACTCCATCGCAAAAAGAAAACTGAAGTGTATTTTGGCATTACTGAATGCAGGAAGTTTTGCAAAGGATCTGGATCTAGTGGCAGGTTGTGTTGATAATTCAGCAAACATACTTATTATTATGATTCTCTGCTAAACTCCATATATATTATAATTAAGGCTGGAATATATGAAAAAGTTTAAATGTTAACTACTTTTGATTTAGTTATTCTTTAAATACTGCCTTTCCCCCAGCAACCCCTAAGTGTTATACTTGCCTGTCCACACTTCATGGCCTGCTGTAGACATCCCAGAAGTCTCTCAGATTGACTCTGTCCTTCCACACAAACACACCACAATTTCCATTTATTCTTATGGAGAAGCTGTCTACTATGTCCTCAACAAGGGACAGCCTCTCCATTGGAAAGAATAGAGATGCTCCATCTGGAACAGTGGTCCCAGCAGGCCACATGGTTAAGAGCCTAAGATCTTGGAAGACTGGAGACAGGTAATATAACACTTTGCCTACATTGTCCGGCAGACATATGTCATTTAAAGATACATTGCATTTTATTTCTGCTGCACAATATTATGGTTCACCAGTAGATTGCAAAGGTGTAGAAATTTAGTAGCTATGGTTCCAGTTCTGATTAGATATAGTTTTAATATCTGCCGATACATTTCTTCTCTTTTCATAAAAGAGGCCTCAATATAAACAAAGGTGTCTGGTAAAAAAATACCCTTTAGTCCCCTTTCCCTAAAGGTAAAGGTTGACATCAAACCCCTTTTTTAGTTTTCTTCCACCCATACTCCCACTTCCAGGAACATTGGTGCCCAACGTCTCTGAGTCAGCTGTTGGAATGCCTTAATAAATAAATGACAGAACATCAGGCAATGACTGCTCCTTCTATCAATGCTTAGAATTGCAGCTAAGAATTTAGATGGCCTTGAATGAGTTAAGAATTATAAACAGTAAAATATGGTACTGGCATGGAGTCCCCAGAATTCTTCAGAAAAGTCATATTACCTTTTTTAATGGTATACAGCCATAAGGTACATCAGAGGTTAGTGGAGCACTAGAATTCTTAAAGTGGAATTCCAGTCAAATCCTAACTATACTTATACCTACTCCCACCGCCATTCTAAGCCTATTCTAACTACCCTGTAAAGGAAAGATGTCTGCACTTACCTATTCTGAGGTACTCCATTCTGGTCATATGATCTCTCCATTGGCTGGCTTTAGTGAAGAGGAGAGATTGTTGATAATGGCTGCAGAGCTTGAACGGTGATGTCACCCATAGGCTTACTATGGGGCATCCATTGTCAGCTGTTCCTTATCTACACTGGGGCTGGGAGCCAATTATTTTAACGAACTGGAGTGCCTTCAGGAAAAGGAAGGGTAGACTTCTTTCCTTTACAGGGCAGTTAGAATATTTAGCAGTGTGGCTATATTGTCCTTTCACTGTTCTTCTGGTCCTCTAAATCATAAAGTATTTTTAGAGTTAATTCACAGAGTGGACATGAATCATGTTTCTTTAAAATGAATATATAGTTAAAAAAAATTATGCTATTTTTCGGAATCCTGTTTCCTCCAACATTGGGTCTCACAGGCATATATTATGCCTCCACCTACTGGTGAAATTTCCACAGCAAAAATCACGATACCCTTTGTGAACTAATGTTAGTCCTACAAATGTTCTACATAAAATGGTCTAAACAGGGACACTTTAACTTTTTTTTGGATAGAGCAAGAAGGGTTAGAACCAAGGTCAGTTTTTAAATGCGGAGGAAAAAAGTGTACTCGGCCAACACCGTGTGTACACTGAACAATATAACCTTTGAAAACACAATAAAGCCATTTGTACAAGTTTATTTATGGTTTGGCATATTTAAAGGTCAATAAAATATTGAAAAAGTCTCAGATGAAATTCTGTGCAAGGAAAATAATTTTTTAAAACAACTGACTGGTGTGCCCACATATGTATTGATCGGCAGTGTCAACGACCAGTGGCATAGTTATTCTAATTTTTCAAAAGCAAAATAAAAACAAAACAAATTGCGTACATCTCTGAAATAAATGCACATTTCCCCTTGTTTTATACTTTTAAATAAGTACCGAAAAATAACTGTTGATGTACCAAAAAATACAGTATGCTCCTACCTTCTTCTTTGACATGACAACACGGTGTATTTTTGGCTCTTAAAGCGGTAGTCAAGTCTGTATTTAAACTTGTACCTACAGGCAAGCTTACAATCAAGCTTAACTGTAGGTAAAATGAATATCTCCTAAATGTGTACCATTTAGGAGCTATTCACATCAGCAATAGCCACACATACGCAGTGATGCTCTGCATTCAGGGCATACAGTATGCTATGTAATGTAGAGCTCTGTGCCGTGGCTGTGGCTCTTGTGTGCACATGCTGGAGTGACGTCATTGTTGCCCTGGCCATTCAAACAGCCAGAGCCCGCTAACTCAGAAGGAAGACCGTGTAAAGTTGGAAGCACTATCTAGCACACTATGTCGTAAAATATTCAGGAGACCCATTTATTTATTTATGGCAGTTTACTACTGCTTTAATTCAGAAGTACATGGTATCAGCATTGCTAGCTTCATTTCCGATGGACTACAAATAACTCAGTCTCCTCCTTATCACCTCCCATCTCTTTTTCTCCTTAACCCCTCCCTGTGCACAGGCAGAGAGCAAAGGAAGTTATCTGTTCACAAAATTGCTGGTAGGTATTTTTGGCACTCATTGGACACATAAATAAAAAACAAAATCAATGGTATGTTGAGCAGGCTAAGGTTGGCCATACATTGCACAATTTTCTTGTACAATTTCTGCACAATCTCCTTTAGATTTACCTTCAATTATGCAGTGTAAGGGCCTGCATGATTGGATTGAAGACTTCAAATTATATGTTTTTTGGTAAATCTAAGAAAAAAGAAAATTGTATAAAGTTCAGTGTTAGGGTTTACAAAAACAAACAATATGGTAAAATGTCCCACCATAACACTGTTTTTGCCAACATCCCAATATATATAAACTAGGAAAAACTGGAAATATTCCCCTGGGACTTGGTATGGCAAAAACCACAATGAGTATGCAAAAAATATATAAAACGATAATGTTTATTACAACAGGTTAGCAGGATAAAACGAATCAGAAGATTTGATATAGTAAATTGTAATACAATGGTTCCTATATCACATACAAAACATACACTGTGCATAAAGCCTGACAGTCTAGAATAGTGTTAGGGTTTACATTCACTTCAATGGACAGATGACACTGAAAAACATGTCTGCTGCTGTCCGCAATACTACACTGCACATTGTTACTTTCCATTCAATAGTGGGGCTCAGTGGTGGAAAGACTAAAATCACACATGTCAAAGCTGCAGCAATCACTGATAAGAAAAGAGGTCCAAATTACCACCTACATGCCAGCCAACTACAAACCCTAAAGTGGTTATGAAGGCAGAAAGATTTGTTACCTTAATGCATTCTCTACATTAAGGTAAAAATGAAAAGTTTCTCCCCTCCACCCCACTTAGACACTTTCCTGAGCCTGATCTCGATCCAGTGCTGTGCCCATCTGCAGCAGCTCTTCTCCCTCTCTTTTTTCTCAAAGGAGACTTGGCAGCAGCTAGAGTCATTGGCTCCTGTTGCTGTCAGTCAAATCTAGTAAGGAGGTATCAGGGGTGGGGTTGAGTCAGGCTGTGTCTGTCTATCCCCAGCTTAGCATCTGGCTTGCTCTTAGAGAAAAGGGGGATCCAGCAGCGCAGGCAGGGGACCCCAGAAGAGGAGGTTTGGGGACACTCTGTGCAAAACCATTGCACATAGCAAATAAGTATAAAATGTTTATTATTGTGAGAAAAAAAGAATCTTTACAATCACTTTAAATTGGTTCTAAACCCAGATACTAAAAGAAAGTCTAAGTCTAACAGGGCACACCAGCAGCCATTCAATACTTACAGTATAAACTGGGACTAGTCTGGGACAGGGCTAAGCTGAAGTGGGTCACATTTCCTGTGATGTCGTCAGGCCCCCCCAACGCCATACAAATCCAGAGCTTTCAGTCAAGGATCCGATTTACAACAAATTAATTCAAGACCATGTTGAAAAACTTCATACACTCCAATGAAAGTCTTAGCAGCAAAGCTAAATTTTAGACAACACAATTCAACTACAGGGAGTATAATTATTCATTAAACGGGTGTCCCATAGATGGTTGGTTATTAAAGGGCGTCATTTAACAAAGAAAACCCCTTCCCATTTCATGCTGTCAGCAATGGCACCACAAGGAAGAGAAATTTCACAAGGCCTGAGAAAGAAAATAATTTATTTACACATGAAAGGTGAAGGCTACAAGAAGATTAGCAGAGCTTTACTTATCAGTCAGAATACTGTAGCAAAAGTGATACAAAAATGTAACAAAAATTGAACTGCAACCATCTTACAGAGATGTCAAGGCCGTCCATGGAAGTTAACACCTCCACGGTAGCATCTTCGGATGAGAAGGGTTGAAGAAAATCAAAAGCCAAACTGGGGTGATTGTTTCCCATGACACAATACGACTTCAAAATTGTATGGTATCACAAAGGTGAGGAGTACTGTGGGGCTGCATGAGTGCTGCTTGTGTTGGGGAGCTGCATTTCATTGATTTTATTATGAATTCACATGTGTGCTGCTCTGTATTGAAAGAGAAGATGCTACCATCACTGCTGTCCTCGTGCACTTTTCCAACATGACAATGATCCAAAACACACATCTAAGGCCACTGCTGCATTTCTGAAGGAGAACAGGGTGAAAGTGATTCAGTGGCCAAGTATATCTAATGATCTGAACCCAATCAAACACCTATGGGGAATTCTGAAGAGACAAGTTGAGCATCACTCTCCATCCAGCATGCAGGCTCTAAAAGGTCATTCTTGAAGAATGGAAAAAGATAGATGTTGCAATATGTCGCCAACTTGTTCATTCCATGCCTGGTGCTGTCCTTACAAATCATGGAGGTCATACAAAATACTAGATATAGTAGTTTTTGTTGTGGGGTGGATTCATTTTTGCATAAACTAATTTGAGTAAAACTGAAGATTTTGTAATCTAAGTCATATTATTAACCTTACTTTCATGTAATGAGCCAAATTAATGTTCTATAAAACTCAGTTTTATCAAAATATATCGGGAAAAACTTGATAAGATGATTGTACACACGTTGATCTATAGATCAACTTGTGTATGACCAGCCTGCCCTTGCATGGATCGAAATTTGGCTGGTCCCCGCTGAACTGGCTGACTTTCAATCCATGTATGGCTCGCTTTACATCAGGGTCCCTATGAGAGTTCCTTTACATCAGGGTCACCATCAGAGTCCACTTTACATAAAAGTCCACATAAGAGAACCCCCTTACATCTGAGTTCTACTTTTGTCAGAGTTCACATCAGGGTCCCCCTTACATCAAGGTCCTTATCCGAGCTCCCATTAAATCAGGGCTCTTACATCAGCTGGAGGCCAGATAAAAGCTTGCAGAGGGTCACATATGGCTCGCAGAGCATAGTTTGACCACCCCTAGGCTTAATCATAATTCTTTAGAACATTATATATCAGTGTAGGGGGGGGAGGGGGGGTGACAATCCACGCAGGGCTCTAGGCTTTTTAACAGCATCCCACCCACCATCTGGGCACAGTTCCCCAGGGATTGGCCAGGCCCTAATAAATATTCAGGCTGCTTATCTGAATTCTTCCTTCCTAAGCTCTAGACCAGTGGTTCTTAACCTGGGTTTGATTGAACCCCAGGGGTTCGGTGAGTCAGTCTCGGGGGTTCGGCGGAGGTGACCCACACCCGACTCATATGATTTGTGATGACATGCCCAGTGGTCGGCAAGCCGCGGCTCTTGTGTGCCGGACGCCCGCTCCCCTCCCTCCTCTCGGGCGGCAGGGACTCAAATGCAATGATTGGCCAGTCTCGCTGCCACTCACATCCTGATAGCCAGTGATTGGCTGTCAGGATGTGTGTAGGCAGGGCAGCGTGACGAACGTGAGAGGAGCTAGGCTCCTCTCACAGTCCGCCCTGAAGATCGGAACGGCGCGGGAATACAGCGAGAGGAACGCGCGGAGCAAAGGTAAGTGAATTGACACAGGGGGGACTTGGGGACTTAATATGGGGGATGAATTAATATGGGGAATGAATTACTATAGGGGGGATGAATTACTATATGGGGGATGAATTACTATATGGGGGATGAATTATTATATGGGGGATGAATTACTATATGGGGGATGTATTACTATATGGGGGATGTATTACTATATGGGGGATGAATTACTATATGGGGGATGAATTACTATATGGGGGATGTATTACTATGGGGGATGAATTACTATATGGGGGATGAATTATTATATGGGGGATGAATTACTATATGGGGGATGTATTACTATATGGGGGATGTATTACTATATGGGGGATGAATTACTATATGGGGGATGAATTACTATATGGGGGATGTATTACTATGGGGGATGAATTACTATATGGGGGATGAATTACTATGGGGGATGAATTACTATATGGGGGATGAATTACTATATGGGGAAGGAATTACTATAGGGGGGATGAATTACTATATGGGGGATGAATTACTATATGGGGGGATGAATTACTATGGGGGGATGAATTACTATATGGGGGATGAATTACTATATGGGGGATGAATTACTATGAGGGATGAATTACTATGGGGGATGAATTACTATATGGGGGATGAATTACTATGGGGGATGAATTACTATATGGGGGATGAATTACTATATGGGGGATGAATTATTATATGGGGGATGAATTACTATATGGGGGATGTATTACTATATGGGGGATGAATTACTATGGGGGATGAATTTTCATACCGTTTGTTACAACATATCTTTGCGAGCAATCCTTTTCGAGGATGCTGGACATAAAGACGAAGAAAAGGAACAGACTTTGTTGCGAAAATGACATGAGAGTGGCACTTGCCAAGGTAATGCCGCGCATTTCTGAACTGGCCTCTGAAAGACAACAGCAGAAGTCACACTGATTTGTGGTAAATATTCATTATTTTGTTTTTGTGTGAAAATCATGTTTTAATGGTTTTGTTCTTTGTTCTTAATGGTTTTGTTCATTTTGTGCACCTATGTATAAATATATACCTATGTTTTGAATTTTAAAAATCATATTTTATTTTTCCAATTAAGAAGGGTTCGGTGAATGCGCATATGAAACTGGTGGGGTTCAGTACCTCCAAAAAGGTTAAGAACCACTGCTCTAGACATTTCTTATAGAGACAGAGAGAAGCAATCAAACTTCCAGACTGAAAAACCCTAAATAGACCAGAGCAAACAATCATTGCTCCTCTGACTACAGAGCAAGCAAAAAAACTACAGAGCAGCCCAACTAGGAGGGTGCTACATAGAAAAATGAACAGATCATTTAACAACACCCCTTGCAATCCATTATTTTTATTAATAATTATAAAAATAAATAATAATAAAAGCTAGCAAAGAAATAAAGAAAATGTGAACATAGCAGTTTCCCCTTACACTAGTGGGCAGTGGAGAAGTACCCTCTTACATTAGTGGTCAATTTAAAAATGCCTTCTTACACTGCTGGTCAGTGTAGGTCAGAGACCAATATCCACCACTACTAGCAGCTGAAGGAATGCAAGGTGAAGTATTTTTAACTCATAGGGACTATGGCCTCTTGTTGTAAAGCCTCCAGAGTTATATTGTGAAATAAAACTCTAGAAAAACAGTTTTTCCATTTAAGGTGGTTGTAAAGGAAAAAATAATTTAAAAAACATAGTACCAAACATGTCTATATTTACCTGTTCTCTGACATAGAATTGCAAAAAGCAGTCCTGATCCTCTTCTTCTCAGATCCGGCCGGCGCTCCTGGCTCCTCCTCTCTTTCTGGTGCCCCCATTAGGAAGCTAATTCTCATGGGGGCACTTGTACGGGCTCGCTCCCGAGTACCATTGGTGCATCCACTGACACAGACAGCGGGACTCAGCCCCGCCTCTCTCTCCCTTGGCTCTGGAGTTGATGGACAGGAGTGGAAGCCAATGGCTCCCGTTGCTATCAATCTGTCCAGTGAGGAGGGACAAAGCTAGGAGAGCCACAGCTCTGAATCACGATGGGGGCTCAGGTAAGTATAAGCGGGGCAGGGGGGCATTCTGTTACACAGAACGTTTTTTACCTTAATGCAAAGAACACATTATGGTAAAAAACCTTGAGGCTTTAGAACTACTTTAATGTTTGGGTTCATTAAATGTACTTCATACAACCAGCATACAGTATATACCTATCTTTATATTATCCTTCTGTAGTACCTGAGGTAATGCAGTATTCAGACTATAACAGAGATAAGGTAGACTTCATCAGTGTGCAGCTGATCCTTTATTATCCAGTCATAGCCTAGACACTTAAAAACCAGGCCTTTTCTGGCATGTTTTGTTTGTGTAACACCCTGCAGAAATACTAGTTGTAGAATGTTAAATGGACATAAGATGGCAGTGCTCTGCAGCTAAGTGATACAGATTCTGTTGAAGAAAAGCTTATAGCAGGACTTCCTTGTTTATTAATGAGCTAATAAACTACATTTACCAGAAGAGCTAACTAATAGTCAGAAACAGATAAATACAGAAGCCCAGGAACCAGAGGGCAAGAAGTGGACGGTGAGAGCTGGAGAGCAGGTATGAGGGGAAAGCTGTGCGGGACTTCAGAGGTCTAGGCTGGGCCAGGCCCCAAAGAGTGAAGGAGTGAGGAGGAATTGCTGACTGCCAACACCGCTGACAAGCGGGACTGACAATCCTGTGACCAGAAGGATCGGAGTGCTGTCATCTGGAGTGATCTGTGTGGGAGGAATCCGGAGAACATGGAGGCCCCCCATCTGCTGAGAGACTGTCCGCTATCTGACCGAGGCCACGGATCGGATGAGAGAGCTCCATACCCAAATCATCTAAGTTGCAAATGACATTGCTAAGTCCAGTATCTTTCTCCTCAGGTTAACATCCTTTATTTCATACGTTATATGTGATAAGGAATAGATTGTCTGGCCTATCCTGTCTTGCGTTCAAATAATCATTACACTTTCAACACATCAAATCACCAGAGCTTGCTGCAATATCTGCACCATGCTGGTCAAGTTGTATTAGTGCATCAGTTCCAATCTGTGACATTTGTCAAGGAATTTCTTTATTACTGTAATTTTCTGCCATTTTATTATTATTATTATTATTATTAGAGATGAGCGAATCGAACATGACGAAGTGGAATTCGTTTCGAAGATTAGGAAAAATTCGATTCGCGCCGAATCCGAAAATTAGCAGACTTCGGATGCACGAATCGAATTTTTCCAAAAATGGCGGCGACATGTGTGGCGACGGAGCGGGGATCTCTGGGAAGGCGCGCAGACAAGGCGCGCTGACCCATAATGCATTCATTCATGACATGTGATCGCATTAGCCAATCAGCAGCCAGCCAGCCAGCACTGTGTAATGGTGGAGCTATAAATCGCGGCCATCTTAGAATTCTCCATTAGCCTCCGGTCATTCAAGAGAGACAGACCTCTCTGTATTAGGGACAGAGTTAGGGCCACAGAGACTTTAGGGCCACAGAATCGTTACTTAGGGACACAGAATTGTTACTCAGGGACACAGAATTGTTACTCAGGGACAGACACAGAATTGTTACTCAGGGACACAGAATTGTTACTCAGGGACAGACACAGAATTGTTACTCAGGGACACAGAACTGTTACTGAGGGACACAGAATTGTTACTCAGGGACAGACACAGAATTGTTACTCAGGGACACAGAATTGTTACTCAGGGACACAGAATTCTTACTCAGGGACAGACACAGAATTGTTACTCAGGGACACAGAATTGTTACTCAGGGACACAGAATTGTTACTCAGGGACAGACACAGAATTGTTACTCAGGGACACAGAATTGTTACTCAGGGACAGACACAGAATTGTTACTCAGGGACAGACACAGAATTGTTACTCAGGGACACAGAATTGTTACTCAGGGACAGACACAGAATTGTTACTCAGGGACACAGAATTGTTACTCAGGGACACAGAATTGTTACTCAGGGACAGACACAGAATTGTTACTCAGGGACACAGAATTGTTACTCAGGGACACAGAATTGTTACTCAGGGACAGACACAGAATTGTTACTCAGGGACACAGAATTGTTACTCAGGGACAGACACAGAATTGTTACTCAGGGACACAGAATTGTTACTCAGGGACACAGAATTCTTACTGAGGGACACAGAATTCTTACTCAGGGACAGACACAGAATTGTTACTCAGGGACACAGAATTGTTACTCAGGGACACAGAATTGTTACTCAGGGACAGACACAGAATTGTTACTCAGGGACACAGAATTGTTACTCAGGGACACAGAATTGTTACTGAGGGACACAGAATTGTTACTCAGCGACAGACACAGAATTGTTACTCAGGGACACAGAATTGTTACTCAGGGACACAGAATTGTTACTGAGGGACACAGAATTGTTACTGAGGGACACAGAATTGTTACTCAGGGACAGACACAGAATTGTTACTCAGGGACACAGAATTGTTACTCAGGGACACAGAATTGTTACTGAGGGACACAGAATTGTTACTCAGGGACAGACACAGAATTGTTACTCAGGGACACAGAATTGTTACTCAGGGACAGACACAGAATTGTTACTCAGGGACACAGAATTGTTACTGAGGGACACAGAATCGTTACTGAGGGACACAGAATTGTTACTCAGGGACACAGAATTGTTACTCAGGGACAGACACAGAATTGTTACTCAGGGACACAGAATCGTTACTGAGGGACACAGAATCGTTACTGAGGGACACAGAATCGTTACTGAGGGACACAGAATTGTTACTCAGGGACACAGAATTGTTACTCAGGGACAGACACAGAATTGTTACTCAGGGACACAGAATTGTTACTCAGGGACACAGAATTGTTACTGAGGGACACAGAATTTTTACTCAGTGACAGACACAGAATTGTTACTCAGGGACACAGAATTGTTACTCAGGGACAGACACAGAATTGTTACTCAGGGACACAGAATTGTTACTCAGGGACACAGAATTGTTACTCAGGGACAGACACAGAATTGTTACTCAGGGACACAGAATTGTTACTCAGGGACACAGAATTGTTACTGAGGGACACAGAATCGTTACTCAGGGACACAGAATTGTTACTCAGGGACAGACACAGAATTGTTACTCAGGGACACAGAATTGTTACTCAGGGACACAGAATTGTTACTCAGGGACACAGAATTGTTACTGAGGGACACAGAATCGTTACTGAGGGACACAGAATTGTTACTCAGCGACACAGAATCGTTACTCAGGGACACAGAATTGTTACTCAGGGACACAGAATTGTTACTCAGGGACACAGAATTGTTACTGAGGGACACAGAATCGTTACTGAGGGACACAGAATTGTTACTCAGGGACACAGAATTGTTACTCAGGGACACAGAATCGTTACTCAGGGACACAGAATCATTACTCAGGGACATAGAATTGTTACTCAGGGACACAGAATCGTTACTCAGGGACACAGAATCGTTGAATTAAAGAGTATGTCAGACAACACGCAGAGGAGTGGCAGAGGAGGCAATGTTTCAGGAGCGAGCAGACGTGGCAGCAGAGGAAGGGGTCGAGGCAGCACTAGTCTCAGCCAGAGGCCAGTGCTCCCGGTGTCATCCAGCGGTCGTGTCTCCACCGACAACCCTGCCGTCATCGATTGGTTGGCTCGGTCGTCTTCCTCTTCCCAGGTCACCTCTGACACCTACAGCCAACGGTCGGTGGGTACGTCAGACACAACTGTTAGTTGGCATGGCCCGGGAGCAAGCCCACTGAAATCACGTGTCCTCTACCTGCCCCTGTCCTTTGGTGTTCCCTCACCAAGCGAAGTATCGCATGCTGTGGGCTCAGCCCCACTGTACAGTGAGGAAGAGCTAACAGAGGGCGGTCAGGAACGGGGGGAGACATCCGCCTCTTCAGCAGCCAGGCGAAGAAGTACTGGCAAGGAGAGTGGCTCGGTAGCCGGTCTAGAGACAGGTCTGTCTCCTGACCCACACGCAGCCGAGGGGGCTAGTAGTGAGGCGGAGACCCTAATTGATGATGATGAGGCTGATCGCACTTGGCAGCCTCGTCGTCATCAGGCTATTGCTTCCGCATCATCAGGAGAAGAGGGTGCCAGCTTGGCAGCGAGCAAAACAGTCGGGTTGCCCAGGAGGCAGCAGGGTCGCAGCAGTGTCAATGGAGGCAAACGGCCACGGAGTAGAGCACCAGCTCCACTGCAGCCTACCACCACGGCCAGTAGTGGTGCCGGTGTGCACGGAGGAAGTAGCAGTCAGCCAGTGAGGAGTAGCGGGGGCAAAGTTTCCTACTCGGCGGTGTGGCAATTTTTCGTCAAGCCGCCCGAGGAAGTAAACGTAGCCGTATGTCGACTATGTGGCCAGAAAGTCAAGCGTGGCCAGGGGGCCCATGTTGGGACTACAGCGTTGCGTCAGCATATGCAGCGTCGCCATTCGGTGGCCTGGGAAAACCGTGATAAAGATACGGCGGTTCTGCCTGCCCCAGCCCCCGCTCCATCACCCGCTCCGTTACTTGCTCCGTCACCCGACGTCAATCGCCCTCTATCAGCCAGTCAAGGCTCCAACACCTCTGCTGAGGGGAGTTGTCGCTCGTTGGCATCTTCCGCTCGTTCAGATGCTCCTTCTCCTGCTACTCCTCTTCACGGATTCCGTCAGCAGTCTTTCTTGGAATCCGTTTCCAAGAGACAACAGTTTGCGAGCACGCACCCGACGGTGCAGAAGCTGAACGTCCTCCTGTCCAAGTTGCTGGTGCTGCAGTCCCTCCCTTTCCAAGTGGTGGACTCAGCACCTTTCCGAGAAATGATGGCTTGTGCCGTGCCGCGGTGGAGAGTGCCAAGCCGGCATTTCTTCGCCAAAAAGGCAGTGCCAGCCCTGCATTCACATGTAGAAGAGATGGTGGGCCAGTCTTTGAGCATGTCGGTCTCTGCCAAAGTGCACGGCAGCGCCGACGTGTGGAGCTGTAACTACGGTCAGGGACAGTACATGTCATTTACGGCCCACTGGATGAACGTGGTGCCGGCACAGCCGCACCAGCAACTTGGACAGGTCACGCCGCTTTTGCCTCCACGTTTGCACGTCCTTGGTCCAGCAAAGATGTCCGCCTCTACCACCTCTTCTTCCGCCGTGTCCTCAGCCGCCACCCCCGTGCCAAGTCCCATTACCCGACCGGCATATCACATGTGCAGGGCGCAACGGTGTCACGCTGTGCTGCACCTGGTATGCCTTGGCGAACGTAGTCACACAGGGGAGGAACTTCTGAGTGTAATGAACAGAGAAATCGACAGATGGCTGTCTCCGCGCAAACTGAAAATCGGAACCATGTTGACCGACAACGGAAAGAACATGGTGTCTGCTCTGCGTCAAGGAAGGTTGTGCCATGCGCCATGCATGGCTCACGTGTTCAATCTGGTTGTCAAGCGGTTCCTAAAATCCACCATCTCACTGCAAGACATCCTTAAAATGTCACGTAAACTTTGCATGCATTTCAGCCATTCCTACACCGCAAAGCACACCCTCCTTGAGCTGCAGCGGCAGAACGGAATTCCACAGCATCGCCTGATCTGCGACGTTGCAACAAGGTGGAATTCAACCCTACATATGTTAGACCGCCTTTACGAACAGCGAAAGGCCATCACCGATTTCCTGATGTTACAAGCGGATAAAGGTACTCCCCTGTGTAACTTAGATGTCAGCCATTGGCAGCTCATGCGTGACACCTGCCGCTTGCTCAGGCCCTTTGAGGAGGCCACGCTATTCGTGAGTCGGCAGGACTATGGGATGAACGACGTCATTCCTCTGTTGCACTTCCTGGAACAAATGCTGTTAACAATGGCTGGTCAGGGTGCGGTAGACGTGGCGCACAGATCTCAACGCCACATGACCCCTGTGGGGGCAGGACAGGAAGAAGAGGAGGAGGTAGAGGAGGACATTGGTGCTCAGGAATTATTGAGTGAAATGGGTGGTTTTTCCACTCAGCGGACAGGAGTGGAGGAGCAGGAGCATCTGGTAGAGGAGGAGGAGGAGACAGAGGACCCAGACGCACCGTGGCAGTATGCTGTGGAGATGGAGGCAGGGAGTCCCTCGCATTCCTTGGCACAAATGGCCCATAGCATGCTCGGTTGCTTGCGTAGCGACAGCCGAATAATAACCATCAGACAGAGGGATGACTTTTGGCTGTCCACCTTGTTGGACCCTCGCTACCGTTCAAAAATGGTGGCCTTTTTCACACCTGCTGAGAGGGAGGCCAAAATAAATTACTATAAAAACCACCTATGTAGTCAGTTGGTCTCTGCCTTTCTGCGCCAACGTCCATCCTCAGACACTGTGGGCCCTGTGCGTTCGTGTTCCGCTGCCATGGCAGCAGGGGAGGGGTGGGGTGGTAGGAGCAGTGGCAGCTCCACCAGCAGCGGCTGCCTCAGTCTGCAGTCGATGATGAGTAGCTTTCTTCACCAGCGCAGTGAGGAAACTACTAACCAGCCGCAGCAGCAGCAGCATCAGGTGGACCTGGAGCAGGACCTCAAACAACAGGCTTGGGCCTACTTGGACAGCACCCTGCCAACCGAGGTAGACAATCCCCTTGACTACTGGGCAACGAAACTTGACCTTTGGCCCCAACTAGCTGAATTTGCCCTTGAAAGGCTGTCATGCCCGGCCAGTAGCGTGGCATCGGAGCGCGTGTTTAGTGCGGCAGGAAGTATTGTAACTCCGCGGAGGACACGACTGTCCACCCAAAGTGTGGAGAGACTCACGTTTGTGAAAATGAATCAGGCGTGGATTAGTCTGGATTTCAAACCACCAGTTCCTGACACAACTGACTAAATCCGCCATGAATCATGCCCCAAACATGTTATTATTTTTAACATAGGCCTCTGTATAGCCTTCAATTTAAGCTGCTTACGCTTCGCCACTCTGCCATGGGCCCCTGTACCGCCTCCTCATGCTGCTGCCAGGTCCAGAGTGTGTCATGGGTCCCTGTACGGCCTCCCATTGCTGCTGTCTCCATCGCCACACTCTGCCATGTGCCACTTTCAGGTCTCCTCACACTGCTGGTGGGTTCTATTTTGTCATAGGGTGCTGGCAGATTACGGGCCTCCCATTGCTGCTGCCAGGCCCGTAATCTGCCATGGGCCCCCGTACTGACTCCTCATGCTGCTGCCAGGCCCGTAATCTGTCATGGGCCCCTGTACCGCCTCCTCATGCTGCTGCCAGGTCCAGAGTGTGTCATGGGTCCCTGTACGGCCTCCCATTGCTGCTGTCTCCATCGCCACACTCTGCCATGTGCCACTTTCAGGTCTCCTCACACTGCTGGTGGGTTCCATTTTGTCATAGGGTGCTGGCAGATTACGGGCCTCCCATTGCTGCTGCCAGGCCCGTAATCTGCCATGGGCCTCCGTACCGACTCCTCATGCTGCTGCCAGGCCCGTAATCTGTCATGGGCCCCTGTACCACCTCCTCATGCTGCTGCCAGGTCCAGAGTGTGTCATGGGTCCCTGTACGGCCTCCCATTGCTGCTGTCTCCATCGCCACACTCTGCCATGTGCCACTTTCAGGTCTCCTCACACTGCTGGTGGGTTCCATTTTGTCATAGGGTGCTGTATGGCCTCCCATTGCTGCTGCCAGGCCCGTAATCTGCCATGGGCCCCCGTACCGACTCCTCATGCTGCTGCCAGGCCCGTAATCTGTCATGGGCCCCTGTACCGCCTCCTCATGCTGCTGCCAGGTCCAGAGTGTGTCATGGGTCCCTGTACGGCCTCCCATTGCTGCTGTCTCCATCGCCACACTCTGCCATGTGCCACTTTCAGGTCTCCTCACACTGCTGGTGGGTTCCATTTTGTCATAGGGTGCTGTATGGCCTCCCATTGCTGCTGCCTCCACCGCCACACTGTGGCTCCACACTCTGGTTTTGGCCCCGTGACTGCCCAAATGAGTGAAGTGTGCGGTGATTCTAAGATCGACGGCACTCATCTGCATGTCATACTGACTGACAGTATTATTTCTCTTCCCCAGCAGACTCCAAGGGCATTTAAATTAAAGGTACAGTGTTCTGCACTAATATAAAGGCTCTCTGAAGCCTAGAAACACCATTTTTATACGTTAAATTCGCAGCGAATATATTCGCCTCGAATCGAATTTATTCCGCGAATTCGCCGAATCAGCCGAATCGAATTTTTGAATACTTCGCTCATCTCTAATTATTATTATACAGGATTTATATAGCACCAACAGTTTGCTCAGCGCTTTACAATATAAATGGAGACAATAAAGCAACAATACAGTTCAATACAATAGGGTTAGGAGGGCCCTGTTCCTTGGAGCTTACAATCTAAAAGGGAGGGCCTGGTGGTACAAAAGGTAATACCTGTGGGGAATTAACTGATAGGAGGAATAGAAGATTCTGTCAGTAGCTGCAGGTGGGATAGGCTTCCCTAAAGAGATTTTTCAGAGATCATCTAAAAGTGGGCAGAGTAGACGATAGTCGGATTGGGGTAGAGAGTTCCAGAGGATGGGGGAGGCTCTGGGGAAGTCCTGTAGATGAGCATGCTAGGAGGAGACAAGGGAGCTAGAGTTATAAATGGCTTTATAAGTTATTGTTAATGTTTTGAATTTTATTCGTTGAGCAATGGGAAGCCAGTGGAGGGATTGACAGAAAGGGATGGTGGATATGGAAAGGTTAGTATGGTGGATGAGTCTGGCAGCAGCATTCATGATAGACTGAAGAGGGGATAGCATGCGATTAGGTAGGCCAATGAGGAGGGAGTTACAATAGTCAAGGCGAGATATATCAAGGGAGTGAATTAGTTGCTTAGTGGTTTCAGAGGTTAAGAACGGGCGTATCTTGGAGATGTTGTGGAGGTGAAGTCTACAAGATTTGGACAGTGATTGGATTTGGGGCTGAAAGGACAGATGGAAGTCTAGGATTACACCTAGTACCCTGGCATGAGGGGAGGGACTCATGGTTGTATTATTAATCTTGATGGGGAAGTCAGGGGAGGGGGCACGGGCTGGAGGGAATAGTATGAGCTCCATTTTGGAAACATTTATTTTGAGGAAGTGGAGTGACATCCATGCTGATATGTCACTTAGTAGGTTAGTAATACGCGAGGAGACTGAAGGGGTAAGGTGAGGAGTAGAAAGATAGATTTGTGTGTCATCAGCATAGAGATGGTACTTAAAGCCATGGGAGTTTCTCAAGTAACCAAGGGAGGAGGTGTAGATGGAGAAGAGAAGGGGTCCAAGGACAGAAATTTGAGGGACCCCTACAGAAAGAGGAAGTGGAGAGGAGGAGACAGAGTTATAGGTAATGCTGAAGGAGCGCTGCGATAGGTAGGAGGAGAACCAGGAGAGAGCAGAATCTCGGAGGCCAAGAGAGTGGAGTTTTTTGAGGAGGAGGGGATGGTCAACAGTATCAAAAGCCGCAGAGAGGTCAAGTAGTAAGAGTATAGAGTAGTGGATATTGGTTTTAGCAGTTAGTAAATCATTAGTGAGTTTTAGTAGGGCAGTTTCAGTGGAGTGGAGTGAACGAAAGCCAGACTGTAAAGGGTCAAGAAGATTGAGGTAGAAGCTCAGGCGATTGTAGACTAGGGATTCTAAGAGTTTAGAGGTAAATGGGAGCAGGGCGATGGGTCTTAGATTGTTCAGGTTGGCATAGTCCAGCGAGGGCTTTTTAATTATGGGAGTGATCTGTGCATGCTTTTGAGGGGTGGAGAAGGCAACATTAGAAAGGGAGAGATTGAAGATGTGAGTGAGGGAGCATAGGACAGAAGAAGAGGGTGACCATAGTAGTTGAGAGGGGATAGGATCCAGGGGGCACGTGGTGAGATGGGATTCTGAGAAAACATTAGTGATCTCTTCAGTAGTAGCAAGGTCAAAACAAGAAAGTGTTGAGGGAGGTTTAATATAAGGTGTGCTAAGTGGGATAGATGTCTGTGTAGCAGAGATGCCCCCACGATTTGCATCAATCTTGTTTTTGAAATGATTTGCAATCTTGTAAGCAGTGAGTGAGGTGCTGGGTGGAGGTGAAGGTGGAGAAAGCAGAGAGCTAAAAGTAGAGAAGAGACGACGAGGGCTAGATGACAAGGTATTAATAAGAGTGACAAAGTAGGCTTGTTTGGCAGCATTGAGGGAGGAATTGTATGTTAAAAAAGCAGATTTATACAGGGTGAATGCTTGCTGAGATTTGGTTTTACGCCACAATTGCTCCAGTGCACAACTATATCGCTTAAGATTTCTGGTGTCATCAGTCGGCCACAGTTGTAATGGTCAGGGCCTGATACTTCATGTAGTTAGAGGAGCAAGTGAGTCTAGTGTGGATGACAGTGAACTGTTGTAGACAGCAGTGGCCAGGTCAGGGCAGGACAGGGGAGATATTTTGTCATAGAGGCAGTCAGTTGCAGAGTGGAAAAGAGACGTGTTTAAGTTGTGAAGGTTTCTGCAGGTAATTGTTTGCTGCTTGGAGCGTTAAGTGTTTGAAGAAGAGGACACTGTGAAGGTGATGAGATTGTGATCAGAGAGAGAAAAGGGGTGTTTGTGAGATTGTAGGGAGTGCAGAGATGGGAGAAAACAAGGACTAATGTATTCCCATCAGTGTGAGTGGAGGACTGTGTCCATTGTGTTAAGGAAAAAGATGAGGTTAGGTTGGAGAGTTGGGATGTAGCCGGGTTGTTCACATTAATGGGGATGTTAAAATCTCCAAGAATGATAGTGGGTATTTCAGAGTAGAGAAAGCAGGGTAGCCAAGCAGAGAAATCATCAAGAAAGCGCGACACCGGTCCAGGAGACCAGTAAATCACTGCAATCCTCAGAGAAATGAGAGAAAACAGCCGAATACAGTGCCAGTGCCAGTTCCATGTTTACCAATGCCCGCACTGTCCATCCTGACACCGATTTCTCATGAAGCAGCTGTAGCCACTGGGAGGGGGGTGGAGGGAAAGCCGGCCAACAGCACTGCATGGAGGTGCCGCTGGGGATCGGTAAGGGGGGGCACTAAAGAGAGGTTCCAGCTGCAGGGGGGTGAAATTAGTTATTTATTTATTTTTAGGCTGTGGCTGTCATGCAATTGCTGGTGGGAGAGGCAGAGGAGGGAAGCGGAGCCTCAGGGGATCATGTTGGTGAGGGGGAGATGATGCTGGGGGGGAGACTCAGTGCTGGGGTAAGAAGAGCAGCATAGGAAAGGGACAGTAAGGAGGGGGGTATTTTAGCTAGTGGTCGGGGATGTGGAGGAACAGTAGGAAGCAGGGAATGAGAGAAAGAGAAGCAGCAGTGGGTTGGGAGGGGGTCACATTTTAGGCGAAAGGCTCTGATCAACGGCTTGTTAATCAGAGCTATTGGTTTGTTTAGTAGGGTCTGCTTAACAGTTTGCTATAAGCCCAATGTCACTGAAGTCACCATGAACTTATAACAAAAGGAAAAATGCCAAGTCCGTACTGCATATGGACCTGGACAGCTGGAAGTGGTGCTGTAGGTCCGTTAAAGTCCAACTCTAGCCTGCTGTTGAAATTACCTGTGTAATAAGGGGTTCCTCCCACACTGCATGGGTTAAATGCTTATGTGGCTAGGGGAAAGAAATAAGTACAAATACTTACCTTATTCTTTGCTCTGCAATTAGAAGGAGCTCACCGTTGCTGTGTGACATGGAATTTGGTCAGGCCCTAGTCTTCCTCCCATACAATGATGTACACATTGCTTTAGGTCAAAGTTTTATATGACCAGATGGTTGTGTAGCAATCCAATGAGGTGACCTAGGTGGTATCAATGTCTTCTTTCATTTTCATTTTGTACCATTTGTAGGTAGCATGTTGACATGCTAAACAAATGGTGAGGTTTAAGAGGAAGAGGTAACTATTTCTGTCTAACTGCTCTGAGCAGGAATCAGCAGCATTGCTGAAAGCCAGATCTATGTGTGAATGCAGTCTGTAGGTTCTGAATATATGAATCTAGAAAATGCAACAGCCTGATAATAAATAGTCCAGTATGCTGACCTGCTCTTTTTTTACAGCTAGGTTTTCCAGGCAAACAACTTATCTCTTGGCTTATATGATGGCTTCGTGTGGCTATTTGTGAAATTACTCTTGCCTGCTATATTAAAGATGCCAAGATTAATGCAATCAGTGCAAACTAATATGGTTTCTCCAGCTTGCCCTTGAGCATTTGTAGCTTAATAAACCTGCTGATTAATTTGAAGAATTCTCTCTGCCTTAAGACGGGAACACTCTGTTCCTTTATGCAGGAACATGTTGATCTACACGGCTATACAAGTCGTCCTAGTCAGTTAGGAGGACCAACCCCCAGCTCAGTGTGAGCACCAGAAGGAATTCACTTTGTTTGGCAGAGATCTTGACTTTCATGGGAAACTCTGTGGTCATTTGCAAAGCCAGAAATATTGAGTGGAGCTCGACAAGTGACATGGATGTCTGCTGTGACATACCAAGACAATGTCATGGCATGGACTATTTTTTCACTCCAGGTGACTGATGTATCAGAATAGATTTGAAGTATTTAGCTCTAAAGAATGGCACACTATTGTGCTCCCAATGCTGTAGACATTATTTAAAGCCCAAATGAACTTTCAGTTTAAGCCAGTAAAATATATTCCAGGTGCTCAAAACAAAAGGTGTTCACTGTCTTACAGTTTATTTTCTTTAGGAAGCAGCCACAACTTGGGTGCAAAAGCCTGTCCCCTGCTAGCATACCGTATACTGTAGAGAAGAAACCTTGTTCTCTTTCTGGAAGCTGTGGTCTCTCTGCAGAGGTCCAACCTTTTTAGTTCCAAAACTTTAGAGGTGGAAACCCTTTTAAGTTTTTTTTATTGCAGCGTGCCGTATTGGGAAAATTTCTTCTCAACTTACTGTCAAAACAGGAAGTGATAGGAAATCTCTTCAAGGGGGTACACAGACAATAACAAAATAACATGTTTGCTGGAGTGAAAGAGGAATATTTTTTATTGCTGCCCATGCTTTCAATTCTCAGCAAAGACCTCTTCCCCCATTTCTTGAACAGAGATTGCAGGAACAGGCAGTGAGGGTAACTTTCAAAAGGGGTTACAGACAGAGACAAAAAAAGACAGACATTTTGGTTTTCAGACTGTGGACCACAGATATGCTGTCCATTGTAGAATTACAGGGCTCAGAGTAATAGTATAATAATTCTGTTGAATCATCATTCAGTACAAGAAAATGGACCATCCACTGCCCCTATATACTGTATATAGATAGATAGATAGATAGATAGATAGATAGATACACTGCTCAAAATAAATTAAAGGAACACTTTGAAAACACATCAGATCTCAATGGGGAAAAATATCATGCTGGATATCTATACTGATATGGACTGGGTAATGTGTTAGACCTAGAGGTGTTCTATTGGGTTTAGGTCAGGTGAGCGTAGGGGCCATTCAATGGTATCAATTCTTTCATCCTCCAGGAACTGCCTGCATACTCTCACCACATGAGGCTAGACATTGTTGTGCACCAGGAGGAACCCAGGACCCACTGCACCAGCGTAGGATCTAACAATTGGTCCAAGGATTGCATCCCGATACCTATTGGCAGTCAGGGTGCAATTGTCTAGCCTGTAGAGGTCTGTGCATCCCTCTATGGATATGCCTCCCCAGACCATCACTGACCCACCACCAAAACAGTCATGCTGAACAATGTTACAGGCAGCATAATGTTCTCCATGGCTTCTCCAGACCCTTTCATGTCTGTCACATGTGCTCAGGGTGAACCTGCCCTCATCTGTGAAAAGCACGAGGAGCCAGTGGTGGACCTGCCAATTCTGGTGTTCAATGGCAAATGCCAATTGAGCTCTATGGTGCCGAGCAGTGAGCACAGGGCCCACTAGAGGATGTTGGGCCCTCAGGCCACACTCATGAAGTCTGTTTCTGATTGTTTGGTCAGAGACATTCACAGCAGTGGCCTGCTGGAGGTCATTTTATAGGGCTGTGGCAGTACTCATCCTGTTCCTCCTTGCACAAAGGAGCAGATATCAGTCCTGCTGATGGGTTAAGGACCTCCTGCGGCCCTGTCCAGCTCTCCTAGAGTAACTGCTTGTCTCCTGGAATTTCCTCCATGCTCTTGAGACCTTCTAGCAATGGCACATATTGATGTGCCATCTTGGAGGAGTTGGACTGCCTGTGCAACCTTTGTAGGGTCCAGGTATTGCCTCATGCTACCAGTAGTGACAAAAATGTCAGTGGCCTCCTGTTTTGGGAGTTGTCTCATTGTTGCCCACCTAGTGCACCTGTTGGTAATTTCATTAACACCAAAGCAGCTGAAACTGGTTAACAACCCCTCTGCTATTTAACTGACCAGATAAATATCCCAGGAGTTTAATTGACTTGATGCTATAGTCTGATTAAAAAGTGTTCCTTTTATTTTTTTGAGCAGTGTATATACAGTATGTCACTTCAACTGATTTCTACTGTTAACCCCAGCTGGGGTGCAAGTGATGATAGTGATTTAGTGCAAGTACAAGTTACAACACTAATGTGAAAAAGTACTGTAATTGTTGACTTTTTCAACATTTGAACAGGCAAACATTAGACCTTGATTCAAATAGTGCCTACAAAAAAAGGTGATATAGTTGAGCAAGTTACATAAAATTGTTGCAATCATTTTCATGATCTACATTTACCACTTTCAGACCGGGCAGTCCGTACAGGCACAATAATTTACCTGTACATCAATAGTGGTTTCCGGGTTGGGGGCACATGTGCACCCCCACTTGCCTGCTCCCCTCTGATTTAACACAGAAGGGGTTTGTCAGCAGATCCCGGCCAATGATTCATGGATGTGACCTGCTGATCAGCTGTGTTGATTCACAGACCAAAGCCCTGTGTTGACAAACAACACGGCTCTGAACAGAGGGAACAATCACTTTGTTTCTTTTCCATGCAAAATAGGGGAAAGAAACAAATCAATCTGTAATGAAAAGCAGTACATACTACACATATTAAAGTGTTACTAAACCCACAACCGTAAAATCAGTCTGTATATGCAGTAAAGCATGCTTGTTATACTCACTGTGGAACCTAAGGGGTTAATCCTCTGCATTGTGTAAAATGTCTGTTTGATCCTTTCTTCTCTGCCCCTTCTCCTGTTGAAAATGAACACCTCATACAGACTGAATCCATAGTCACGTGCACATGCTGTTTGGTGTGTATTGCTAGAGAGGTTTTTTTATTTTTTCTTGGGAGGGTGCATGTGATCAGCAGAGAGCCAATCAGCACTGTCCAGACAGAGGGTCAAGAGTTTCACATCCTCCTAGAGCAGAAAGAAAACTCCTCCTACAAGCTTTAACCAGTACTCTGCTGAAGTCATAAGACTGCTCTTACTGCTGATGAGAAAAGGTATTTAGCAGTTTACATTTACTACAATAATTGCATTTCCATGTTCTGTGTACTGTGGGAGACCAGGTATAGTGAATGCAGGGTCCTGGGTTCAGTATCACTTGTTAGGCACACAGTTTATCCCTTGATTACCCCAAGGTGTTAACCCCTTTCCCAGCTAGTATCATTAGTACAGTGACAGTGTATATTGTTAGCACTGATCACTGTATTAGTGTCACTGAAGATGTCAGTGGCAGTAAGTCAATTCCCACCCATTATTAGTGTATAGAAAAAAAATCTGGTATATACTGTGTGTATATATATATATATATATATATATATATATATATATATATATATATGTTTGTAGATGCTATAACTTTCATATCAACCAATTAATATACACTTATTGGGATTTTTTTTAAATAAAGACATGTAGCCTAAATTTATGAAGAGATTTGATTTTTTTAAATGTTTTTATTGGATATGTTTTATAACAGAAAGTAAAAAATATTGTTTTTTTACATTTCAGAACTGTCATTCTTTTTTAAGTTGTGTACTAAAGAATAATAAAAAATAATTATATAATAAAATAATAAAAAAAAACAGTGGTGATCAAATACCACCAAAAGAAAGCTCTATTTGTGTGAAAAAATAATCTAAAGTTTGTAGGAAAGTTATAGAGTTCACAAACTATGGTATAGATCTGAAAATTGATGAATCCTAAAGTACTGACAGTCAATCTAATTTCTTGAGGTCCAAGAATGTCAGAACAGTACAGATATCCCCCAAATGACCCCTTTTTGTAAAGTAGACAGTCCGACGTACTTCATAAGAGGCATGGCGAGTTTTTTGAAGTTGTATTTTTTTTTTCATAATTTTTCGGAAAATGAAAAAATAAAACAAATTATTTTCACTATTTTTTTTTTTACATACTGTCACCAGTGCAGTACAGCATCATCATATAACTGGCATGGCGGTGAACAGGGACACTGACTGGTGACAGTATGAAAAAAAAAATATATATATTTTTTTTTATTTTTTGTATTTTTTTTATTATTTTAAATTTTTTATTACATTTTTTTTTTTTTAAAGATTTTTTTTTCATATTTTACTATGACCAAAGTAGTACAATGTTACCATAGTAACATTGTACTACTTTGGGGAAGTGATCAGTATTTTTTTTTTTTTTTACACAATTTGCTTATAGCAAAGAATTACTTTGCTATAAGCAAGCATTTACCTGAATGACATTGATTCATTCAGGGTTTTTTTTTTGTGCTTAGCTGTGATTTGGCCACAACTATTCACATGACATGTGCATGTGACCTGCTGTGACCATTCACAGCTAGACACTAGTATACAATGGATGGCATGAATGAAGCCATCCATTGTATACAACTGTCCTGTGACCTGCTGTGATTGGTCACAGCAGGTCACATGGTACCAGCAACAGGGGCCAGTACTCAGATCTGTCATCGGCCGTGTCCGAAGTATATGGCCGGTGATAGATCGCGCCGCTGCGCGGCTCTGCAACCACGTGAACTGCGCATGTGTGGGAGGACGCCAAATGGCATACACCCCAGAAATCGAATGCATTTTTGCGGCCACCAAACAGCTATAGGCCGGGCGGCTAATGGTTAAAGCATCGCAGTGTTGAATAGCAAAAAATGTCCTGGTCATAAAGGGGTAAAAATCTTTTGGAGCTCAAGTGGTGAAGAAAAGTGCAGATATGTCCTATGGAAAAAGTAAGTACACATTCTACATTTACCACCAATTCAAAACTATAAAATTAGAACTTGGCATTCCAGATTTGGAGTCAGTGATTAGAACCTCTGTAGGAAGTATGCTGGTGGATGCTGTCTTACGTATACCTCAGATGCCTAGGGTCTGTTGAGGTATTTAAAAAGATCACCAAATTGTTTAAAAAAAATTAGTCCACTGTAAGCAAAATGGTCTACAAATGGTGTAGATTTCAAACAACTGCAAACTTGTCCAGGATTGCCCAGCCCAGTAAATTCAGACCAAGAGCTGACTAATTGATTCCAGAAGAAGTCTCCAAAAACCCCAACATTTCATTGCAAGCTTTTCTGGTAGCTCCAGCAGGGGTCAAAGTGCATGCATCTACAATCATATGGAGATTGCATCTATTGCAATCTGTGTTAAGAAAAAAAGTCTTAACTGTTAAGATTACAGTTTGCCATTGAGCATACAGGCAAAGAACAGGCCTCCTAGAATAATGTGCTGAAGACTGATGAATCAAAGATAGAGTTATTTAATCAGAGTAATAGTAGAAATACTTGCTGCAAATGAAGACAGTATTTCAGGAGAAGAATCTCATAACAACTGTGAAGCACGGTGGTGGAAATATTATGGGTTTTATTTGCTTTGATGCTTTAGCGCCTAGACAGCACACTGTCATTGAGTCAACTATACATTCTGCACCATAATGACAGCTTGAGGTAATTTGTCCAAAAGTTGAACCAGAAAAACACAATAAGTATCTGAACCACACTAGCAAATCCACCAAAGAAAGGCTTGAATAAACAGTTTGCTTATCTTTTGATATGAGTGTACAATACACTCAGATAACAGTCTCACCTATTGGTACTTAACTTTATTTAATGTGTCCCATGTGGCGGTTTATCAATTCTATTGCCAGTATTCTATTTGTGTTTTAATTGCATATCTTGTGTAATATACCGGAAATACTGAGAAGGCTTCTGTTTGTATTATCTTTTACTGAAAATCAATACACCCTATTGTCTGGTCAAATTTGATCCCCACAGAAATTTTGTAGGTGGATTTTGAAAATGGCAGTTCAGGCAAGAAAACCAACAAGAATCTTGCAACTGAACGAATTTTGCAAGGAGAAGTGGTCAGAAATTTTGGAGTCCATTTCGGAGACTAATGGGCAGTTGTACAAAATATATACAAGAAGTAATTTCTGTTAGAGAGTGCAACACCAGCGTCTGATGCCAAGGGTGTAATTTGTTTTTCCACAGCACACCATTACATCTCTTGTTATTTATGTCTTTTTTTTTGGTGTCTTTTTATCTTTTCCTGTGGACACAGTTTGAACAAAGATCTAATGTTTGCCTTTGCAAATATGTTGAAAAAGTCAACAATTTCCATGGGGCGTACTTAATATTTTACAAAAAAAAAGTCTTTGTTATGTTTCAATTATTATGTTTGTGCACTTACTGGAGGTTATTACAATTTTCAGCTGTTTGATTAAACATTTTACTGAAACTGTCATTTTCCTTTGCAGGCAGGATAATCAACACACGTGTGAGGGAGCCTTGTGACAGGAGTTGAGTAAGGTTTACATAACAGAACAATGGAATTTAGACAGAAGGTATATATGTGCACTATTTGTTGCTCACATCGTTTGTCTAGCCATCATCCCAATGTTTAAATGGCCTATCACTAGTGTCATCATGCAAAGGTTAATCTTCACTGGGTCAGTTCAAAACTTCATACAACGCCTTTTTTTTCTATCACACAATTTTTAATGAGCCTGCTTCAAGCTTTAGCTATTTCTTCTTGTCTGAAACAGCCACAGCACACAGCAGGCCTTTATAGTCTAGGGGATTATATAAGGCACATCTTGGGTGGCTGGAAGCCTGAAAAAGAAAGTTTTAATTCGCGGTGCATTCCTCTGATGTCAGGCCATTCACCAATCAGATAACCTTTTAATCCTGGGAAGAAATGGCGCATGTTATACACAACGACTCATGTCCCCAGCCATGCATTGCCCTAATCGTACACTCAACTCCATCATTTATTTTAAGTTGACATTATACCAGCTTCTGTTTCAAATAATTTATTGCAAAGTTTTTCAACCTTTCTCAAGTTAAAATAGTAAGGAGCACTATCATAGTTACTTGAGGTAGTAAGTAACATCTTTTTCATGTCACCTTGAAGTAATGAGGACCATGTGTCATTTTCAGGAAGCAGTGAGTACCAATTTAATTACAGTTCTGTAAATGTGGTGTTGTTAATATGAATCCTTTTTCATCCAATTAATCACCAGCGTGTGCAAACCACCACCATGTGAATAAATGGAGGCTTACCAGATGAAAAGACCCCTTAACTATAGGGGGTCATTTCCAGCTTTCTGTAGATAAAATACCATCCAGATTTCCATAACATGTCAGGACCCAAGATCTCTCAAATCATGTCAGGACACAGAATCCGCAGGCATCAGTAAGTCATCCCCATTGTGATGTCAAAATAGTGTCATGGAAAATAAAGCATGCCTCTCATAGTGCAATATGTTAAATGGACCTTTATTTTTGCAAATAAAATCCTACCTACAGGCTTAAGAATAGTAAAAGCATTTAAAAAACGGCTTACAAAGATGGCCGACAGCGCGATGACGTCAGAGGAAGGCTTTGTATATTAGAGAAGGGGATACCTGCACGGTTAAAGTTGTTTGTGTTAATTACAGTTCTTGAAAGCAGTACAAAACAGCCACCTCCTTTCCATTTTTGTCAAGCAGAACTCCAGGCATAATAATATTAATAATAATAATCAAAGTCCATTAAAAGGTAAAATAAAGTCTGTTTTTTTGTTCTGTTTAAAAAACGGAAGCGGGAAAAAAAGGGATGTAAACGGATGATAAACTGATGTAAACAGATGATAAACAAATGTAAATGGATGAAAAATGGGCATAAATGGACAGAACTAAATGGAAGATGGATATTAACTGATGTACCCCAAATTCTTTGTTCTTAGCAAAAATGCAGCTGAACAGAAGACACCCATGTGAAAGGAGCCAAAGCAGCTTCAACCCAGAGCTTCTTCCCAAAACCAAATATCCTTAGCCTTCAAGGTTGATTGGCAGCCGGCATCATTCAACAAACTTCCCCTGAGCCCAGAATGTTGGAGACCTGCCCTGGGCTGTATTACCTACCTGACACCCACCTCCAGCAGGCTCTGGTGCTCTCCTCCTCTCCTCAAAGCTCTTGCCTTTGGCCAGAACCTCAGCACCATAGCGTACAGTGCAGGGCTATTAGACTAGTATTACATGGAGTGTATGGCTAGCGTGCAAAACTGACTGGAAACAAGCCACAGATAAAGAGGATCCACAAATCAAGGAAGCCTGCTGGAGTGGTGTGTCAGGTTAGTAATATATACATTTCTGCACCCCTAAACGTAAAACCCCTACCTTAATTTAACCATTGAAGTGCCGGGCCCCACTGCAAGGATATTTGATTGTTGTGTCTGAAGTTGGGTTCATTAATACTTGAATGTCCAAATCTAGACAATAGGTTTACTTTAAGGCACAGTCTACCTCCACCCAGTAGACGACCATATCCTGCTTTTCCGCAGCCATGGCTGTCAATCACCAAGTCCCGGCCGGTGATTACTTGCTGGTGCCCGGTGATTGTCGAGATTCTCCAATGGGGAGGAGAACTGTTTGTAAGCAAAACAGTTCTCCTCCCTGTCAGCTCGTGCAAACTGTTTTGGCTGGCTGTGCACATCACTGTATTGGTGTCACTGTGCATGTCAGTGACACCAAGTCAGTTCCCGCTAGTGTCAGAATGCCCGCTGCAGTCCCACTATAAGTCGCTGATTACCGTCATTACTAGTAAAAATAGAAAAAAAAATCCCAGTATATATACCACTATTTGTAAACGCTATAACGTTTATGTAAACCAAGTAATTTACACGTATTGGGATTTTTTTTACCAAAGACATGTAGCAGAATACATTTATGATGAAATTTGATTTTTACATTTTTTTACTGGACATGTTTAATAGCAAAAAGTCAAAAATATTGTTTTTTTTTCAAAATTGTCAGCCTTTTTTTTATAGCGCAAAAAAAAAAACGCACAGGTAATCAAATACAACTGAAAGAAAGCTCAATTTGTGGGAAAAAAAGAACATAAATTTAATTAGGGTGCAGCATTGCATGACCGCACAGTTGTCAGTTAAAATAACGCAGTGCTGGAACGCAAAGAATGGCCTGGTCATGAAGGGGGGTAAATCCTCAGGAGGGCGAGTGGTTAAAAAAACACAATAAATTACCCAATTTTTTTGTAATGTATAAAAGATGATGTTACATCAAGTACATAGATACCGAACATGTCACTCTTTAAAATCGTGATATTGCAACAGACAACGATACTTAAAAATCTTCATAGGTGACACTTTAAACATTTTTACAGGTTACCAGTTTGTAGTTAAAAGGACGTCTAGCACTAGAATAATAGCTCTCACTATAAAGTTAGCGGCGATGCCTCATATATGTGGTGTAAACAAATAAAGCATGACAGGTCCTCTTTTTGGAGATATCTGGACTCCAGATCTCACCTCTACCCTGGAAAGCATGAAATAAAAAAAAAACATTGATCTCATTATTTCCAGAAAAAAATGGCAGTGTTTACATCTGCCATACCTGGAAGTAACAAAATTCAGCCACTTCCGCTGTTATAGGCCATATAAATGGAACCACCGGATTGAATATCCAGCTCCTTATCTCTTGAAAGAGACCAGAGAGGCAGCGGGGGACAGCAAATGTAAAAGCAATCCAGAGGCTAATTAGCCACTAGGATTGCTTTTACTGTGTAGAACTTTGTCAGCAGAACAAATTGATGCCAGGGAAATGGCTGCAGCCATAACCCTGGTATAACCACTTGAAGTCATTGACATACATGTAATGATTTGGTGCGAAGTGGTTAAGCTAAATTCAATAAGGTTTGTACGGCTTCACCATTATCAGTTCACAAATATTAATCATTCCTTTATGTTTTAGGCATAAACAATATTCCCCAAATTATAGCAGTAGCAATTAGTACAACAAATAAACTGACCTGCAGTGTCAGCAATCAGTGTCCTATTTAGGCCACACGTTAATGAATAGCGATGTTGTGTACCCAGTGTCTATGACACAATGCCAAATAATTAGGAATGAAAGAAATCCTGTGTATTGGCTAACAATTGGTAAACTTGTGTGTTTTTTTTTTCCTCTCGCTCTTTCTTTCTCAAGTTTAATTGGGTCATTGTTCCCTCTAACTATAAACCAGAGGGTAGATTGCGGCGTTCTAAACTTTACCTCTGTAAAGGAAGATTAGCAGATTGTGCAACTTTACCCTAATCCTTGTTTTGAGTGAACTCAAGCAGATCAGATTTGTAATTCCTACCTACCACCCACTACAAATCTCGGCTTTCGAGACAACTGGTGGCATTGTATACTCTGCCGTGCATCTTCGGCACACACAGCTAACATTGTGAGGATATCAGCAACGTGAACCAAAAAAGGAAACTGTTTCCTTCGTTCCAGCTTTCTTTTTTTAGTGTCTGGGTTCTGTTCAATTATTGGATATTTATTAGTTTAATTCTCTGACACAGCGGCACAGTAAAATCCATAGCATTTCCTAGGTATGTCTTTGTTTAGCTCAGTGTCGATTCTGGTAGTAAGTGGACACTTTCCAGGTGCACACCTGTTGAGAGAATAATTACTGAAAAAAGAGACGGAAGCCAGAGAAAGGGGAAAAAATATAATTTAAAACATTAGACATGCATAATGATAGAGCGCAAAAGAAAAAACAGAGCAACACAGAGGGAAATGTTCCTGTTCTGTCTGAATGGGGAGGCTTCTAAAGCAGAAAATGGGACAGCTTTCATTGTGTTGGATTTTAAAAGAAGAGCTCTGCTCTTAATAAAAAATAGAATATATTGTTTTAAAGTTTAAGTCCACTGCGAACACTACACCTGTATTCCATTGAGTCATTCTTCCTTGGTGGCATCATGTTATATGTTATACTCTAAATATGGGTGTAACATGGTCTAAAAGGTGGATTTGCCCTTTAAATAGAAGGTATAGTGCTTTGTAATTTTTTTTCCTTTGTGAAAGCCCAATTAAAGCTTCTGTTTTTATTACTGTAATGCAGTCAATAGATGTGTCACGTACCTGGTGAAAATCAAGTTGGAGGCTTCTCATGCACTTCTTATCCAACACCCCTGGTAGTGGTGACAGGAGGTGTGAGGACACAGAGTGGTACAAGGGCCGATGTAGCAGGCAGCACCAGCTGTTGATTGCAGAATACAGATGACCGCCGATCACCAGATTAGAACCAAAACCAGTACATGGTGACACTTGCCAAAAGCAAAAAAGTCATCAATAGTACACGAACTTCAGGTAGAGAAGGGGTCAGGATACAATCTGGGGTCAGTTTACAGCCAGGTGGTTGGGTACAGGAATGTAAGATAGAAGGGTAGTCAGGGTAGGTCAGAGGTAATCCAGGTCATGCCCTGGAAGGCAAAGATATTAAGTCAGGCCACAGGTAAAGCAGAACTTAGAAGTGGCTGGATGATGAATAGGGAGGATTACTGTTGTGCCTGAAGTTGGAGCGCAGGCTGTCACACAATGCTTCTGACACTGTGTGACAGCCTGCCGGAAGCACTATGTGACAACTCCAGGCACAACAGCGATCCTCCCTATCAACCATCAAGCCACTTCTAAGCTGAGCTTGCCTACCAACATCTGTATTACATCAGCCACTTCCCTGCCAATCTCTGCATCTCTCAGAGGGCCACATTCACATGCTGATCCTAACTTATAAAAGTAAGCACATTTACCCTATCTTATTCCAACTGTAAATACAGGTTACACTTAGATGGTGCGCCCTCTCTCCTTTTTTTTCTCTGTATATGTGTATTAGGCTATCTTAGGACCTGATCAAGGGGAACAGCTGCCATCCCCTGCATGACCTAATCCCCTTTCTTCTCCCCCTAGGGACTCAGTTGCACCATTATCTCTAATTTACTAACGCATTAAAAAAGGTGAATGTTATTTAGCCTAAATTTCTACTTTAAATCAGAACTAAAACCTCCTACCCTTGACAGGCAATGAAGCTGCCATCTTGGCCTCTGTTTGATCTGCAGTTGCCATGGTGCTGTACATTTGATCAGGTATGACACCAGCTATTTGATGGTTTGACAGTTTGGTTGAGAGCACAAGGAAACTTGACAGTTATCATGCACAGAGTGCCTTGAGTCATTGGGTTTAGTTCTGCTATAAGGTCAGAGCTAAAATTAAAATTGTACAAGGTTTTCCTTTTTTATGGGATATGTGATATCAGATACAAATATATATTTCATATTTATACATTTCCAACCAGCAGGTGGGGCTCTTGGTTCCTTTTTATATATTTACCAGCCCAGCCTTAGCCGCTTCACTGAAAAAAGCCAGTTTACAGCACCCTGCTGCTCAAGAGTAAAGCCCAGTTTATGTGTTGATGGAGTGAGTGTAGAGATACATTGTGGGACTGTTGATAAATGCTAAACCTAGCAGACAGATGGGGGAAGTAAAAGATGATTAACTGTGCCGCAGACTGAAACAGATCTTTAAACTTAAAGATCCAACAGATGAACAAGGCTATAGCAAAACACTTAATTATTGATTGATTCATTCATTTATTCCTTCATTGTAAATTACTAGAAATACCACTGCTTTCCATTGTACAGCTTTCTCAACTGAGTTCCAGTAGTTTACTTTCCCTACAGCTGTGCTGGGGCAATGATCTCAGGTTAGGATTTGCTAACCGTTGGAAAATATAAGTGCCCCAACCACTCCTCAGACTCATAACACAGCCACCCAAATCCTTAGGCCACATGAGTAGCAATGTCATCATAGTAGGTCAACTTACCAGGCAGAGAAAAGGCATATAGTGTTCCCAACGAAACCTTCAGTTGGTTAGCACATTACGAAAGTTGCAGTGCCATGTTACAAGCCTTCCTAATACCTTACTTTATTCCATGTGCACGAAGTAAACATTCTGTTGTTTGTTTGATATATTTGACTCACATTTCAAGAACAGACAGAGAGAGAGCCAGCTCCAGGAAGTTAGATAAAAGGTTGGCAAGAAGAAGGCATGTTAGAACGGAGCTGCTCTTACTATACAAGCTGACACAAGGTAATCAAATAATTATAGGTACAATGGGTGTGTAGATGACTGGGTGACTGATAGGCAGCACCGTTCCTATACACTCCTGCTACAAATGGAATTAAAAATAGTTCTGATTTTATAGTTATTACACCTAAAATATGTTTTCATTGTTCGTGTAAATGACTGACTACTTGGTATCTCTGGAATTTTACCATAAAAACCTTTAATTCCCATGGTTTACATCGTTAACCACATTCCAATCCGACACAGTACATCTACTGCGGTGGGATGGCAGGTGCAGCCACAGTCACGTATATATATATATATATATATATATATATATATATATATATATATACAGTATATCACAGAAGTGAGCAAACTCCTCACATTTTTGTAAATATTTTATTGCATCTTTTCATTTGACAACACTGAAGAAATGACACTTTGCTACAATGTAAAGTATTGAGTGTACAGCTTGTATAATGGTGTAAATTTGCTGTCCGCTTAAAATAACTCAACACACAGCCAAACCACTGGCAACAAAAGTGAGTACACCCAAGTGAAAATTTCCAAATTGGGCCCAATTAACCATTTTCCCTCCTCGGGGTCATGGGACTCGTTAGTGTTACAAGGTCTCGTGTGAATGGGGAGCAGGTGTGTTAAATTTGCTGTTATCGCTCTCACTCTCTCATACTGGTCACTGGAAGTTCAACATGGCACCTCATGGCAAAGGACTCTCTGAGGATCTGAAAAAAAGAATTGTTGCTCTACATCAAGATGGCCTAGGCTATAAGAAGATTGCCAAGACCCTGAAACTGAGCTGCAGTACGGTGGCTAAGACCATACAGCAGTTTAGCAGGACAGGTTCCACTCAGAATAGTCCTCGCCATGGTCTACCAAAGAAGCTGAGTGCACGTGCTCAGCGTCATATCTAAAGGTTGTCTTTGGGAAATAGATGTATGAGTGCTGCCAGCATTACTGCAGAGGTTGAAGGGGTGGGGGGTCAGCCTGTCAGTGCTCAGACCATACACCACACACTGCATCAAATTGGTCTGCATGGCTGTCGACCCAGAAGGAAGCCTCTTCCAAAGTTGATGCACAAGAAAGCCCGCAAACAGTTTTCTGAAGACAAGCAGACTAAGGAGATGGATTACTGGAACCATGTCCTGTGGTCTGATGAGACCAAGATAAACTGATTTGGTTCAGATGGTGTCAAGTGTGTGTGGCGGCAACCAGGTGAGGAGTAGAAAGACAAGTGTGTCTTGCCTATAGTCAAGCATGGTGGTGGGAGTGTCATGGTCTGGGGCTGCATGAGTGCTGCCGGCACTGGGGAGCTACAGTTCGTTGAGGAAACCATGAATGCCAACATGTATTGTGACATACTGAAGCAGAGCATGATCTCCTCCCTTCAGAGACTGGGCCGCAGGGTAGTATTCCAACTTGATTACGACCCCAAACACACCTCCAAGACGACCACTACCTTGCTAAACAAGCTGAGGATAAAGGTGATGGACTGGCCAAGCATGTCTCCAGACCTAAACCCTATTGAGCATCTGTGGGGCATCCTCAAACGGAAGGTGGAGGAGCGCAAGGTCTCGAACAGCCACCAGCTCCGTGATGTCGTCATGGAGGAGTGAAAGAGAAATTCAGTGGCAACCTGTGAAGCTCTTGTGAACTCCATGCCCAAGAGGGTTAAGGCAGCGCTGGAAAATAATGGTGGCCACACAAAATATTGACACTTTGGGCCCAGTTTGGACATTTTCACTTAGGGACACACTCACTTTTGTTGCCAGCGGTTATACATTAATGGCGGTGTGTTGAATTATTTGCAGGGGACAGCAAATTTACACTGTTATACACTTACTACTTTACATTGTAGCAAAGTGTCATGTCTTCAGTGTTGTAACATGAAAAAATAGAATAAAATATTTACAGAAATGTAAAATTATACGTGATCATCCTTCTTCTGGATTTGGGTCATGCTCATATGTGTCCCCTGCCAACCCGTGCTGTGATTGGATGGGGCACTAGTTTGGAGTCTGATTTCAGCCAATGATTGGAAAAACATAACCCATCACTCAGGCCTTTGGTGTGTTTAAATTCTTTGTAATGATAATCTAATGGAATCATGATATAGTGTCCCATCTTTATTCATATTGCAGCCTACATGTGATCGCTAGAGGGGCTTATTGCCTCCTCTTCTCCTCTGTGTAGCCCAGTGTCTGGTTTGGTCTATCCCTTCTTCCTCATCTTGTGGGGGGGAAGGTGGATATATGGGAGTATGATGTGGCATTTATCTCTGGCAGCAGACATCGGTGCTTATGACTGTTTCTGAACTAATAACAACTTTGTGATCTATTTGAATATTGTGGTAAGAGTTTTAACAATAATATTCCTATAATGTATGTTAATGGTTATATTATTGCTGTGTATACATATATATACCTGTTACTATGAAGTTATGTAAATGTTTTTGTAGACGATTCTCCTCCCTGCACAAATGCCACTGGATCAGCTCTACAACACCACCACTCTGCAGGATTGTCCACTACAGTGTCTCTTACCATCTTCATCAGACCAGCTGCTATTGCACTAACCACCAGTGGCGCATGCAGGACGTTTTGAGGAACATTCATCTCTCATATACACAGATGAGCTTATTTTATTACTTCCTTGTAAGTGTTTTTAATCCTTTGCTATTAAATACAGTGTTATTACTACACTCAGATGGGCGCCTCCTGTCTTTTTCTTCTGTCCCTGCATACAGAGCTGGCTTGCTCCAAGGATGGCTACTGTCTTTTTGTGCTAATTGCCTGAGAAACTCTTATAATGAGTTATACACTAATGCATTCACATACCCTGTTTTAAAGTACTTGTATGCCAATATTGCCATTATCATCTTTTACTTTATATTTTTTATCCTTTTCACTACTTTACTCCTGTGCACCAGAGTTACTCGGTCTTTACTATAGGTCTGGATTCAAAAACATCTCCAGGCTCTCATTAAACTAGTGACTCCCGGGGTAGAGAGACAACCCCTGGGGACAGGCAATTCAAATTCCCAGCAAGTAAGGGGATATGGTCACACTGAGCCCAGAGGTATCAGCTATAGTCAATGGGCAAGAAGTCCCATGCCTGATTGACACTGAGTCAGACGTTAATGTCATGGACATCAGAGTATGACTTTAATGTGCAGAGATTTAGAGCATGGACTTCTGCTGGCTGTCCCTCAAAACAGCCAATAATCTACCTATCCTGGCTGCCGAGGCACACTACCTTGCTGATCTCTATGCGGTACCTCGTCACTGCATCTTCAAGGCCCAAGCAAGGGTGGAAGCCGTAAGTGCCCCTCTACAGGCAACTTTGGCATCCTGGGACGAGGCCCAATACAAGTCACTACTAGAACAGTTGGAAATTCCCTTCAAATACTTTTCCCTACCACAACAGAGACTGCTTCATCAGCTAGTGTTTGCCAGCAGTTTAGAGGATTACGGGTTCACAAAAGCCATTGACCACCCAATCCACACAGGGTACACACTGCCCATTTGGGAGCAGTAAAGGCACATTCCCCTTGCACTGTGCCAAGAAGTGAAGGATTTACTTTGTAGTATGCTACAGAGTAGAGCGATCTTGGAAAGATGCAGTCCTTGAGTCGCCCCTGTCATCCTGGTGCAAAAGAAGGATGGCAGTCTATGGTTCTTTGTGGACTAACATAAACTCAATGCATACACCCATCAGGATGCCTACCCACTGTCTCAAGTTGAGGAATCCTTAATGGCCCTTGGACAAATCAAATTCTTCTCCACCATGGAGCTGGCTAGCAGCTAATGGTAAGTCCTACTGCAGGACCAAGACTGGGAGAAGACCGCCTTCATCACATCCCTGCGTCTGTTTGAGTTTAATGGCATGATCTTTGGCCTAAGCAACGCACCCAGCACCTTTCAGCACCATGGAATGATATCTTGAAGACATCAATTTAAAAACTGGGTTGATCTACCTCGATGATATCATCATCTTCTCCAAGACATCTGAAGAGCACATAAAACATCTGGACACAATATGGACTAAAGCTTAAACCCAACAAGTGCCACATGATGAGGTCAAAGATACAGTACTTGGAGCATGTTGTTGAGGCCGGAGGTGTATCCCTGGCCCATCTGGAAAACGCAATGTTGGGGGCACTGGAAAAGAGGTGGGCCGCCCGTCTAGCACAGTTCAAGCTCAAGAACCACTATTAGCCAAGGAAGCTTAACAGGATACTGACACTCTGTCCTGATTTCTGGTGGACCACTCAGAGGAGGATGTGAACTCTAACAGGGAGGACACAGAGGTCCCCCCTGTTCTGCCCTTATCAGCAACCCTTTGCACCATTGAGGAGCAGGAACCAAACCCACAGGCCAAGGCTGCTGAACTTTACGGTCAAGAGAAATGGGCACTGATTCATCAAAAAGAGCCAGACCTGATGCAGGTACAGCCCATTGCTCAGGTCATCCTGAACCAATGGGATCAACTGGAATTACAGGACAAGATATACTACCTTCAGGCACATATCCCCACCGGGCAGAGGGATATCCTTCAAGTTGCAGTCCACAGATCATGCAAATCTGTCAGGTGCTCTATGCAGCAGGTGGCCACTTCAGGGCAGATCAGAGTCACTAGTTCAGACTTGTAAATACTTCTTGTCAACACTTGTTGAACTGGGTGCACAAAGCTTGCCAGAAATGCAAATGTTGCACCATACGCAAGGCTCCCCCTGCCAAGGACAATATCTGGTAAAGAGTAGGGGGGTGTAGGCAGGTGCAGTCTGCTTTCTTCACTGTAGTTGGCACTCGACTGCAGCAGTATCACAGCCTGGAAAAGAAGTCAAGGGAAACTCAGTTTCTCAGTGGTTTCCTGGCCCCTGGAGGCAGCGCTGACTATGCTGCATCCAGATGACCTTTGGCAGCCATTTTTAGGTCAGCACCTCCCTGTTGGGACCGGACAGGCCAAGCTGTATTCCGCCCTCTAAAGAAAGACGCTGTTGGTGCATCTTTACCTGCTGTCTCTCTGCCATGAATGGAACTGTGAGTGTTACCCTCCTGCTAAGATTGTTTGTAGTTGGCATATTCTGCAATACAATTTCTGAGTTTATCTGCAAACGGACTCTGTGTCTTTACTGCCACCACATCCTGCTGCAGCCACCCACACACATTGCACACTACAATCCCCATTACAATGATAGATTTAACACAGATATTTTATAAGCAAGAAAATGTTGTTTTATACACATCCCCTGTAAGCACCTGCTTATATGCCCGTCTTCGATTCAGAGATAATTTTGTTTTCATTCATAGAAGCTATAGTACAGTTTCCATGAGTGGAGGAGGTGAGTGCATATGAAGAGGTCCCTCTGCTCTATTAACCCCAGCTACGCCAGAAGATTACAACGATGGGGTGGAGGGATCAGAGGAGGAAGTAGCCCTGTAGCCAGCATCACAAGGAAAACATCACATTGACTGTAAGTAATGTGGTGCTCTTTCGGTCTGTGGCCGGCTTGGGCTTGCATTCTAGCGGCCCTCGGCCATGTTTACAGCTTTCTACAGCGGCTCCCCACAGGCATTTGATTTGACCCAATGTGGGTCCACCTTTGTAAGTCTTCATATTTCATTTACTAATCCATCGGGTGAGTCTTTTTATACACGATCATATAATGTACGAGCCAGTGAAGTGGACCATGCTGTATCGAGGTATTTTGGCTAGACATAATTTTTTGTGTGTTGCTATGTTTTATGTTTTCTCTTGTAATTTTTTTCATTATGTTATGGTGACAAATAGTCTTTGTACATTTATGGCTTTTGACTTTTGACCCCTGAAATTGACCCATGAGCCGGACTCTGTCCTTTTTGTGTGACAATTGGAGGGGCCAGTGTGATAGAATTAGAGGGTATATATATATATATATATATATATATATATATATTTATGACATATGCTGGCCAGCTCAACTCTGAGGAAGGGGTTACGCCCCCCAAAATGTGTCAGTGGCCCATTTGGCAGGGTTGCATGTTCACAAGCGTTTTCCACACTGGGGTATCTTGTGTTTTTAATGTCCTTTCCTCTTCTCTATTTTTGTGAGTATTCCCTTGCATTTACTGAATTTTATACAAATACATTACTGGGAATGCACTAGGTGTTTGCGCATTCCTGTTCTCTCTCTTTTTAATGCGCCGGATACTATTGTTACAATTGCATGTAATTATAGGTATCATTATTATACAATGTTTTTGTGATAATGACCCTTTAACAGGAGCCTAAAGAAACTCTGTCATTAAATAAACATATTTGTAAAGTAAAAGCAAAGAAAAATCAAGTAGTTTAAATACTTAGTGCAACCCTTTTCTTTCCATAAACATTTTTTGCAATGTGCCTTGGAGCTTGCATTGAATTTGACCATTCCAGGAACAGTTAATTCCCAAGCACAGCCACGGTTTACCCTCCCTTCTGTCATGTCATAGCCCTTTCCTCTTTTAGGAGTTTCTAATTACTGTCTGTGCTGGCCCATCTCCTCCAATCCTCCCCTCACCTCCCCACATTTATTTTATGAAACTGCTGGGGAAGGAGCAGAGAGGAATATTATAAAGCAATCCTTCCTGACCAGGGTTCCTTAGAAGGGAAGAGCATTTTTCCCACTGACCACCAGTGTAAGGTGCATTCTTCCCACTGACCACCATGCTAATATGAAGTAAGCTCTATATATAGTATTGGAAGGGGTTCCTCAAGCCCAAAAGTTATATTAAGGGTTTATAAATGTTAAAACTTTTAAGAAAGGCTGCTATAGAGTGTCACTTCAGTGACTGCTGGTGCTGCTCACATCCACGATGGCGGCATCCAGCGGCAGCCTCATGGATTTCAGATGGCTATAAAAGGGAGGCTCTTACAGCTAAATAACATGCATAAAAGAAAGCTTGTTGAAATGAATGTTCCAGCGATTGGTCCTTTTTAAAGGAGAAGTAGGTCCAAAGCTCTTTTGGTCCTACCTCTCCTGGGGATCACAGGAGTACATTTCATTCTGCACTCCTGTGACCCATATTCAGCCAACAATGGGCTAAAGTCCACTGTCGACTGACGCCACTTCCAGACTCTGGAGAGATCCTGACTTTAATGTCTGGATCCACCCAAATGCCTGGACTGGCAGCTGGCTCAGCTTCTTCGTGAGTCGCTGAGAGCCTGAGCCAGAAGCTCCCACCCCCTCCACAGTCCAGCTCTCCAGTAAGTGCTGGAGAGGTGGAACAGAGAGTCGGTGAATGACAATCAACAGCTCTCTGCTCAGTGAAGATTGAGAACTGAGCGATCAGTGATCTTTAAATGCTCAGTTCTCGGTGTAGAGCCAGAAGAGGACTGATGCAGCATTGGATCGATTCTGCATCCACCTACGTCAGTATAACTGTTTGCATTTTTTCATAAAAAATGGCTTTTTTTGCATAAGTACATTGGACCAATGTAAGCATGCATATTATGACTGGCCGATACCTGCGGAAGCTGACAATCACTGTAGTACTACTATAATGATCTCTGCTACCTTCTGGATCCCATACAGAGCACTGTCCTGCTGCACAATGAACACAGGGGGTTGATCGCTTGACACAGGCACCATGATATCAGTGATGTATGGCATATGCATACTTACATTGGTCTAAGCTGAACCAATGTAACTATGCAGAAAAAAAAGCCATACCTAAATTTCAGCTTTAATCACAGCAGAAGCTGGTGACCTGTTTATCAGTTGTCATCCCTGAAAGGAATTGGCTCTCGTTCCTTTCGAGCCACTGACCCCCGTCAGTCGCTGGCCTTGATCAGTGTCTGTCCTCAGGCCTGGAGCCCCCTCTGAGACACAGGAAATGCACACAGACACAAGGTGGTATCTCAGAAGGAACTGAATTTATTCTTCCGTGTTTAAACTTATATATGAAACTTAAAACAATACATGAAAATAGAAGAACCAATCAATTGTCAGATATGCGTAAACCAATCAGAATATTACATACGCCAGTCATGCCCAATCATTTGGCATTCATGTAAATTATTACTAAGTGCGTCAAGCATGAACTTTTGTTCAGTATAGAAAGCAGACAATTTCCCTATTTAAGATTGGCTAGAATTATTAATAATCTTGCAACAGGATATATCCAACCGCAGACTTTCAGTCTTGTGCTAGCTAAAGGAAAAAGGGGAAGTTACACCTGAAGAAAAAAGAGGAACTTTAACTCCTGACAAGAATACAGTTTGAGACAAAAAGGCAATCCTTTTAAAATACTGACCTAAGTCTTAAAATGGATACTGATTCTAAGATGGAGGAGCTTTGGCTCAGAGAGACAAGATGGCGGGACATCAAACTTAAGGGCTAATCCCTTCAAACCCCCTCTTAGGTCACGCACGTGACCTTACACCTTTTTTACAGGTTGGTACCTGGGGCCCTTAGTAGGTCCTTTATCAAGATACTGATTCCACATGGTTCTAGTAATGAAGGCGTCAATAAGTTTCTGCATTAAACCTCGGATGCAGGGGATACAACAGCAACCACACAGAGTTAATACTGCAGCAGCCATTACTATAGAAATCAGCATAGTTTTCATCAGGGTTCCCCATTTACCAAACCAATTTTCAAATAAACCAGCTAGTGGATTTTCTACTCCTGAGTTTTCAGCCAATTCTTCAGACAACATTTGGAGGCCTTGAAGGGCTCTAGTAATGCTTCCATCAGGAGCGGTGTTATTGGGGATAAAAGTACAGCAGTAGGAACCAAACATTTTACATACCCCTCCTTTCTCAGCTAATAACATATCAAGAGCAATGCGGTTTTGATAAGCAGTAAGGGATGTTGCATCAAGTTGGGCAGAGACCCCCTTTAGAGCAATCCAATCCACATTTGTGTTAGGCTGTACCCATATAGCAATAGAGGCAAACCCTGCAGCAATCTGGTCCTGAGCTTTAAATTCATCAGGGACTCCTCTTGGTACACCTATAGAATCTATGTAAACTCTATTGTCAAAGGAACCACGGGGTGCACTTCTTTTATACCTTCTAGATCTGGATTTTTCCAAGATGGGCAAGCTTCCTATCCCATCTTCTACTTTGATCATAAAGAAAGGCATGAGAAGATGGGTCAGAGCGCAGCTTCCCTTCCATCTGCTGGGGAGTCTGGCTTTGAGTCTCATATCTCCACACAGCCACCACACATCTGACAGTTGCTGCCGGTGGTCCTGAAACCATTCCTTCCGGTAGCCTTCTGCGGAGGTGCGGATGGTCTTAACACAGTAATTAGGTGGGAATGTACCTAAATCTTTACCCTTAGCATCATCATGTTCAAAGCAGGTAAAATTTCCTGGTACCGGTTTAGAGGCCAAAGGTAAATTTCGTAATCCGGTAACAGGGAACTTCTTAACAAAATCAGAACATTCCTTCTCAGTGATGTTATCTTTATACATTCTAATTAGGCAGGACATATTAGTTTCTTCTTCTAACAAAGGAACTGTGGCAAGTAGGGGGCGGGGATTGGCACATGAAACACAGTCTCCCTGTTTCTTACTCTTAGTGGTCCATCTCACCCATTCAATCCATTCATTTTTGTCAGAGTAACCAGTTTCAATGCTTAATCTGTCTTCTGATTGCATCACTACTCCTGTCACCTCATTATCCAGTCGATCCCTAACTTTGGGGAATGAATTGTCTATGGTATTGACATGGACTCTTGGGGAGGGTTTTACCTGTAATATGAGGTTGGCCCAGGGGTCTGTTCCTGACACAGTTATTCCCAACCTATATTCCCCACTATCTCTGACCTGTGGGTTCCTTATTGTGAAAATGATATTCCCTTGGCCTTTTGCTTCAGAGATTCTTTGATAGGTGCCTATGTCCTCTAAGGGAATTCTAGCTGATTGGGTCTCCCATTTATGAGGGTCTGTTGTCCACCATATATTCTCCCAGTAACCACAGGGCTTATTCCTCCCACACATGTACACATTATAAGGTCCAATATCATAAGTAACTTTAGTCGGGTCAAACACCTGGTTTTTAGTCAGAGTAAACACTATGGTCTGATTTACATCCTCAGTAGTCAAGACTGGTGTTTCCTGTAACCCCCATCCCTTATCTTGTATTGACATTCTTCTCATCCTTCTCTTAGTGCGGGTTAGACCTCGTTTCTTTCTGACACTAGAATGTTGTTTACTATGGTTTTGTGTGTGCACTGATTCTGCATTATCTGGGTCACTAGCTTGGATGGAGGTATTACATATACTCTTAATCACTCCATAATCATCTGGGTGATAAATACAGTTAGTTATTGTCCATACTGGGAGGAACACAGTCAGGGTTGCTAGTATGAGGAAGCAAAATGTCTGCCCAGAGTTCTGTGAGAGCATCAGAAAGGTCATCTTCTTCAAAGACTTTTACACCGGCTTCACTTCCTTTTTCTTCTTCTGTATCTGTGTCTTTGTCTTTGTCTTGCTTCTTAGGGGCTTGGTTCACCCTTTTTACATGACTGGCATGGATCCAGGCCTTGGAATCCTCAGTCAGGACAGCGGTCCTGGTGACAGCGATCACAGAAGTGGGGGGCCCAAAGGGATACTCTTGCTTCCGATTCCTATGGAGGGCTTGTATCACCACACGGTCCCCGACTTGGAAAGAGTGAGTTGGTTCCTGTGAAGAAAGAGGAAAGGTGCGAGCAACATTTCTTTCAACCTTGTCCAAAGTTTCAATAAGTTTTCTCACATATTCCTCCTGAATGAATTCCAAATCCCCTCTTTCTACCATGAGTGTCTGTCTGGCCCAGGGAGTGGGAAAGGGTCTACCCATTAGAACCTCATAGGGGGAGTAACCTGTCTTTTTAGAAGGAGTCATCCTTACCTCTGCCAAGACTGCAGGCAGTACTTTCTTCCAGTTTGCATAGGTACCTCCAGTAGCTTTCCTAATTTTATCCTTGATGGTCCTATTCATCCTTTCCACTATACCTGAGCTCTGAGGGTGGTAAGGAATGTGAAACTTCCACTCAATTCTGAGTGTTTTCACCAAATCCTGACATACCTTGGCCACAAATGCTGGGCCGTTGTCAGAATTAATCTGGAGTGGACATCCCCACCTGGGAATAATTTCCCGTGTGAGGATCCTCACTACAGTTTGGGCATCTTCTTTTGTGGTTACAAAGCTTTCTACCCAGCGGCTAAACATGTCCACAATTACCAAAAGATATTCTTGTCTTTTTCCTTCCTTTGGCATGTGTGTAAAGACTACCTGTAGGTGGGTAAAAGGTGTTGATGGGTATGTCAGGTGTTCATGTCTTGCCTTGTGAGGATTGTTTGGGTTATTCCTTATGCATGTAATGCATCTAGACACATATGATTTTACCAAAGAGGGAAGGCCAGGAATAAAAAAATCATTATCCAGCAGTTCACATGTAACCTGCCATCCCCTGTGACCTACTCCATGATACTGTGAGATAAACAGAGGTGCACTGGCCTTTGGAATGCATGGTCTCCCCTCTGTGACACAAAGTCCAGTTTGTGGATCTTTGGTCACACCAGCTGAATTTCACTGCTTAATATTTTCTGAGGTAGCATATGTCTGTAAATCCTGCAATGTTTGATCCAACAGTGGCATTTCAGGGGTGAGCATTGGCATTTGGATCATGGCAGGCTGGGTAAGGGCCGCCTCTTTTGCTACTTTGTCAGCTAAAGCATTTCCCTTTGCAATATCAGTTTGTTCATTTGTGTGTGCCCTACAGTGTAGGATAGCAAGGGATCTTGGCAGTTGTATGGCTTTGAGTAAAGCCTTCACCAGAGATGAATGTGAGATGGATTTACCATCTGCTGCAATGAATCCTCTCTTTTCCCAAATTATTCCAAAATCGTAGCACACGCCAAACGCGTATCTGGAATCTGTGTAAATATTTACATCCTGTCCCTCAAAAAGCTGACATGCTCTTGTAAGGGCTATCAGTTCAGCGGCCTGAGCTGACTGGTATGGGATGGGTTTTGCTTCAAGTACTTTATCTGGCAACTGCACCACCGCATATCCTGCATGGTAAACAGTGTCAGTGGGTCTCGAGCAAGAGCCATCTACAAAAACATTCTGTGCCTCTGGAAGAGCCACAGAAGACATATCCTGTCTTGGGGAGGTGTCCTGATAAATCAATTCCAGGCAATCATGCTGTGGAACAACTTCATCCTGCTCTCCCTTTAAGCCTAATAAGGCATTCAAAATTGGAGCTGGACCTAAAGTGGGAGAGGTATATTTTATTCTCAACTTAGGGTTTGACAACAGTATAACCTCATATCCACTAAGTCTCTGGGCTGACATGTGTTGGGTATGTATATTCTTGAGTAGAATAGACACATTGTGGGTGGTATGTAAGGTGGTCTCATGTCCCAGAGTGAGTGACGTAGCCATTTGGACCACCATAGCGCATGATGCTAGTGCTCTGAGACACGCAGGCATGCCTTGGACCTGTACTGGAACCATTTTTGAGAAAAAAGCAACAGGACGGAGTTTTCCTCCATGCTCCTGGGCCAGGACCCCTGCCATAGTTTTACAATTTTCCCTAGCATACAGATGAAACATTTGATCATATGCGGGCAGACCAAGACCAGGGGCTATTACCATAGCATTTTTCAGATACACAAAAGCATTGCACATATCATCTGACCATTTCACAAGATCTGACATTTCTGAACCTGTGGCTTGTCTCAAAATGCTGTCATAGTAGGAACAGTCAGGTATCCATTGGCGGCAGTAACCAATCATACCAAGAAAGGTGAGCATGTCTTTCTTGGTCAATGGGCGGGGCAGACCCATAAGAGCCGCAGCTCTTTTGTGGCTGACTTTCCTTTCACCTTTTGTGAGAACAAAACCAAGGTATTCAACAGTTTTCTGACACCATTGTAGCTTTTTCTTAGACACTTTATGACCACATTCACATAACCAGTTCATGAGATCTACACTATCCCCCTGGCTGGCTGCCCGATTAACACTACAGAGAAGCAAATCATCTGCGTATTGAACCAAAACTGAACCATGGCGAGGAGTCCATGGCTTTAAGGTAGCCTGGAGGACAACAGAGAAGACCACAGGCGAATCTACATACCCTTGCGGTAACTTACACCAAGCAAGGGTCTTTCTCCTGTATTGAAACGCAAAAATTGGGCGTGTCTCCTTGGCAACAGGGATTGAAAAAAATGCATTTGTCAGATCAATCACTGTGAAAAACTCAGCATCAGCTGGGATGGAGGACATGAGTGTTGGTACATCAGGCACTATTGGGGCAATGGGAATCACAAGATCATTAATGGCCCTCAGGTCCTGCACAAATCTGTAAGAGCCGTCCGGCTTCTAAACTGGATTTATTGGGCTGTTGTATGGTGAAATCACCTCTTCAAGGACTCCTTCCTTGAGAAAGTGTTCCACCATGGGCGCTATTCCTTCCTCCTTTTCTTTTGACAAAGGGTATTGTTTGTGAAACACAGGTTGAGCCCATGGCTTCAGTGTGGCCTTATATGGAGTGCAGGAAATGGATCCCACATCCAAGGCACTTTTTGCCCAAACTTTGTCATTAATTGTTCCAGCAGGAAATGAGGGGTCTTCTTTAGTAATCATTGTCATGGCAGGGATGATTGGCATTTTGGCAGAGTGAGCCACAATACCACCTCTCTTTGTGGATTTCAAGTTGATGTTCAACTCTCCTATGAGGTCTCTCTCTAACAAATTAACTGGACAATTGGGTATGATTCTGAATGAGTGATCTAGCAGAGTGATTCCCTGTATGGCGTCAAAAATTGGAAGAGGCGGTGTTTTATAAGTCTTGGTCAGTATCCCATATTTTCCCATGGAAGGTTCAGCATTCATTACCTCTCCCTTATAATAATCCTCACTCAGACTCGAATGAGTAGCCCCGGAGTCCAACAAAAATGGGATTAATTTGCCCTGTATATGTAAGGATACAAGGGGTTGTTCCTTATAAGAATGAGAGACAAGCGGGAATGCTGGGATACCACCTTCTGGGCACCTTCATTTATTTTGTGATTGTGTCTGCCAAGAGATAGGAAACCTCACATTCTGCTGTGGGAGGTCCCTTTGTGGTTGGCCTGGGGAGGGGCTATGCTGGGCGTGGTCCTGAGTTTCATATGGACATTGATTTCTCCAATGATCCTCAGCCCCACAGTTGAAACAACCCGTGTCCCGTCCCCTATTATTCCTCCCTCTTCCCCTAAACCGGCCTCTGCCTCGGTTATTGAAACCACCCCTTCTCTTGTACGGCGGGTTTGTGTGGGGAAAAGGATCTTCCTGAAAATGAGTGGCCACCGCCTTGGGTATCTCTAGACATCCGGCAGCATCTTTCTCAGTCAATTTCAATTGAAATTGTTCTCTGGTACAAGTGGGCCATTCAGAAATCATCTGTTTTACAGTTAACATGACACTGGGTTTTAGATTGGACAGGAAAGTCTGAATCAGTAGACTATGCATGGTGTCTTGCAATGTCAGTCCTGCCTTTTGTGTCCATGTCTCATTAAATCTTTTCCAAAAATCTAACACAGTTTCTCCTGACTTTTACTTGCAGGCTACTGCGGTAGGGAGGGAGGATCTAGATTGGAAAGCTCGTTCCATTTCTTCTGAGACCTCTCTCCACATATTGTCCCTACCATCTTCTGTGTTTAATTTATAATTTGTGGCAGTAATGTCGCCTGCTTCTAGGATGGATATGGTCCCAACATTACCCCAATTCCAAGGGGAAGTTTGTCCCAATATTCCATCGAGGATAAGGCGCATATCCTCTTGTGTGTAATTTCTACCTTTACATGCTTTCTTCAAATAGCTCACAGTAGCCGTTGAAGAAACAGTGGGTCTTGGACAATGTTTGACAATCCTATTTATGTCTTCTATCTCAATGGGTTTCTTTAATAGATTGTCTCCTATTGTCATGAAGGGCATCTGTTGTGTATTGGAATCAATACCATATTGGGTATTATGGCGTGTGTGTGATGGACTTAGCATGTCCACTATACCTAGACTATTAGCCGCTCTGAACAGCAGAGAGCCTGAACTAGCGGAATCATCAACAAGTGAGTCATCTGCTTCAGTAGTTGAAGAAACAGCTATTCCCCCTGTCGCTCCCTGTGTGGTAGGAATTTGAACCACACCCTGGGAGTGCGCGGGAGTTTGAACTGTACTAGGCTGTGTGGTAGAAATGTGAACAGCACTAGGTATCTGAGGGGTCTGTGGAAGTGTTGGTGCTGGAGGTACTGGAGGTGCAGTGGGGTGCTGGACTGCATAATGTCCGGCTAAAAAATCAATATCTTCTTCAGTAAGAGATGGATAAAGTTTTGTGGGCTGTGGGACAGGTGGGACATATGGGGGAGGGAATGGCATGAGAGGGTGTGTGGGTCTGTCTATTTCTGACTCTAATGCATGTCTTTTAGTGGCATCTACATTTCTAGCTTTGGCTTTATTTTGTTTCCCAGTTTGTCTATGAAACCAGAGAGGGGCAAATTCCAACCAATTTTGTCCTCCTCTGGCCATATATTTCTGATCCCACGCAGGATCTCCCTCATACCATGGAAAAGCCTGTTTATCCCCCAGACAGAGACCCCTAATCATATCCATATGAAAAGTATCATTACTCTCATCACGGGGGAACGGGTCAACACTTCCCATGAATTCACTCCAGTCTGCTAATTTATCCACCCAGGGGTTAACTAGATAGTAATCTGTCCCACAGATACGGGCTACATAATCTTTACATATCTCACCAACATTTGGGGGGGGAGTTTATCCTTACTTCGACCACTTCCCATTTTTTACACTTACAAAGGTCTGTGTTACAAATCTGTCCTATAAGCTGTCCCAAAAAACAGGGGTCAACTTCCAAATGACAATTTACTTTATAAAAATGTCTGGACTTAAGATATTTATTGGGTCTTTCTCTAGTGGTTGACCAAAAGTGGAGATTATAACCTGGATATACAATACTTCTAATAATATCCTGACTCTGACTAACTCCCACTTTTTCTAACAATAAGCCTACAACACAATTTGAACAAGACATTCACATAGGCACCCAACTCCGTGTCACCATGCTATCACCTTCTCCAGGTCATCAACCAATAAGGCCTGGCTGAAAGGAATTGGCTCTCGTTCCTTTCGAGCCACTGACCCCCGTCAGTCGCTGGCCTTGATCAGTGTCTGTCCTCAGGCCTGGAGCCCCCTCTGAGACACAGGAAATGCACACAGACACAAGGTGGTATCTCAGAAGGAACTGAATTTATTCTTCCGTGTTTAAACTTATATATGAAACTTAAAACAATACATGGAAATAGAAGAACCAATCAATTGTCAGATATGCGTAAACCAATCAGAATATTACATACGCCAGTCATGCCCAATCATTTGGCATTCATGTAAATTATTACTAAGTGCGTCAAGCATGAACTTTTGTTCAGTATAGAAAGCAGACAATTTCCCTATTTAAGATTGGCTAGAATTATTAATAATCTTGCAACAGGATATATCCAACCGCAGACTTTCAGTCTTGTGCTAGCTAAAGGAAAAAGGGGAAGTTACACCTGAAGAAAAAAGAGGAACTTTAACTCCTGACAAGAATACAGTTTGAGACAAAAAGGCAATCCTTTTAAAATACTGACCTAAGTCTTAAAATGGATACTGATTCTAAGATGGAGGAGCTTTGGCTCAGAGAGACAAGATGGCGGGACATCAAACTTAAGGGCTAATCCCTTCAATCCCCTAACTGTCTCTCTAACGCATCTGTATTACACCATGGTTTCTGTACAGCTCATATAGGGTGCCACCTCCAAAGCATCTCTCATCAACGAAGATTGACAATGTGAACCTTCAGAGCAGGGTTTCCCAACCAGGGTTCCTCCAGAGATTGCTAGGGGTTCCTGTGATTAGCAAATTCTATCAATACCACTAATCTTTTTGCTATCTATAAGGGGGTAACGCTGTCCAATGACCACAAGTGTAAGGAACATTCTTCCCACTGACCATCACATTTGTGTATCATGAGTTATAATTAATTTTAGCAGGAATTCCCTGACACGAGAAAATGATTTCAAGATTTCCTCTGTGCTGAAAAGGTTAAGAAGGGCTACTATAGAGGGTAGTAAGGGTCTCTGGTCCCAGATAACTCAGGAGCAACACAGCACACACAGCCAGCCAGCCAACCAGCAAGATCTCAAGATTTATCTTTGGGAAAGATCAAAAATACAAAAAAAATAACTTTAAATGCATAAAACAATAATTTTTTTCTGTTGTCAAAACAGTTCTATATTATAAATTCAAATGATTGATTTGATTTTTGGGGAAAATACTATTTGCAGTTCACAATAGGAAGCAAACATGACTAGAAAGACTAGCTTGACTGCTTTCTGTTCTGTTTGAATTCTGGCTATTCTGTTGCCGAAGCAGATGGTCCATTTATAATGAGGAAACACAATTACATTAATTACTGTCTCACTAATGTTAAACAATGATTGTTTAAAACTCAGAACTGTAATTAATGGAAACAGAATTGTGTATTTCTGGGATTAAATCGATATAACCTGTTTTGGAGGATGCTTTTTTTTTTCAACCATGTTCTAAATAATGTTTGTTTAATTAGAATGTTTGGAACAATGGCTTTGTTAAGCTGTTTTTAAGTTGGATCATTGGTAATAACAACTAGAAAATGTTGGACTTAATTAAAAATATATCTTTTATTAAATATGGCTATTATTAAAGCAAACGTGTATTCTTTATTGTATCAGGAACACAATTCATTACAAGCAAAAAGGTGATTGCCGTTTAATGATAACACATAACTAACCCAAAGGCATAAATAGACTTAGCGGACTATTTGCATTCAGAAGGGCAACAAAGGCAATTCCATTATAGCATGGCTGTATAATTATACATACAGGTATAAAGAGCCTATGGGTAAAAAATAGAGCTTAACTCCAGGGAGATATAAAATACACAGATCATAGAAACTCTGTATTTTTGGATGCATTTTTAGATGTATTCAAATGCAGGCAGTGAAAGTGCCTGGCTTGGTATCTGCCTCTGTCATTCCCTTTTTTGAGCAATGCACAGGGTGGACAAGGAGAAGCAGCACAAGGAGCCAATCCGTATAGCAGGAGAGAGCAGAGTGATAACGAGATAAGCCCATCAGACTGCTTCTTCTCCTTTTATTGTCCAGTGCCAGCGGTCCGAGATTGTGTGGGGAGAACATGCTCACTGCATACTCCTACCACACTGACTGGCCTGTCACCAACAGCTCTCGGGCATTGCTTCTAATGGGGAACCAGCAGGATGGGCTCCCATCAATGCAACCACTGTAAGAGCCAATCACAGCGTGATTGAGAAGCTGCAACACCTCTGTGAGATGGGGAAACAGCTTTGAACACTGATTGAAGTAAATTAAAAACGTTCTGACTGACATTCTGCAGTTTAGCCACAAGATATCACTGTTTTTTCTAACACAGCCTCAGACTGCATAGAGATTTATATATTCATGAAGGGGTGGGGTTTTAGACTTGGGAAGTGAACAGGAAAAGGAGAGGAGAGCAGCCATGTTTGAGAGAGAGAAGGGGGGCTGTGTGATCTAAGAATCTGGTGCCATCCAGATGTGAGGACAGCCCTCCGTAATCAGAAATTCAGTTGAGTGAAGCTGATGGTGTTCAAGACGCTAACCCTGTTCAAAGAAAGGAAGATTGCAGCCAGGAAGCTGATGGGAAGCTGAGGAACTAAGTAATATATATACTGTGATATCACATGCTTCGTGGAGAGACATTTGTTCTGTTCAGAGTCACCGGCGGATGCAAAGCAGACCCGGGTAGGTAATGTCGTGCACGCACCTCATTTCAGTGTTGGCGCCTATAGGACTGAGACAGGCCTATAGTTAGTTAGTTAGGGTCTCTGTTTGTGTCAGACCACAAGTGTTGTTACTGATCATTGGAAGGACTCCACAACTTAAAGTGACATTTCACATTGGAGAGCTGATAAAATCCTACAAACTCAAGCCAGACTGGTGTTTTGCTCAGAAGGAATACTCAGGCACGTGCTACAGGACCAGTTATGGGAGGGGGAATACTGTAGATTTGTGTAAGATTGTAAGCTGTTGTGCTGCACCTCAGGCTAGCCCATACCATACACCCATACACTGATTCCTCTCTCTTAGGATAATAACGGGTAAGGTGTGGCAGCTTAGTTGTGCCCGCCAGTAGGTAAATTACTACACTTTCTACCTTCATCCATCAGAAGGCACCGTGCTGTGCAGCACAAGGGTCTCAGCCTTTGGGCTGAGTGTATTTAAATTTATTGTATATTCCAGCATTTGTGGTTGTGTTTATTTGCCACATCTAAGTAAAATTCTGTTGTGACAAAAGCTGGTGTTGGGGTTGCTTTCCTTGTTCGTGACTTCACTGTATCCTGGGGAGCCCACCCCGGTACACGGCTTACACCTCCTAGGAACTAAATCCCACTTAGAAGGCTGCCAGAAGGTGGCGTGAAGGAGTTAAAGTTATCATATGATAACTAAAACTTATCAGAGTAAACGTTTTTGAGCTGCTGTAGCCTAATTACATTTAATGATGATGCTTCAGGAATTTCAGCAATCACAAGCACCAGTGCTGTAATTTAAAGTGTTGCTAAACCCACAACAGTAAAATCAATCTGTATATGTAGTAAAGCATGCTTGATATATGCACTATGGAACCTAAGGGGTTGATCCTCTGCATTGTGTAAAAAGGATGTTTGATCCTGACTTCTCTGATCCTACCCTTCTTCTACTGTCTCCAATCCATCTGCTAATAGAACAGAGCCTTGGGGGCAAGCTTCACATACTCAGTTTGGTGTTTACTGCTAGAGAGGTTTTTTTTCTTGGGAGAGTGCATGTGATCAGCACAGGGCCAATCAGCGATGTCCTGACAGAACGTCAGCAGTCATGCAGTCTCATAGGATAATCAGGGGAGAATGAAAACTGAAAACAAGCTTTAACCAGTTTTCGGCTGGACACTGATATAAGTCAGTAGACTGCTCTAACTGCTGATTAGAAAAGGTATTTAGCAGTTTATATAATTACTAAAATAATTGCATTTCCATGTTCTGTGTACTGTGGGAAACCAGATTTTGTGAATGCAGGATCCTCGGTTTAGTAACACTTTAAGAAGAAGGGAAGTCATTTACATGTTCCTCCATGCCTAAGTGTCATGGAGTATTAAAAGAAAGGTGAACCTATTGTGGGCTGGCTTGAAAATTGATGGACCTACCCTGAAACACGTTGCCACACTCCCTCACCACTGTCTATAAAACAAAGCCAGCCAAACAGCAGGTGATTATCAGTAAATCACTTTTGTGCTGTGCAGCAGTCCAGCAGCTCCAGGATAAAAAACATTTATTAACACACTATAAGTTCAATCTTTAATGAGGTAATTGATAATAGATCCTCATATTAAAACAAATGTATAGAAAGCCCTTACCTGGGCATAAAAAGGCATGAGGTCTCTGCTGCAAGTTGCTATTATAACGATTATTTCATGCACATAGGACCCAAGATGACACTAATAGTAGAAAGGGACAAGCCAGTGATGACATGTGGTTGTGGGTCTCAGAAACAGATTACCTACGTCAGATGACATTTTTAGGCGATCTCTGAAAACCTGTCTCTTCAGGGAAGCCTATCCTGCCCTCAGCTAACAATGGGATCTTCTATTCCTCCTACCAGTCCATTCCCCACAGTTACTACCTTTTGTACCACCAGCCCCTCCCTCCTAGATTGTAAGCTCCAAGGAGTAGGGCCCTCCTAACCCTCTTGTATTGAACTGTATTGTCTCCCGTTATATTGTAAAGTGCAAGCAAGCTGTTGGCACTATATAAATCCTGTATAATAATAATAATAACGATGAGGATGGGAGAAACTGTATAATAATAAAGATGAGGATGGGAGAAACTGGATGCTGGACTGGTATAAGATGTGTGATTGTGTGGATGAATGGCCGGATGGCCAGCCACATAAGTGGATGTAAATGTGGATATCAGTACAGAAAGACCGCTGGAGTATGGCCGATCCTTTGGAAGTGACGTCAGCAACCTGGGTGGATGCCGCTGACCAGAAGTAGATGTGATGAATCGCAAGCTAAGCAGAGCCATATACAGTATGTTGGGGTGGAAGGGATTAGAAATTACAATAAGACCCCAAGATATGAGATTCTAAAAAAGACTGGTGAACTACTGAAAACAGGGCAGTTAGCTGGAAAATGAAGGAAAAAATTAATTCCCCCGCACTTATTCTCTCCATTTTTGGCAACGCCTATTGACAACACTGGTCCTTAGTAGTGTACTGACAGTTCTCCTGCTACCCATCCATTATCTAGACAAACTTTATGCAAAGATCAATAACATTGTGGAAATCGCTAGGGGTCCTATCAACATTTTGCAATGGGGCCCCATGATCTCTTGTTCCACACTTAAGTCCAAGCTACCTATAGTAATGAGTATTTAACCTTCTTAACAGTGTAGTGCACAACGCATGCAATTGTTTTATTTAATTGCTGTACCCCTATATTCCAAACAAAAATATTTATATTTTATATTTATAAGAAGTACATTTCATTTAAAAATATCAAGCCCCACACTGAGAACAGGATAAGAAGAATGTGCTCCGGATTTTTTTTTTTTTTTGTCTGAGTAACTATGTTAGTTATTAGAAACACAGGGGGTAAATGAAATATATAAGATGTAAAGTAGCTGAGGAAAAAAAAAGTCTAATTATGTTCTGAATATCCCTATGTATATTTTGCAAGCTACGAAAAACATACATTGCTTACATTTTGCTTAATATGTTTAACAACTTTTAATCACATTTAAAATATTTTCCTCTAAATGTCATTTTTTTTATATTAAGTTTCTTTGTCCACAGTTGCTTTCTGTTGGCAAAGACATTTATGCAATTAGGAAATAGAGAAAATATGCAACATCTATGTGATAAGTATAATTAGTACTTTGAAGCTCAAGTAAATAACTCAAAAGGAACCTGTACTTTGCCCAAGCTTTAATGAACGTCATATGAAATGCTTATGCTGAGTTTCTCTTCACTCCCACGCTGCTCCGGATCATATGTAGATCATGTGACTCACTCCCCTTCCTCTCATTTGACAGCACTGGTTCTTGGAGATTGGCCAGTCAGGCACCCCGTACTGTCACATGGGAGTTGGGGGTGGGTCCTCTGCCCTGTACAAGATCCAAGACACAACCAGAGTCAGGAGATGGTTGTACATAGACATCAGGAGGCTGTAAACCTCTAAGCAAGCTGTGGTTGTCCTACCCAGGTAAATAAACATATGGAGGAGGCAGTTAGGTAGTTAAAATAAACTTCCAATAATATCTTAAAATGTGAACTCTCTGGATATACAGTATAGTTTCATCTTTATAGTTTAATATTTACATTAACCTGTGTTTTAAGCTGGTTACTTTATCAGAGAACACTGCCTGTTGTATTCCACTGCTGCCTCTCCAAAGGCCATGTTACCCCCTTTCAGGTCTAGGTTACTGACAAAAAATTTAAATAGGGTCTAGAGGGACAAGACATAATATAATATGGGTTGGTCCCTCAACACTTACACTGGGACCCTTAGTTTTTAATATTTATAAATAGAGATGAGCGAATCGAACCTGGCGAAGTGGAATTCGTTTCGAATATTAGGAAAAATTCGCTTTGCGCCGAATCCGAATATTAGCAAACTTCGGATGCGCGAATCGAATTTTCCCCGATCGGCCGATTTTCATCCCTTCTACAGCCGGCAAAACGTGTCCCTGCAGAGAGCTCCGCTATTTCTGACAGTTCTCTGACAGTTCCTTCACATTTACAGCAGTTGAAACATTGTATCTATTTGTTTCCATTTAGGATACAGATGTTTTTATTCGGAAACAAATAGATACAATGTTTCAACCACTGTAAATGTGAAGGAACTGTCAGAGAACTGTCAGAAATAGCGGAGCTCTCTGCAGATACACTTTTTGCTGCACTGGAATTCTTCTTCATCCTCATCCTACTTCTTCTTCTTCTTCTTCTTCATCCTCATCCTACTTCTTCTTCTTCTTCATCCTCATCCTTCTTCTTCTTCTTCTTCTTCATCCTCATCCTACTTCTACTTCTTCTTCTTCTTCTTCTTCTTCTTCCTCCTCATCCTACTTCTTCTTCTTCTTCATCATCATCCTACTTCTTCTTCTTCATCCTCATCCTTCTTCTTCTTCTTCATCCTCATCCTACTTCTTCTTCTTCTTCATCCTCATCCTACTTCTTCTTCTTCTTCTTCATCCTCATCCTACTTCTTCTTCTTCATCATCCTCATCCTACTTCTTCTTCTTCATCCTCATCCTACTTCTTCTTCTTCTTCATCCTCATCCTACTTCTTCTTCTCCTTCTTCATCCTCATCCTACTTCTTCTTCTTCTTCTTCATCCTCATCCTACTTCTTCTTCTTCTTCTTCTTCTTCTTCTTCTTTATACTCATCCTACTTCTTCTTCTTCTTCTTCTTCTTCCTCATCCTACTTCTTCTTCTTCTTCTTCATCCTCATCCTACTTCTTCTTCTTCTTCATCCTCATCCTACTTCTTCTTCTTCATCCTCATCCTACTTCTTCTTCTCCTTCTTCTTCATCCTCATCCTACTTCTTCTTCTTTTTCTTCTTCATCCTCATCCTTCTTCTTCTTCTTCTTCTTCATCCTCATCCTACTTCTTTTTCTTCTTCTTCTTCATCCTCATCCTACTTCTTCTTCTTCTTCTTCTTCTTCTTCTTCCTCATCCTACTTCTTCTTCTTCTTCTTCTTCATCATCCTCATCCTACTACTTCTTCTTCTTCTTCATCCTCATCCTTCTTCTTCTTCTTCTTCTTCTTCTTCTTCTTCTTCTTCTTCCTCATCCTACTTCTTCTTCTTCTTCTTCCTCATCCTACTTCTTCTTCTTCATCCTCATCCTACTTCTTCTTCTTCTTCTTCTTCTTCTTCATCCTCATCCTACTTCTTCTTCTTCTTCTTCTTCATCCTCATCCTACTTCTTCTTCTTCTTCTTCATCCTCATCCTACTTCTTCTTCTTCTTCTTCTTCTTCATCCTACTTCTTCTTCTTCTTCTTCATCCTCATCCTCATCCTCATCTTCTTCTTCTTCTTCTTCTTCTTCTTGCCATGGGCACCTGTACCGCCTCCTCATGCTGCTGCCAGGTTCAGAGTCTGTCATGGGTCCCTGTACGGCCTCCCATTGCTGCTGTCTCCATCGCCACACTCTGCCATGTGCCACTTTCAGGTCTCCTCACACTGCTGGTGGGTTCCATTTTGTCATAGGGTGCTGTATGGCCTCCCATTGCTGCTGCCTCCACCGCCACACTGTGGCTCCACACTCTGGTTTTGGCCCCGTGACTGCCCAAATGAGTGAAGTGTGCGGTGTTTCTAAGATCGACGGCACTCATCTGCATGTCATACTGACTGACAGTATTATTTCTCTTCCCCAGCAGACTCCAAGGGCATTTAAATTAAAGGTACAGTGTTCTGCACTAATATAAAGGCTCTCTGAAGCCTAGAAACCCTTTTTATAAGTTAAATTCGCAGCGAATAAATTCGCATCGAATCGAATTTATTCCACAAATTCGGCGAATCAGCCGAATCGAATTTTTGAATAATTCGCTCATCTCTATTTATAAACAATATAGGGTCTGGGATTAAAAATCCCATTTCAGTCTTTGCAGATGACACCAAGTTGTGCAGTGGAATAACGTCCTTACAGGATGTCTCCAATTTACAAGCTGACCTTAATGCACTGTTTAATTGGGCAACTATGTGGCAAATGAGGTTTAATGTTGATAAATGTAAGGTTATGCACTTGGGGACTAAGAATATGCATGCATCATACATACTAGGGGGGTACAACTGGGGGAATCAATGGTGGAGAAGGATCTGGGAGTTCTGGTAGATCACAAGCTTAATAATGGCATGTAATGCCAAGCTGCAGTTTCTAAAGCGAGCAAAATCCTCTCTTGTATTAAAAGAGATATAGACTCCAGAGAGAGATATCATATTACCCCTGTACAAATCATTAGTAAGACCTAAAATATGTAGTTCAGTTTTGGGAACCAATTTGCAAAAAGAACATTGGGGAACTGGAGAAAGTACAGAGAAGGGCAACCAAACTGATAAGAGGCATGGAGGAGCTCAACTATGAGGAAAGATTAAAGGAACTGAATTTATTCTCTCTTGAGAAGAGGAGATTAAGGGGGGATATTATTATTATTATTATACAGTATTTATAAAGCGCCAATAGTTCGCTCAGCGCTGTACATTACAGAGAACATGTGACAGAACAGTACCAATACAATGCAAAACATGAGGGGATCGAGGGCCCTGCTCTTTCGAGCTTACAATCTAGGAGGGAGGGGATGGTGGCACAGGAGGAGATAGCTGTGGGGGATGGAGTGGTAGGAAGAGTGGAGGAGGTCGGCAAGTTAGCAGGGGGCGGGGTAGGCTTCCCTGAAGAGATGGGTTTTCAGCGTGCGCCTAAAGGAGAGGAGAGTAGGTGATAATCTGATGGGTTGGGGCAGGGAGTTCCAGAGGATGGGTGACACCCTGGAGAAGTCCTGGAGGCGGGCATGGGAGGAGGAGACCAGGGAACTAGAGAGAAGGAGGTCTTGTGAGGAGCGGAGTGTGCGTGCTGGGCGGTACTTGGATATTAGGTCAGTGATGTAGTTCGGGGCAGTATGGTGGACAGCTTTGTACGTCAGCGTTAGGATTTTGAATTTGATCCATTGCGCAATCGGAAGCCAGTGGAGGGATTGGCAGAGGGGGGTGGCGGAAACGGAGCGGTTGGAAAGGTGAATGAGTCTGGCAGCCGTATTCAGGATGGACTGAAGCGGGGATAGCCAGCGGCGAGGCAGGCCAGTGAGGAGGGAGTTGCAGTAGTCGAGTCGTGATATGATGAGGGAGTGGATGAGCTGTTTAGTGGTTTCTGGAGTTAGGAACGTGCGGATTTTGGCGATGTTGCGGAGGTGGAGTCTGCACGAGTTTGTTAAAGAGTGGACTTGGGGCTGGAAGGATAGGTTGGAGTCCAAATTGACACCAAGTACTCTGGCCTGCGGGGCGGGTTTGATGGTGGCGTTGTTGGACATGATGGAGAAGTCAATGGGGGGTGGTGTCCGGGGTGGAGGGAAGACAAGAAACTCGGTTTTGGAGAGGTTCAGTTTAAGGAAGTGGAGCGACATCCAGTCTGATATGTCGCTCAACAGGTGTGTGATTCGGGCGGAGACCGAGGGGGTGAGGTGGGGGGTTGAGAGATAGATTTGTGTGTCGTCGGCATAGAGGTGGTAGTTGAAGCCGTGAGAGTGTATGAGTTGGCCAAGGGAGGAGGTGTAGATGGAGAAGAGAAGGGGCCCGAGGACAGAGCCTTGAGGGACCCCAACAGAGAGGGGGAGTGAGAGGGAGGTGGTGGCATTATAGGTAATGCTGAAAGAGCGTTGTGACAGGTAGGATGAGAGCCAGGAGAGAGCAGAATCTCTGAGGTCGAGGGAGTGTAGTTTTTTGAGGAGGAGGGGGTGGTCGACTGTGTCAAAGGCCGCAGAGAGGTCAAGGAGTAGGAGCACTGAATAGTGGCCATTAGCTTTGGCGGTTAGCAGGTCGTTGGAGAGTTTGAGTAAGGCAGTTTCGGTGGAGTGTAGGGGACGGAAGCCGGACTGTAGGGGATCGAGGAGGTTGTTGTCGTTGAGGTGAGAGCATAGGCGGGCGTAGACTAGGCGCTCGAGGAGTTTAGATGTAAATGGGAGCAGGGAGATGGGTCTGAGGTTGTTCGGGTCATTGGGGTCCAGGGAGGGCTTTTTAAGTATGGGGGTGATGTGTGCATGTTTCAGAGGGGAAGGGAAGGTGCCGGAGGAGAGGGAGAGATTGAAGATGTGGGTGAGGGAGCGTAGGATGGAGGGGGAGGGGGGTTGTAGGAGTTGTGAGGGGATAGGGTCGAGGGGGCAGGTGGTGAGGCGGGCATCAGAGAGGATCTTGGAGACTTCTTCGATGGTAGTAAGGTCAAAGGTGCGGAGTGTTGGGGGAGCTTCAGTATGAGGAATGTAGGGTGGGGTGGGAGAGGAGGTCAGAGCAGTGGTGGGGCCATGGGAGAGGGGTGTAGAGGGGGTAGCTAAGTGAGGGGGAAGGGGGTTGGAGGGAGTTTGAGCAGCGACGAAGTCCCTGTGGGTTATGTCGAGGGGGAGGGGGGATGAGGGGGTAGCTGTGTGAGAGGGGACAGGTTGAGAAGGCGTGTGAGTTGCGGCAATGTCCTTGCGAATTGTGTCAATCTTGTTTTTGAAGTGATTGGCAATCTCAAGGGCAGTGAGTGAGGTTCTGGGTGGAGGTGGGGGTGGCGAGAGTAGAGAGTTGAAGGTGGAGAAGAGTCGGCGAGGATTGGAGGAGAGGGCCTTGATGAGGGTCAGGAAGTAGGCTTGTTTGGCAGTATGGAGGGAGGAGGTGTAGGTGTGGAAGGCAGATTTGTATCGGGTGAAGGCTTGTTGGGATTTGGTTTTGCGCCATAGTCGCTCCAGGGCACGACGGTGTCGTTTGAGGGTTTTGGTGTGATCAGTCTGCCAGGGCTGGAGCGGTCGGGGTCTGATGTTGCGTGTGGTTAAAGGCGCTAGTGAGTCAAGGGCTGTTGACAGCGCATTGTTGTAGGTGGTCATAGCCAAGTCGGGGCAGGACAGGGGGAGGATGCGGTCATGGAGTTGATCAGCTGCGGAGTGGAGGGAGGCAGGGTTAAGGTTGCGGAGGTTACGGCTGGTAGAAGTGTGACATTTGGAGGGGTAGGCGTTGGAGGATGAGGAGATAGAGAAGGTAATCAGGTTGTGGTCAGAGAGAGGGAAGGGGGTGTTAGTGAGGTTGTGGGGAGCGCAGCGGTTGGAGAAGACAAGATCAAGGATATTACCGTCGGAGTGGGTGGTGGATTGTATGCACTGGAGGAGGTTAAGTGGAGGAGACGGGCTGTGTCCGGGTTGTCGAGGTTGACAGGGATGTTGAAATCCCCAAGGATGATAGTGGGTAGCTCAGAGGAGAGGAAGAAGGGTAGCCAGGAGGAGAAGTCTTCCAGGAAGCGGGGTATGGATCCAGGAGGCCGGTATATCACAGCAATCTTCAGGGGGGTTGGGGAGAATAGTCGGACGCAGTGGGCCTCGAAGGAGGAGAAGGATAGGGAGGGGGGGTTTGGGAGGACTCGGAAGGTGCTCAGCGGTGACAGGAGCAGGCCAACCCCACCACCTTTACGACCGTTAGGCCTGGGTGAGTGGGTCCAGGTGAGACCTCCGTAGGAGAGTGCAGCAGGGGAGGTGGAGTCAGTGGGCTGGATCCAGGTTTCCGTAATTGCCAGGAGGTTGAGGGAGCGGGAAACAAAGAGGTCGTGGATGGCGGTAAGCTTGTTGCACACCGATCGGGCGTTCAGGAGTGCACATGAAAACGGGGGGGAGATTTTAGGGAGCAGGGGGACAGATACTAAGTTGCGGGGGTTGCGGCAGGACGTGGAGGCGGGAGGGTTTTGTGCGGGTGAGGGAGGTGGTGGAGGGCCAGGATTCAGGGAGATGTCCCCCGCGGTTATGAGGAGGAGAAGGGTGAGAAAGGTGGCATGGGAGCGGGATGTGCAGGAGCATGAGAAACTACTAGTGGAGGTGTTTGGGTCAGTGGGAGAGTGGAGTAATAGGAGGAGGTGGTGGGTGCCATAGAGGGGTGAGGGAAGCAGTGAGGGCACAATATACAATTGTTTGGGAGGAGCTGAGGGATATAGTGAATGGATTTTGGGAACAGAGGAGAGGAAAATGAGAAGGAGGAGTGGAAGAGGCATTTTGGGGAGGTGATGAAAGCAATAGTAGGGAGATGATAGCAATGAGGGGTAGATGTACAAGTTTTGGGGTGGAGCAGAGGGGTAAGGAAATGAGATTTGGGAACAGAGGATAGTAATATGAAGAGGAGAAGAGGGGTGTATTATATAAAAGTACACGGAGTGGGACTCAGGTATGTAAAAGATGTTTCCTTGCAGTCTGTCCAGCATGCAGTAGAGTTTCTTGCTGTTGTTGTGTCTTCCTGCTGCTTACGTTCTCCTGCTTTAGTTCAACTGCTGTGTTTAACTGCTCTGCACTCATTCAAAGCCGCACTCCATCATAAGCAGCACCCCCATCAGAGACTGTGCCCCCCATCAGAGATCTCCCCCATGAGCTGAACTAAATTTATAGGGAGATGCTCAAATGAGCATTCAACTCCGCCCCAATTAGAAGCTGATAAGGCTCACATGAATAGTGGGGGATGTTTCTTAGGAACCAGGCCACAGTCATAAACCTGAGTGCGCCTAGAGGTGAGGACAAGTCAACAGATATAATTACAACATTTGTTGAGAATTTAACAGGAGTCAATGCGTTTGTCTGGTTAAGAGTGGAGGTAGCAGATAAATGCAGTTACCCAGAGAAGAACAGCAGGAGTCAATGCGTTTGTCTGGTTAAGAGTGGAGGTAGCAGATAATGATCAACATGTATAAATACAGTGGTACTTCGGTTTATGACTGCCTCGGTTAATGTAATTTTTGGTTTACGAATGAAAATCCATTGAAGATAATGCCTCCGTTTACAAATTTTTTACAAATTGTTTTCGCAATACGAAGTGTATGTCGATGCTGATTTTTAAACGCAATTGCTGGCTTTTTTTTTTCTTCACTATAGCTCAAAAGATTAGCTGTCGCTTTCCCCAGAGTTTCAGGAAACTTTGTTTCTTTTAACTTGGGAAAATAAACTAAAAGAAAACGTTCTCTCTTTTAGCTGGGGGGAAATTGACAGCTGAATTTCTGAGCTATAGTGAAGAAAAAAAAAGCAGTAATTACATTTAAAAATCAGCACCATAATAAATAAAAAAATGGAGTGGGGTCCCCCTCCCATCCATACCAAGCCCTTCGGGTCTGGTATGGATTTTGAGGGGAACTCCCATGCCAAAATTAAAAAAAATGGCATAGGGTCCCCCCCAAAATCCATACCAGACCCTTATCTGAGCATGCAGCCTGGCAGGTCAGGAAAGGGGGAAGGGACGAGCGAGCACCCCCCCTCCTGAACCATACCAGGCCACATGCCCTCAACATGGGGGGGTGCTTTGGGGCAGGGGGGGGCTCCCCCAAAAAGCACCTTGTCCCCATGTTGATGGGGACAAGGTGCCTGCTGCCTGCAGACCCCCACAACCACCGGCCAGGGTTGTGGGGGTCTGTGGACAGGGGGATTATTGGAATCTGAAAGCCCCCTTTAACAAGGGGGCCCCCAGATTCCAGCCCCCCCATGTGAATGAGTATGGGGTACATGGTACCCCTACACATTCACAAAAAGCAAAAAGTGTAGTGTGAAAAACAGGACACGGTCTTTGACAAGTCCTTTATTAAAAGAAAAAATTAAAAGATTGTCCCCCGCAGTAGATCCAATGTCAATCACGATGCCTGCCGCCGACCTGAAAAAAGAAAAAAAAATAGGTTCCGTTCCCAACGATGGCTGCTAGCCCTCTGCCTCTGAGTTGGCTTGATAGCTCTTAAATATGTAAGGGGCGTGGCCACCCAGGGACATCACATCATGTGACCCCACCCCATGGGACATCAATGATCCTGTCTTCGGGAACGGAACCTTTTTTTTTTTTTTAATCTTTTTTCGGGGCGACGGGCATAGTGATTGCCATTGGATCTACTTCGAGGGACATTCTTTTAGTTTTTTCTTTTAATAAAGCACTTGGCAAAGACCGTGTACCTGTCTTTTTTCACACTACACTTTTTGTTTTTTGTGAATGTGTAATAATATTTTTTTACATTTTATCTTTTTAATCCTGATCTTTAAAGAAATGTAATCTCCAAACATGGAAAGGTTTCTTCACAGTGAGAGCTGTGAAAATGTGGAATAGACTCCCTCAAGAGTTGGTTCTGGCCAGTTCAGTGGATTGCTTTAAAAAAGGCCTGGATTCTTTCTTAGATACACAGAATATAACTAGATACTAACATTTATAGGTAAAGTTGATTCATGGAATATCCGATTGCCTCTCGGGGATCAGGAAGGAATTTTTTCCCCTGCAGGAGCAAATTGGATCATGCTTTGCTGGGTTTTTTGCCCTCCGCTAGATCAACTGTGGGTGTAGGATTACAACTTTTTTTATGGTTGAACTGGATTGACTTTTGTCTTTTTTCAGCCAGACTAGCTATGTAATTTGTTTTTCATCCTTACTCGTGCCAGTTTTGTTGGAAAACCACGTAGGCCTGAACCTAGGGATACAAGGAGACTAGGAAAGTGATTACTGGCCCCTCTACTCTATTTGAAAGTTAAAAACAGAAGTGTAGGTTGTTGTTTGGTTTTAGCAAAGACACAGACATATAGGATCTATTTAGATTTAAATAAATCACTGGTGTAAAATTAGGGAACAAAAATTCTAATCCTGCCTGTCCCCGGAGATTCCCCTATTAAATGCTGTAATTTGGCCTCTAACACAGAAGTCAGGTTGCGAGAGCCTTCATACGAAAGACGCCATTGCCCTTTTATGTAATAGTCAACTGAAACCGCTTACTGCATACATCGGGGCATAGTTAGAGATGGGGATGAGATTAGCTGTTGACAAGTTAAAATATATAATCAGCGACAACACTGTTGAGTTTGCTTAGGCATGTTTTGGGAAAACCCCTATTAGTAGCTATAGCCTTCTGGAGAAGTGACCCAGTATGTAATAGCTACAACCACAGTATTTTCTGTTCCTATGCCATTGGTTGGGTACATGGGCACAACCAATGAGGTTGCAAAATCCTAGACTGTTATTAACTTTCTCTCCCATTGCCATAATAATAAGTAATAGTATTACCTGGTTATATCTGATGATTTGGACAGTTCCTGATTTAAAAATAATACCCCGCTTTTAAGATACTCTGAAAGAGTTCCTCCTTAACTCTTATACATGAATGTTCCATATATCATGCTAAAGAAAGGCTTTTCCTTGTATAGTAACATTCTTTTAAAAGAAAACACTAACACAATAAGAAGTATGCATTGTTTTTCTTCCACATTGAGGGATAATGATAAAGTATAAGCAAAACCGAATATTTTGTTTGTTGGCATCCATTGAAAGGTCAGACTAGAGTCTGAATACCAACATTGGACACAGCTATAGCACCCAGGTACAATGATTGTAAAACTTGGCAAAGTTATTCGAAGAGTTACTGTGTAGGACGATGGCAGATGGTCCACCAGGTGGATTCTGACAGTCCACAAAACTGGCATAAGTACCAGGTCAACTGCTTTCCAGCAATAGCAGGCAAGAGCCAACATGAAAAATATCGTTTGGTCTTTCTTTCGACCTTGATATACAGACAGGAGAAGATCAAGATTGTTCAAAAATGAGAACTAGAATGCTAATACTGTAAAACTCAAGTACAATGAGTCTAAGAATCTAAAACCAATTCAGTCATAATGCACACTCAGTATAAAAATACTAAAAGTAGTAAAAGTAACGTGTAGCTACATGGATTGCAGATAGTTCAAATGAGTCATGGCCAATGAGTTCATAGGCACCATTACATTAACTGCTCATACAGCATTTTGAATAAACATTCATAGAAACATAGAATAGTGAATGCCAAGTGGTCCATCAAGTCTGCCCCATTTGTTTTCCACATTCCAAACCGCTGTGCAATATTGACTGCTATACAATGAACAAGGGAAATGGTACAATCCGAAACTGAAACATGATAATGCAGTACACAGAAATCTACCAATCTCATTGCCTCATCTCCCACTATGCGGACATGCCTAAAGCAGGGACAGCAGGAGGTGCAGAAGAAGGTGGGAGTGAGGGCTCCAGTGATACCCAGGAAGAGCCTGCAGGGGACATACACCTCCCAGACCAGCCCCTGCAGATAGAGACAGCACTGAATGGTTAATGGCGGCCTCTCTCCTTCATTGACTAGCACACTGTGACAGCTGCACAGTGGTGGAGAGGGGTAGAGAGGGCCATCACACACTGGGAGGAAGGTAAGCTGTAATCAATACAGTGCCCCTTTACCATGCAGTCCCCTTTATATCACAGTGCCCCTTTATATTACAGTGCAGAGGACCGAATCCGTGAATATCCTGTCACCAACCAACCACGCGAATGCCCCACACCCATCCTTCCTTCCCGGTCCCTGGGAAAAAATGGCTGTGCAGTCTAAAATGCTTTGGCCTATTTTTTGTCCCAGTCCGGGCCTTGCATGGGCGATGTACTATCAAAAAATTTGCTAGCAGATCGGTAAAGGAGTTTTTTTGACAGAAGAGACATATAACATTTTTTTTAATGAAAAACTTGCTGGCAATATTTTTTACAATTCAGTTCTGCTTTAATAATGCTTATATAGGTTGCACCACAAGAAAAAAAAAACTCATAAAGGTTACGGCAGGCCTTACAGAAAATCCATAAATTATCAGGAGAAAAACAATGGAGAAGATTCATGAAGATTAAAGCAGAAGTGGTACCCTAAAGTAACAATATTCTTTTTTTGTTTTTCATTTCAAGATAAAACCCTAACTGGTTGCTGAAATCAACAGTGAAGATGTTGATAAAAATAAGATTGACAGCCTATATGGTAAAGCAGACACCTTGATTCACTTCACTGGGGAATATTTAATGTGAGCGAAAAAGACCACTCAGCAGTTCACTAAATCATACTGGGGTATTGGGACATCCAAGGGATCAAGGGCTCACAGCCCTCTGGGTCACCTCTGGTCACATCACACCCCTGTGACCTTGCTACCCTAATTATTATACTGCAATTAAGTAATTTGATTACATTTTATTTATGTAGTGTCACTGTTGCAAGCACTCTGTACAGTCATTTTTGCCAGTCGCAGTTTGTACTAGTGTGCATAGAAATGTAGAAACATTTTGGATGCTCGGTCCTTTGAGAAACTGGCTGGGTTTCATTAGTTCACCACCTGTCTTCACCTTGCCAGGGATCATATATTTTCCCATAGACTTCCAGACCAACACCTTGTTTTTGGAGGTGAAGGATATTTTTGAGACATCCATGTTTAATTGCTGCTACACAATTCAATCGTTATTCAATTTTGTACCTGCAAATGAATACTGCCATGTAGACAGCACTACAGTCAAAGAGATAGAAGGTCAAACCATTGACTCTACCCACAATGCCCTTAGCATAACAATTATTCATGTTGTATTATTTTTGTCAGAGTTTTGTGTTACCAATTCAACCAAAGCAACTAATTGGGGATTAAACTATTTACTTTGCACATGTGGACTTGGCACAGCACAAGAATATTTAAGCATTCTACTAAAGGGGTCAACTTGTCTGTTCGCACTGAGCTGTTTGCAATTTCTCTTTTCTGTGAGATAGATAGAAGCAAGAACACAGGTTACAGTGTGCCAAGGACATATTCTAAGTTGCATCAGCTCAAAGTTTGTCCAGTGAATTTTAAGGGATTATTTCACCCAAAATCGGAATGTTTATATTGCACAGAACACTACTTAGCTATATCTATGTGGAGAAAAAATTCAATATGTATTTTAATGTATGTTTAATGCTAATTATACATATGTATTTTAGTTTTGTATAGAGCATATAATGGTTAAAACCATATAATGTTTTTTTTATATTTTGCAGCTTTTGTACTATTGGGGAGAATTTTCTTCACTTTCTGTCTTGGAATACAACAGGAAGTGCGAGGGAAGCCCTTCAAAGTTGATAAAATCTTCCTTTAGATGCTTGTGACCTGAACATGGGTTGCCATTGGAAGATTTTCCCTTAATTTCTGCTCCAGTGACAACTCAAAATTTTTGATTTTTATCCACTTTCAGTCTTACCTATTGTAGTCGACAACATTAAAAACCTGACAGGAGTTCTAACCCGACTCCATCCAAAATAAAAAAAAAATTTGGCTTCAGATACACTTTAGAGCAATAACAGAAATAACTAGGCATTCGCAAGACTTTTGTCTGCCTTATTAAAGGCATCCTTTTCTTACAAAACCTTTCATACTGGGTGCTTGATAATTATATCAAACTCCAACCATTGGGGAGAAAGTCCCACTCTATCTGAAGCTGACTGGGACAACAAAACACACTTAGGAGACATATCAAGTGGCTAATCCAAAACTGTCTCAAGATGAATTACCACAGCCTTAGTAACATTAGCTAGCAATATGGCAAAACGTGTTTCTATTGTGCTCCACCTAAATTCTGGTAATGCTTTACACACCTTATTCAGTGTGATTTTGGAATAGTAATGCCCAAGCAATGGTCTGTGAGCCACATATGACTTTCCATATGCATAGTGCTCCAGAAAAATACATTTAATCAAAATAAATTTTGAGTGTGGTCATTTGGATGAGAGGTTAGACCAGTAGTGAAAGTGCAACAGCAATTGTCGTAGAGTCCACAATAATTATGTAATTATCTGGATCTGGATTATAAAGTGATGATAAAACAGAAAATGCTTTTTAGGGTTAGCCCCCCTATGTCAGAGCTTTGAAAGCTATGTAGGAAAGAATGGTAGGACTTTTCTTTTTGAAACCAGATACAAAAGCCTTTAATCAGAAGGAAAAAAGGAAACTTATCTTCGGAATTCTTAGAGATACAAAACTCTTGGGGGTTTTTTCCTACACAGATTTGAAAGCCAGGTAGACTGTCGTAATGCCTAAAATGTGTTTGCTGCACATTTGGTGGACCTGCCCCATAGCCACCCAATTCTTCAAAAAGGTTTACATAATGCTTTGTTCAGTCCTACATACTAACCTCATCCATGACCCATGGGAGGCCTTCTTGCAAAAACCCATCTGAAACTTAAAACACCAGATGAAACTGGTGGGGTTTATGTTCCTAGCAGCCCAGCAGACCTTAGCTAGATCTTGGAGACGCTCAATAAACTTTGCCAAGGTCAAACCAAGGCTCTTGGGGACCACGATACAAGAAAGGCTATCCTCCATACTCAACAATAACCATACAAAGTATCTCAGGGTCTGGGGCTAATGGCTGGATTTAATGAGCCAGTTCGCATTAGTCACTCTTTTTTTTCACTGTGACCAATTGCCATGGGTTAGTGGGACGCTGCCGCTGGTCGGATCTCATGGAACCCCGCACCACCCATTTCCCTTCCTCTTTCCTTTTAGCCTTCCCCTTTTCTCTACTTTGAATTATCTCTCTTTTTTTCTTCTTAACTGTTACGCCTCTAATGCCTCCACAAACTGCCAGTTCATGAGATTCCCCCATTCCGCCTACATGGTGATTCCTACCTGTTGGTAGATAGAGGAATACTCCTAAGCCTTCCATTACCATTTTATAATGTGCATTTATGGACCCTTAGCCTGGGTTCCCATTATAGCTTGCATGAATTGCACAGGAACTGCATAGCATCCATGTGCAATTCATATGCGATTATGTACAGTGCTATTCGAGCCCATTAATTTTGTGCGGGCATCTTTTTTGGAGCCGCACTGGACCTGGATTGCATGCTTATTTAGTACCATGCGATCTGGTGCAAGCAAATGCACTGCGTTTGCAACCTGCTTTTGGGGTGTGAACTGGGTCTTATACCGGGAAGCTTTACTTACTTCTGTATTTGTATTCTTCTTGGTGCAGAGTGTGGGGAGTTCTCTATTTTCTCCCTCTTTGGTATAACATGCTTTTTTGATTACATTCAGAACCTGCAAGTTGTTTCACTGTATTGTTCTTAAAGAGTTTGATAAATTCTTTGTGACACTAAAATGTGTTGGCTGTGGTAGCTTGTGTTATCCTAATCATGAAGCAAAACATTTTTGTGGACTCTACAACCACTTATATGTTGCTTTCTTCACTTTTCCTACTTCCCAGTTAAGAATTTTTCAAGGCTGCCTTGTATAAAACAGATGCCTAGCCAGAGACATTGAGCTCTACAAATCAAACTCTGTTTATTATATTGGACTTACCGGTAAATAGCATAAAATCCAGCACTGCACATACTCTGTAAAATAGGATGTGACATGGATTTTTAAAGTGTCTTTTTTATACTTGCCACCCTGTGCTTGTATTATATGATTGATGCAGCAGATGAAGTGTAATAAGCCAAGTATAAAAAGTTGCAGTCACAGCAGAAGATCTAGAAATCACCTCCTATGTCTCAGGGTTCCTTGCAATTTAATAAACAGGTACAGGGGCAGACTGACAACTCATAGGGCCCCCGGGCAATAGAGGATCATGGGGATCCTGTGTCCTTGTCCAAACTCAAAAAAGCCTATGAAAGAGGTATCAGGGGCATCTCATGGGGCCCCCTACTGACCCCGGGCCCTCGGGCAGTGCCCGAGTTTCCAAATGGTCAGTCCACCCCTGAACTGGTAACACCTTAAGGACTTACTAATAGGCACTCTGGAAAATTCTCTTACAAAGTACCACTTCCATTGCAAACTTAAAAACCTATTTGCTTTTATTAAATCAACTCCACTGTCACCATAATATGTAGATATTAGCGTTTCACAGACATTCCTTTCCATAGGATGTATTTTTATAGGATGTATTTTTATGAATTTGGTTCTGCCACCAAATGGCTGATTTTAGTACCCCCTAATGTAGTTATCAGTTTAAGTTCAACTTAAAAAAGGAAATAAAGTACTTACTTAGTGGAGCGATGATGTTACAGAGGGATGGAAATTCCATACCATTAGTGATGGGCTGAACACCCCTGAGTTTGGTTCGCGGTCTAACATTGGAATCTAATGAATGTTCGACCGCAAACTTCAAACTCAATGCAAGTCTATGGGACTCAAACTTGTAAATTCAAAAGTGCCCATTTTAAAGGCTTATATGCAAGTTGTTGTCCATAAAAGGGGTATGGGGACTTGGGTACTGCCCTGAGGGACACTAATCAGTGAAATTATTTTTTTTTAAAAGTACCATTTTTACAGTCATTTTTCATTGCTTAACTTAAACAAAAAGAAAATTTCCTTTAAATTTCATGCCTGGGGGGGTCCCCTTAAACTACCTGCAAAGCTGCACATCTGTACAATGTATAAAACCTGCTGCAGCAGGACTGACATTTTTTTTTTTAAATTACATGTTTATTGTATTGTTATTATTATTAATATTATACAGGATTTATATAGCGCCAACAGTTTGCTCAGTACTTTACAATATAAAGGCAGACAATACAGCAATGATACAGTTCAATACAAGTGGGTTAGGAGGGCCCTTCTCCTTGGACCTTATTTTTGTGGGGGTCCCCCCTAATCCATACCAGACCCTTTAGGTCTGGTAGGAAGGTTAGGAGAGACCCCACAGTAAAACATTTTTTTTTTAAAGTGTGTGGGATCCCCCTAAAATCCCTATCAGGACCTTTATGCCTGGCAGGACTTTGAAGGGGAACCCCACCTCCCAAAAACTGGGGGGAAAGAGCATGGGGTTTCCCCTAAAAGGACTTTTAGGGGGAACCCCAACCTCAAACAATGGAGAGAAGAAAAGTGAGGGATCCCCCCTAAATTCTTACCAGACCCTTGATCCAAGTACAGGCCTGGCAGGACACGATAGGAGGGAGACAAACAAGCACGCCCTATCCCCTGCGGCTTACCAGGCCATGTGCCCTTGGCATGGGGACAAGGGCCTCTTCCCCACAACCCTGGCCCGGTGACTGTGGGGGTCTGCAAGCAGGGGAGCTCATTAGCATCAAGGTACCACTTTAAATAAATGATGCTGCCCCCCTTTGTGAATGAGTAAGGGGTACGTGTACCCCTACCCATTCACTAAAGGGTTAAATGGAGTAAAAAATAAAGAGACCATGCTTTTGAATAATTCCATTATTGAACAAAAAACAAACCCCCAAAAAATGGTTCCACCGTCAATTATGGCATCCAGCATTTTCACGACGATGCTGACTCACCGAAATAAAACAAAAACAACACCCGGCAACACGTCCGCACTAGCCACAATCTGGCATTTGCCAGTCAGATGTAAACAATTGGGCAGATCTAGGGGGGACATCACCACTATCTCTGCCCAATTGTGTTGTGATTGGCCAAAGCATTGCGCCTGACATTTTGGCCAATCACAATATACTGTGAGAGCACAGTGCATTGTGTGGTGCTGCGGGCAAACAGCCTGCCGAACACCCTTACTATTCATGTGTTCAGCAAACACATGAACGGCAGATGTTCGTGTCGAAACTTATCAAGCCCATTCCTACATTTCATAATGCCATGCATGTACTCTGATAGAAAATAACTGTATCCCTGTTGAATCCCACTCAGATTGCTGATGTTTTCTGAAGTGTAAGCTTCCCTAAATCAGAGGATGCATATGCAGAGACAGATTAAGGCAAAAAGGGGCCCTAGGCAAAGTAGCAGCCAATTTGCCCCCTCTCCATCCACTCAATGGGCATTACTAAAATTACAGTTGGCATTGAGGAGACGCCCCATTTGCAATGTTTGTACTGACATGGGCCTACCCCTTCAGATACCAACTACCTAAAGGTGTTTCCTACATACAGTTGCCCCGTATTGACCAGTTGTGCCATCCCTTTCATTCATTACAGGACTGTTAATTTTGTCGCCAAATTCCACTTTATGGTTTGAGGGGGCCTATAATGCTATACAGTGCTTTTGGTGGTCTGAGGAGGCCTGTAATGCACACTGCTCTGGACCTCTGGAAGGTCGGGACTGTCAGGACTCTCAAGGCCTGTAATGCACAGTGCTCTGGACGGTCCTCTGAGGAGGCCTGTAATGCTGCACAGTGCTAAGCTCGCCACACCATTAAGCATGTGCAGCACCCTTCTATTTAGCTAGAGGGAGATAGCTAGTTGTTTTATAGCTAGAAAGGCTGAGTAAGAAGGTTATTTTAGGTCAGAGCTGAGAGACTCCCTGATGGATCCCCCTGCTCTAGAAACGTGGAGAAAGTTCTAAAAGCAGTGGGCTGGGGTGAGGAGAGACTGGCCTGCACACTTAGGGGACTCTGGCCAATCCCCAAGCAGGAGGCGTCGCATGGGGCCGGGGCAGCCCTTAAATGTGACAGAGTCTGCCCAGCCGCAGGAGAGTTCGAATGGAAGATGGAGAGAGAAGGCTGAGGTGTAGGAACCTGGGAGGGGGCCCCGTTGAGAAGGAGATCACCTCCAGGCAGTGGTGCTGGAAAGGAGGAAAGCTCAGGATCTTAACAGACCCCTGAGCGAGGTCTACCTTTGCAGCAGGGAAAGAGCGGCCCAGTAGAAGGCCTGAAAGCAGCCACCGACCCATCAGCTCATAGGAGAGGACTGAGTGAGTAATCCTGCACCCTCTGGGCCAGATAAGGGGAGACAGCATTCTGGTGGAAAACCTGACTAGCTCCATACCCGGGACTGTTACCATTTCAAGCAGCAGCCACTGGATCCCCTTGTCCAGAGATTCCTTCAGACATCTGGGTAAAGAAGAGGATTTATCTGGCATCTGGGGTGGTACACCAGGAGAGCCTGGAGAACTCTTCTAGAAGAGAATTTCCTTGTTGGACTTGTAGATAGTTGCCAGGAAGTTGTCCTCAGCTGCAGTTCCCTTGGGCATCCCATACACCCTTCACCCTATCCAAGTTCAAATACCCCTAATAAAATATATAAAAAAGCAAGCTCAAGAACTGTTTACTGTGTCTGGAGTGCAAGTCTGAAGGAAATGTGTGTTGTGTGACTGCGCAGGACTATAGGGGGATCCAAATCTTCTAGCGACTCCTAGGTGGGTAGTGCTACACACACTACGGTCACTACCTTGCTTGCTGTGAGGGGAAGCACTCATGGGCTTTACAGGTGGCGCTCCAAGGAAACCGAAAGTTCACGTGGGTAAATGTCTCTCCTTCACATTTTCGTTTCATTTGATTTTTGTCATAGTTTTCATCAATTGACGAAAATGTGGGGTAATTTTCATTTCATTTTCATCAATGGAAATATGCCACTGACGAAAACTGATGAAAATATTTTCGTCAATGAAATGAACACTGCAGAAGCAAGAAAGCTGTAGCTGGACCCATAAGGCATCCAACAGGTCTTAGACGTCTGCCAAGGTTGCTTTGTGGATGATCGGACTCTGCACATATGAGCAGCTGAGGGGTTTTAAGAACCACTTTACAAGTTCATCAAGTGGATTCTTGCGTGGTGAAGTAATTATAATACATATGAACACTCTGGTGGCATTCTGGTTATATGTAATTAACATCTGCTCACTGTCTGAATTTGTGTAAATGGTTGTTCAAGGAGACTGTTCCATTTATTTCCAATGGCAACATGAATGTACAAGTCTAGAAAAAAAAAAAGTCTCCAGTTTCTCTAGATTATAACTTTATATTTATTATGCATCATTCCTTTTATTTTATTTTTTACTGACACCTAACAGAACTTGATGTGCTAGATACCTTATGTGATGGAACCTATAGAAGCCAGCTTGCCCATGGTTCTGTTAAGTTGTATACCTTCTAAAAATTACATTTCCCTGTATCTAAGACAACTCGGCCAAGCTGAAAACAGGATTTGCATCTTGAACCATGAAGTCATGGCTGCAAGCAATATTTTCAGCAGTTATTCTGTAAGCAGCACTAATAGATGTCTAACCCATTAACTGTCTGGGGCAAGTAGCCTTGAGGAATAGGAAGAAATCACCTGTTACTGAGTTTCACATTTATTTAATCGTCTTAAGTCTGGTCAGAGCAGTAAAAATGTCAGTCATGTTCATAACATTGTCACCTTGAACAGAAGCCACTCAGGAAAATGGGATGTTTTGCCTTCAACAGTTCACTGGATTCCGAGTTGCTGCTTGTCAATGACTGCAATTTGACTTCTCATTCAAATGTCTCTAACAAAAACAACATGCAATTTATAAAAAAAATATATAACAAATAAATGTGTAAGGGTAGATGTTTGTCTAAATCTTACGCTCCTCCAAAGAGCGATATGCGTCCAGATCACTTTTCAGAGATGATTGGCAGGTGGTGGATAGCAATGTGACACCCCTTCATTGCCTGTTTTAACCCCATTTTAGCAGTCAAATGTGTTGTAACCACATTCATTGCATTTGTGGCGCTACCCTGTTTGTCTGAATAGGTTGCGTTTGGAGGGCTTGTCATTCACTGATCGCAACATGTTGGGTAGGTTTCTCCATGGGAGAGAAGCAAAGCATTGCAACCGTGGCATGTAAACACACCCCGTCTGATGCCATTTTCAGCCTAAGTGAGGGTGGTTGGAGGGCACTATAAATGCAGCTCAACCGAATATTTTACTGCCCTCCCAACCACACTTCTAAATGAGGCCTAATTGTCAGGAGCTTATCCAAAATTAAAGTTGTAAAATAAAGATAGTATATGGTATGTCAGAGAGATACAGTAATAATGTGATGGAGGATACTTATGTAACACCCTCTACTGTGCTACTAGTGTTAGAGTAGGTACATTTATGTTATGACTCATGGTAACTGTGTGAGTCTGTAATTAGGTTGGGTTACTGCAGACTAGGCTGGGTGAGCCAGCAGGTTTGGACTCTATCACCTCGACCTGGTTCTGGATGACCATGAAAGCTTCCAGAAGCCAGTGGGAGGGAGGGGAGGAGACCTAAATCTGCATGTTTATGGGAGTCTGGCCAATTCCAGGTTTGGAGGCCCTGATGGGGGAGAGAGCTGTATGCAAACAATACAGATCTCTCCCCTGTCAGCTCCTGCACACTGCTTTGTATGGTTCTGCATAGCACAGCCATACAAAGCAGTGTGCTGACACTGAAAACAGGACACAGAACACAGTTGTAACGGAACCGAACCCCGACTGCACTAGGGTATTTCCGTTAAGACTCCCGCTTCCTTGTCCGAACACAGATCCATGGACACTACCCTTGACATCACTCAGGAAATAGACTGCTTTATTTTAACACAGACATAAGATATAAACATTTAAGTGTACAACCCCCCTCCTTGCATATTGACACAGGGCGGGGCAAACCAAATCTAGCAATCAGAGACACATCAGCAGACACCCCCCACCAAGCCAATACACAAACACATACATCCCATAATAGGTTGCTCCCAAGCAAGACACACAATAGAGCAATGGGATGCACCACATGGCAGTAGACAATGAACAACCCCCACACCCCACCTATACATGTCTACACAATATCAGGACATTCCACCCTGTACCCCTAACAGGCACAGGGTGACTTACACATAGCAGGGATATGGGGAGCTGAGACAGGGGTCTCCCCACCTCTCTAAAGTGACACAACAGTTAACCCTTTAATGCTTTTTATTAGCACTGATCACTGTATTGGTGTCACTGGGGATGTCAGTGACAGTTCCCCCCCCCCCCCCCCCGCCCAGTGTCAGAATGCCCGCTGGAGTCCCACTATATGTCGCTGATTGCCGCCATTACTAGTATAAAAAAAAATCCCAGTATATATACCTCCATTTGTAGACGCTATCACTTTTACAAAAAAACAACTAATTTACACATATTGGGATTTTTTTTTAGCAAAGGCATGTAGCAGAATACATTTTGGCCTAAATTTATGACTAAATTTGATTTTTTATTTTTTTTTTTTACTGGACATGTTTAATATCAAAAAGTAAAAAATATTTTTTCTCAAAAATTTTTTTTTGTTTATGGCGCAAAAATTAAAAATTGCACAGGCGATCAAATACCACCAAAAGAAAGCTCCATTTGTGGGAAAAAAGGACACAAATTTCATTTGGGTGCAGCGTTGCATGACCGCACAATTGTCAGTTATAGTAATGCAGCGCCGTATCACTAAAAATGGCCTGGTCAGGAAGGGGGGTAAATCCTCTGGAGGACAAGTGGTTGAAGGTGTTATTTATAAGAGAGAGTGCTTATCGCAATCTGCTTTCCATTGTACTTCTTGAGGCTACTTGACAACATTGCCTGAATTTTAAAGCCCATTGTTCAAAGATGAGTCTTAATATGCAAAACAATAATGTTGTTCTGGTTTTGGGGTACAGATAAAGAAAATATAACAAGAATACTTAAAATGTTACTAAACTCAGGACCCTGCATTCACCATATCTTTCATTTCATTCTCCTGTAGGAGGATGCAGGACCCCTGACCTCTGTCTGGACGTTGCTGATTGGCCCTGTGCTGATCACATGCACTCTCCCAAGAAAAAAAAAAAACCTCTCTAGCAATACACACCAAACTGAGCATGTGCAGCTTGCTCCTGAGCCTCTGTTCTATCAGGAGATATTTAGGAGACACTGGAAGAAGGGGAGGATCAGAAACAACAGGATCAAACATTCCTTTTACACAATGTGGAGGATTAACCCCTTAGGTTCCACAGTGAGTATATCAAGCATACTTTACTGCATATCATAAGCAAAATCTCCTGCGCTCAAGGACACAGGCGGGTGGTGAATAGATGGAACCAGACCTGGAAAGATCGACCACCAATGCATGTAGAGTTGTGCAGCTCCAAATAAGGCTGGGGAAGCCCGACCAATACGGCAAATCGAAACAAAAACGAGAAGCGCACCAACCTTGCACATTACCTCAGTAACCAAAGTTTATTAATTATGAAATAATGCTCACAAACAGTGAATAAAATCAAGCATGTAAGTCCTCAAAGGGACCTGAAAGATAAAGAGCCAGCGCGGATCCCATCATGGGAGTAGATACTCTGTACAGCTGACGCAATTCGAAGGGCATCCCTTCTTCATCAGAGCTCTGATTTTACATGCCTGATTTTATTCGCTGTTTGTGAGTATTATTTCATAATTAATAAACTTTGGTTACTGAGGTAATGCGCAAGGTTGGTGCGCTTCTCGTTTTTGTTTCAATTTGCAGTATACTTTACTGCATATACAGACTGATTTTACTGTTGTGGGTTTAGTAACTAAAGATGCTGTTTCCGCCATGGGTCCCTCCATTATATGGCGCTGCCGATGATCAGAACAGACGCATGCGTAATGCAAGCTCTGGGTTGAGACACATATTTCCAGTTTAGCTGTGTGTTATATACTGAACTTGTGTGTAGGAAATGTCAAGCCCCCCACTGTAAACAACATGATGACGTTCTAAGGAAAATGGTGTATTCCTGAAAGGAGGGGGGGATGGCTTGTCCATATAGTCCCATTCCTTTGTCATTCCAGGTAATCAGACTTTGTCCTCGTATGGCCCTTTAATCAAGGCTTGGAGGTATTTTTAAGCAATTGTGAGGTCAACATTAATAAGGAAATATGTCATTTGCATTTTTCAAATCAGTTGCTAAGGAGTTGTCCTCAAGTTCTACAGATCCTCAGGCAACCCATATACCCCTAGACCTCGTCCAAGTTCTTAACCTCTTAATAAAATCACAAAACTAAGCCAAGGACTGTTCTTTGACTCCAGTGTGCAAGGTGTAGAAAATACGTGTTGCCTGGCCGTGCATAGCTTAGAGGGACGCAAAACTCAGTGACCCCTAAGGGGTTAGTTCTTCACAATTAAACCCATTCTGCTGCATACTCCTGACCCTGTGCCATGAGACTCTGCAAAAAAAACATGCAGATCCTGCCCTGAAATCATCCTAACATGGAAAAAAAGATGTGGGATCTAAAGAATAGCGAAGGTAGTTGTTAGCAAGGTGCATGGTGGTCCTCTACATCATATTTGTACGTATTAAGATTGTTTCTTGAATGCTATGTACATAGTTACATAGTTAGTCTGGCTGAAAAAAGACAAAAGTCCATCCAGTTCAACCATTAAAAAAAAAAAAATAAATTTAAATCTTATACCCACAGTTGATCTAGAGGAAGGAAAAAAAACCCAGCAAAGCATGATCCAATTTGCTCCTGCAGGGGAAAAAAATCCTTCCTGATCCCCTGAGAGGCAATTGGATATTCCCTGGATCAACTTTACCTATAAATGTTAGAATCCAGTTATATTCTGTGTATCTAAGAAATAAGTCACCAAAGATCCTTTTTCTTCACTTTTTAGTATCTACCCTCTGATTTAAAGTGGTTGTAAAGGCTGAATAATCCAGGTCTTTTTTAAAGCAATCCACTGAGCTGGCCAGAACCAACTCTTGAGGACGTCTATTCCACATTTTCACAGCTCACTGTGAAGAAACCTTCCCTTGTTTGGAGATTACATTTCTTTAAAGATCAGGATTAAAAAAATAAAATGTAAAAAAATATTATTATTTAAAAGATCTTTCTTTGCTTCTTTCAAAAAAGAAGCCTGATGTTCAATAACTCATCAGCATTCCTTATCGGACTTCTCCATCCGGTAGATTGTACCTCAAAGCAAGCAGTTGCTGTGCTGCCTTTTTAGCTAACCCATAATGCTTGACTTATCCTTTGTCATGTTTTCAATGTTTACTTGTAAAAAAAGGTTGTATATATTGTATAAAGAAGTAAAAATCAACAGTATAAAACACATAAACTTAATAAATTCAAATAAAAACCAAAATACCAAAAGCCATTACAGTTCCATGTCAAGTGAATTTCACAAACTTGAAGATCCAGAGGGATGGACACAAACTTGGAGCAGTAATAAAAAAAGCAATCAAAAAAGTTTAATAATGTCTCTCTTTTATAGAATAAAACATAACTGTATAAATAAAAACCGGGCAAGTTCTTTAACTTTCATATTTTTTTCATACTGCAAGAGTGCTTGTATGGATCTGTGCCAAAAGCTATCAATACATATCTTGCTGTTTCATTTCAGCTCAGCAGCTATACAAAAGTAAAATATAAATTGTAACTTAATTGTTCTTGTTTCCAAGGTATATAAAATATGTTGCTGGACTCCCGTTACTGTTACTAAGGACCTGCCTTACTAAAATTGAGCTCATGCTGGCGGTGAGGGCGAACTGCAATCACTTTCCCTGGCTGGCTAAACCGTACTTGTTTGCTCATGCATCCCTGGACACACTCACGTGCTTTCACATGGCAAACATGACTGCTTTCAGACGTTTGCTATGACTAACCAGGTATAAAAAGTGTTTTAAAATAAATTTGTTAACAAATTATAAAGAAATCTTTCTATTTACTATAGCAATTGAATAACCTGACAGTTTTTACTGGCACACTTGCAAATAGTAAAAAGAAACACATTTAGAATGCTTTTAAAATGGACTCTAGGCAGATGTTAAAAACAACAATGAATATAGTTATGTATTTATTAAAATTGATGAATACCAAAATCGGTGTACCCACAAAATTGTTATCTAAATCAAATAAATCCCCTAGACGCACAAAAAGTCTCACTTTCTCTCCAGAAAGTCCAAAGTAAAAAAAAAAACCCTTTTGAAAAAGTCCGAAGTGACGAAACACGTCAAGGGATGTGACGTTGGACGTAAGACATAAGCCGGAAGTAGCGGAGCGGCCATCTTGAGAGAGGTTCTGTATACCCTGTGCTGTATTGGATGGACATTACACTGCTTCTCACCGAGGATACATGCGATTTTATAGGTTTTTTTCTTGTAAGCACAATTTTAATAAAGTAGACCATTTATACACTATATGGTCTTTCTCTCTTTCTTGAACTATGATATGATGCTTAATGCAATTGGAGATTGGATCAGTGTGGATTAAGAGGAGTCATCTCACATCCATTTTTATTTATGCTGTTGGATATTTGTAGTCCGGTATCCCTTATGAGGATGATGATGCATCCGTAGGATCAGCCCTGAGTGGATTCTTATGGGGAATGAGATGTAAAGCTATATAAAGTATTTTTTAGGGTAAGAGTATTTAATTCAGCCATATTTAGTGGACACTGGGTGATTTTTTATACATTTTGAACACTAATACACATTGATAGTTGATTTTTGCTTTATTATATTTAATTTATTTTTGAGGATAATGCACTATATGTAGTCATTTGTTCTTTTTGAGGTACACGTGGACACAAAAGAATTGATTTCAGAGATGGATCAAGTTAAAATATGATATTTTGAAGATTTACAGACGCTGAGGAGGTTTTTTTGACTTGGTGTTTATTAAAATCGTTCAATGTATTTTAACACCCCGGTCACATCGGGGGTGATTTGGCATGCAATTTGCATGCCCTGCGACTTGCAAATCGTATGCCAAGTCGCACTCTATGGTCCGCTATTAGAGGTATCATATCGGTGCAGTTCCAACTTGGTTAGAGCCGCACCAATTTCTAAAGTAGTACATGCACTACTTTTGGTGCGATTTGCATAGGCATCTGTGTCAGATGTCTTACAAATCGCACTTCAAATCGGCATGTCACCCAACTTTGAAATCGTGCGACTTCACTGTAAGCTGATGATTGGCTGGGGTGTAATTGTAACTAGTATAAATACCTGAATATGACTTCAAGACAGACAGGGAGGGGGGCAGTACTCAGAGACAATGAGGTGGCCTGTATTTACATATATACAAGTGAATAAAGGTGTTGCGATGCTGTTTTTATTTATATATTTTTGTTTAATTTTTTTCTGTTTAGCTACCATGCTCCTCCATTTTTCGTCTGTAGGGGAATTCATATTTTATTTGTCTTATGATCATTCCCGTTTTTTAGGTTTTTCCCTTTCTGTTTTTATATATGAGTCAGTGCAGTTCGATGTACCACCACTAAATGTCATTTTTTTGCGATGTAGGTCCTTTTTTCCCCAGCTGTAGCTATGTCAGTTGATTCTGTAGGAATCTGTTGGCCATATATACTGCTCATGCATGTCACCCCTGATGAAGTCACGTGGTGTGTGACGATATGCATGGGGAGGAGCCAGGTGACATCAGCACTGGAACACCATTCAGTCAGGCATGATACCGCTCTCTGTTGACTGATTTGTTTTGCTTTTACTGCGATTTATCTTGGTTACCATGTGAGTGTATGTATGTTTTCATAAACTACATTTATGTATTTATTTATGTATTTCGGGTACTTATATAGCGCTTTCAATTTACACAGCGCTTTACATATTTATTATGTATTCACATCAGTCCCTAACCCTCAAGGAGCGTACAATCTAAAGTCCCTAACTTACATTCATACATACACATACTAGGGCCAATTTAGACAGGATCCATTTAACCTACCAGCATGTCTTTGGAGTGTGGGAGGAAACCCACGCAGGCACAGGGAAAACATGCAAACTCCAGGCAGGTGGTGCCATGGTTGGGATTCGAACCAACAACCCTAGTACTGCCAGGCAGAAGTGCTACCCATTTAGCCACTGTGCTGCCCCAACTACATGGGTCTTAAGAAGCGTGCTGCTCTATGGTCATCTTTGTGGTTGTCAAGCTTTACCCACAGAGCCAGCTACATTGATATCAGGTGCTATTGGAAGATCAGCGGTGGCTTATAAGGTGAAGATTGCCCACAGAGGAGCAAGCCATGTGTTACCCCCACTAAAAGGGAGATGCTTATCTGACCTGTTTTCATATACAGGTCCATACGACAAGGTGAGGGTCCACCTGGATCTCTATGTTCACTGTGGTGATGCACTTGTATTGAGGATTTACAGCACTGGGATTTTGGGTGCAGTCACCAGTAGGAAGATGCTCTTCTCCATTTGGATTTCTTGAAGAGTTTTTTTCACTATTATTTGTGTGAGCTTAGTCACATTGGAATTGTTTTTTGATCATTTTATTGTTAATTTCACATCATTATTGCAGTGGAAGCTGGAAAACCGCATGTCAAACATAGTGGAAGCTGCTCGGCAACCCTGAGAGGTTTGAAGGGCATGGAAATATGCGTTTATTCAACTTTTATACTGTAAGCAGTTAAAATAAAGTTTATAATTTTATATTTAAAAACGGAATTACACTATATTCTATTCATACATCTATTGCATGAGCACCCTGGAGTCTTGGGAAATGTCTTCTTAAACCATGAGGATCCTCAGGAGGATATGGTGGATAATATCCTAGGAGGTATACTTCAGGATTGGAGGAAAGGAGTGGAAGTATGCTGATGATTCCTACTATATGATAAAGGCGTTTTTATATTTATGTTCTGGTAAGAGTATATATGCTTTTTACCATAGAAGTGTACACTGTTGTGGTCACTTGTTTTTGCTGTACTCACAGAGTGACGCACTATCACTTATTTTGCACAGTGTTCACTATTTTGCAGTATATGAAATTTTTGCACTTTATCTTGAATTATATGTACATGGGAAAGGAATGATATTTTTGTGATTTGTTTATTAAGGTAATGCACTATTTAGTTTTTTTTTTTTTGAGGTACGTTCTGTCCTTTAAGAGCCAGTGGAGGGGCTCAGCACCAAAGGATTTGACAAGTTGGATTTTGGACACTTATTTTGGTTGCAGTGACTTTATTTTTATTTTTGTTTTGAGTGACTTTACACAAATATATCTTTTTGGAGATTGGACTTTATGTTTGGAATTTTATAGTTTTTAATTATTTGAGTTTTAGTACTTGGGTTTATGGTGTGGAGGATAGTGTACATATAAGATTTCTGTGTAATGATTTGCACTTTCAAGGGTGAAAGTCTTTTCTAGTATATGAAAGGGTATTTCGGTTAGTTTAGTGGCAGGTGATACCGTACTTATATTTATATTGGCTTTACAGTACCCCTACAAGAGGAGAGGGTTTTATTAACAAGAGCTTCTAGACCTTCCTATTTGGATAAAAGGTCAATACGGTCTGATGAGTGAGCACTTTATAGGGACACTCTAGGGCACATGTGGTACAATTCAGAGCCAGGAAATATTTAGCACATAATATATGAATATTTCTTTGGAGCACTTTATTGCACACATTTGGAAATATTCTTGTGTTGTTTTGGCTCTAGCACAAAGTGGCACGATATCACTTTACTAATAATTTTCCACACACAGATTCTTGCACTTTTGCACCTTTTGTTGAGTGTTGTATTACATTTATTTATGGTATTTTGATGCACTTTATATTTTTTTGTGTTAGCATTCATGTTTTACACTAAAAGTATAGGAGTTCATTGTACGTTTATTTGACACAATCTCATTGTTTAGCACTTCATAGGGTAACATTGCTCTATATTCTCTTTATTGGCATAGAATGAACAGGGTGTACATGTTTGAGGAGCAGCTGCGCACATTTAGGTTAGTCACTAAAGTATTAACAAAGCACAGCTGTTTCATATCTTTAAAGTGAATCTGAGCCATTCAACTACTTATATATTCATAACAAGTACTGAATAGGCTTTAACTGCAAAGTTTCACTGACCCCAGTGGCTGAAAGCACTATGGAATAATTCAATTGCAATGTTCACAGCAGAAGCTCTGAAATCATTCAAGTTGTCTCAGCATCTGAGCTCCCTCTGCTTCCCCTCCTAGATGTGATGCAGCAGTTCAGCTCACTCTGCACCTCCTATCAGAGAACCTGCTCTGTTTTTACAACTGAGGTGGATGGGGAGAAATACTGTTGAGGGGGGGGGGGGGATCAGAGCAACTTCAAAGACTTAAAATGATTCTGTAACCAGAAAAAGGCTGTCTAAAAAAAAAAAAGAGGCCTGCAAAAAAAGACTGTTTGTGCTTACCTCCCCAGTGGGTGTTGACTCAGATCATTGTTTTGACCAATCAAAAATCTACATCTACCAAGCATTTATCACAGTTTGGGTGTGTTGGATGATTGGCCCTTCATTGTACACCATGGTTTCTTCCGCTGACTGGTACATCACTACTGTGTCCTGCAGTGACATAGCAATCACCAGATTGAACCATAGCACATGGTAAGGAGCACACGCTTCAATACATCACTGACAGTGTCAGTTGTGAGGATACTCAGGCATGGGGGACATAGGTTTTCAGCTAAGTGTTGTTCTGACTAAGAACCTGCCAGAGAGGTAAGGATGTGTAGTCTTCATTTCAAAGGCTCTTTTTAAAAAACAAAAATTCATAGCAATAGGAGAATTTTGCCTGGTTTGCCTAGTGTAATTTTGGGGGTGCACTAGCTGAAATTCAACCTGTGACTTGAGGTGGCGTCTACTGCTACCTCAATTCAAAAACCATGTCTAATTCCATCTTACTATACTTTAGCCTCAGCCAATCATATTGTCTTGTCTTATTCATTAGTAAACCAGAATGTCTTAGTTCTTTGTAGTACCCAAATATCAAAGCAATCCACATAAAAGAAAAGCACTCACAGATAAACTTAAAAAATGTACAAACATATTGTTTGGAGATTAGGATCAGAGTGATTTCTTTTATCTTCAACAAGCAAGATTTGATAAATTAACAGAGTCTGACTGCAATCATTTGCAAAGTTCATTCCCATTAGAAGCTCCATAGGTAAGTGAACTTGACAGAATTCACAGATTCCTCATAATCTTCATATATTTTGCATTTTAAAATGCCAGTATAATGCAAAGTTAGTGGTGGGAAAAACCCACTGAAGATCTAACCTATGATTTTTGGCATATTAATTATTTATAATACTTGTAACTGGAGGGTGGCAGGGGTGTGTCTTTTGCCTACATACTTTTCAGTATAAGGTGTCCATCTCTCTCATTTCAGAAAGTTTGGAGGAACGCATTTGTACAGATTGCAATGTCTATTTTCAACTTTGATCTTGGCCTGGAATCATCATGGAAACTCTAGAAAGTGCCCAGGAAAATGATAATTGTTCAGATACTGCTCCGTGATGTCTGCATGTTTTATATGCTACAAATGTATGTTTTGCATGCCACTTTCATGCAATAGTTCAAACATTCCACATGTACATAGTTTCCTTTACTGAAGCACAGCTGGCAAAGGCTGTACAACACGAACAAGGAGGAAAGAATTTGTGTGAAACAACTCTATTGTCTACATGCACAGATTAAACAAGACTCTTCAAAACCTTCTTTGAAGAATGACTGGGCCTTTGACCTGCACCTGCAGGTAACCTTGAAATAAGTGCAGCATACAGATACTAATCCCAGCCTAAAGAATCTCAAAGTGGAACAGATTGACTTGTCCACTGAAACATAAAAGGCTTATTAGCAGACAGAAAACAGCCTAGAAAATATTAGCCTAAAACAACGAAGCTGGTAAATAGTACAGGACCAAAGGAAAATATACAACATGTTGATACCACATTAAAACAACATCCTAAAAGCTTGTAAAAGCCAAAACACTTGACATGAATAGAGTTCTTCTATACTCCGTCCTGTAACTTGTCCTATTTTTTCCCAGGACATTCGGCCAAGACAATGAATAGATACACTGATACCTAAACTTGCACGCCTGTTAGCCAATCAATGTTTACAGTGCTGTTTTGCTTGTTAATTGGATATTCCCCTTAACTTTTGAATTTTGCACAAGCCCCAGTGACCCTTTTTTCCCCTTCATCCCAAAATCCCTCTTCACGCTTAATCGAAGATCAGTCTGCTTTCCACTGATGTTTTCCCTTCTAGGATTATGTTAAAAAAAAACAACCTCCTTGTTTAGGTTCAGCTAAAAGAATTAGTGTTTGGTTTGTTTTTGTTTTTTTGTTGTTATTGCTTTTGATTTACCTTTTTAAAAGCAGACCTGTTTGTATAACCAATTTTACACAGCATGGTAGGAAAATGGATACATTTTAGAAGCTTTTAAATTTTTTATGCTTTTACTTATTTCGTAGTTGGAATAATTTATTTTTTAACCTATTCTGAATGTTTTAATAAAGGAAACGTACTGGATGAACATTATTAGCAATGTTAATATTAGTTTTTTTTTTTTAGAGATGAGTGGATTAAGTCAAGATTTACTATAGAGGTGTAGTAGTTCCTTATGAAGTTAATTATTTTACAGGAGATGGAGAATCTTGCCCCATATTCTCGCACGCATCCTGTTGTACAATAAGAGAGATATGAGAAATTCCCATTAGACCCCATGCCCTAAATGAATACAGGTGAGTACAGCGCTGAGCAAACCCTTTGGCGCTATATAAACTCGTAGTAATAATAATAATAATAATAATGTATAGAGTTGTCAGTGTCACACAACAAAAGTGCAATCCAGGTTAAAACCCCTGATAAGGCAAGTCAGTCTGCTTCCTTGTAGACCTACCATTCCAAAGTCCATCACCAAAAATCTTCCAGGTTGAAAGACGGTCAATGTCATCCAACCCACTTTCTGTGGGCCCAGGCTGCCATGGACATGCCCCTTGGGTGCACATCTTCATGCATTCAGGACCAAGCAGCACTTATACATCATTACGTGACCATGGCTTGATCTAGGAGGAATTAGGATCCAAAACAAATCCTCACCCACCTCAGTCTGGTCATTATAATCAAGGGGAGTAAGTATGTGTAACGCCCCCTAACCTCCAGAGGAGTGGTGGTGACCCCCAGAGACAGGGAGGGCTGACATTTCACCTGTCAGGTGCAGGTTGCTAGGCAAGGTGGGTGGTGGACAGTGTAAAAAAATAGGCGCCAGTCACTTTTATGCTGAACAAAAATTAATGTATTGCTCCGAACAGCAACAATTCAGGAAGATAGGGGTAGGGCACAGGACACTCTAAGCAAATAAAGCAGCAAACTAGAAAACTCATCAGACAAAAATAAAAGAGGCAGACAGCAGTACAGGAAAAGAGCCTTTAAGCTGTAACAAGCAATCTGTGCTTTTGTAGCAACAGCTGTCTCCTAGAACAACTGAAAAATAATTCACAAGGAAATTAAGGAATTCTCTGGATGAGGCCATCTTGATGGTTTCCCAGACAGGTTTCCCTGTTTTCCAAACAGGCTCTCTCTGGCAGTGCCTTGAGCACGTAGCTGGGTCGTAGGCTTCAGGCCTACCCAGAACAGCAGTTCCTCACACATCCACACCAGACCAAGGTCTGGGTGGTAAGATCCCGATCACCTGATCTTCCCAAATATTTATACTCTCCTTCAGAATGCTAAGCGGCCAAAGGAAACTCTTACTGATTGGCTGAGAGAAGTGTGCATATTCATAACTTAGTTTCACTGCATCATACTAATGCCAAAGGTACCAGTGACACCTACTGGCAAAAAGGGAGGAACTACAGCTACACTGAGCTTAGGAGAAAACTCAAATGATCACAAAAACTATAAATTGGCCAGGTTAACTACATCCTAGCACAGCTAGCTTTACTGGTAGCCCCTGTTTAAGACAAGGACAAACATTTAAACATTGTCTAATGCAAGAAAATGACATGTTGTTGGTCCAAGTCAAACAGTGATCCCTCTACAGTGATTGCTTTATAATTAAAACATTACTTCCTCATTAGATCAATTGTATGGCTACTTAGGAGTCTTAGGAAAAAAGACATATTTAGCAACAGATGGGTAAAGGTTCAAAGTATCAAGCAGGGGAGACTTGTAACTTCAGGAACAACAAGCCCAGCTGTGACCAATCACAGCAGGTCACATGACAATTGTATACAATGGATGGCTTCATTCATGCCATCCATTGTATACTAGTGCCTAGCTGTGAATGGTCACAGCAGGTCACATGCACATGTCATGTGATTAGCTGTGGCCAAATCACAGCTAAGCACAAAAAAAAAAAAAAAAACTGAATGAATCGATTTCATTCAGGTAAATGCTTGCTTATAGCAAAGTAATTCTTAAGCAAATTGTGTAAAAAAAAAAATACTGATCACTTCCCCAAAATAGTACAATGTTACTATGGTAACATTGTACTAATTTGGTCATAGTAAAATATGAAAAAAAATCTTTAAAAAAATTAAAAAAATTGAATAAAAATTTTTAAATAATTAAAAAAAAAATATATATAATTTTTTTCATACTGTCACCAGTCAGTGTCCCTGTTCACCGCCATGTCAGTTATATGATGATGCTGTACTGCACTGGTGACAGTATGTAAAAAAAAATAGTGAAAATTATTTTTTTCATTTTTTCATTTTCCGAAAAATTATGACAAAAAAAATACATCTTCAAAAAACTCGCAATGCCTCTTATGAAGTACGTCGGACTGTCTACTCTGCAAAAAGGGGTCATTTGGGGATATCTGTACTGTTCTGACATTCTTGGACCTCAAGAAATTAGATTGGCTGTCAGTACTTCAGGATTGATCAATTTTCAGATCTATACCATAGTTTGTGAACTCTATAACTTTCCTACAAACTAAATAATACATCCTAATTTGGGTTATTTTCACCAAAGACATGTAGCAGAATACATCTCGGCCTAAATTTATGAAGAACAATTATTTATTTGTAAACTTTTATAACAAAAACAAAGAAAAACGTGTTTTTTTTTCAAAATGTTTTGTCTTTTTTTGTTAATTTAGCAAAAAATAAAAACCCCAGTGGTGATTAAATACCACCAAAAGAAAGCTCTAGTTGTGTGAAGAAAATGATAAAATTTTAGTTTGGGTACAATGTTGTATGACCGCGCAATTGTCATTCAAAGTGTGAGAGCGCTGAAACGTGAAAAATGGCCTGGGCAGGAAGGTGTAAAATTGCCCGGTATTGAAATGGTTAAAGACCACCCAACACCAGCCTTGGCCAGCAGGTAAGGTGCACACCTGGTCATGAGTCCAGTAAACAGTTCTCGGTACACTCATGAGCAAATGCATTAACACATGGCTGATCATCCAATGATCTATCTCTTTGGTGACTCTGAAAACTTTGCTTTTGTTTTAATGAGAAAAGAAAAAGGTTTAGGATGAGCAGCTTGGTGTGCTGGTGATGCATTTTTTGATTCGATGGCTGGTCGGATCCTCCTGACAGTTTAAAACATTCACATCTGTAAAACATTTTTCAGAAGATGATTTTCGATTTTCTTGTGTGAGCCTTGCCTACGCACAATCACAGTCTGCATGTTTGGCATCATTGTCCTACTGTATAATAAATTTGGGAACGATCAGATGCCTCCATGATGGTAGTACACATTGGATAACTATCTGTCTGTACTTTTCAGCACAGAAAAGTGCTGAAATACCCAGAGCCATGTGCAGAGTAGTTTCCTCAAAACTGCAAAGAACTTCCACCATGCTTCACTGTTGTGTCCAGACACTCATCCTTGCACCTATTTCCAGGCATTTGGCAAACAAACTGCTTCACGTTACTGAAAAAGATTTAAAATTTGTACTCATCAGGCATTTTTCTACACAGCAGTGTTTTCATTCAGAGGCAAGTTGCCTGGCCTTTCCACAATAATGATATGGTTTTTAACCACAAGTCTTCCATGAAGACCGCCTCTGACAAGACTTCTCCAGACTGTAGATGGGTGTACCAGAGTCCCACTGGCTTTTGACCAGTCTGAGCTGCCAGTGCCATTGGACATCATCTGAAGAGAAATCAGCATGATGTGTCTTTCATTCGCTGCACGTTTTCTTGGCCCATGGTTCTCATGGTTGCCTGTGTGCTCCTGTAGAACAGCTTCAGCAGCACACCTGGAAATACCCATTTTCCATGAATTTTCTGCCTGTGAGACATCTTGTTAATGCAGTAAGACCAACATGTGTCTTGGTGCTGTGCTTAGTTTTGCCATTGTGTGAGCTTTTTTTACATTGATTTGTATCCAGCAACCTAAAATTGTTAGTAGAACATGGCTTTTACTCACCCAGTTTCATTCCTCCTACACAGCTTGATTTAATTATTGCATTTTAATGCACATGATATCTTTTTAGTCATTAGCAGCTGTTTGATATAATTGTTTAATCATGCACTGGACCATATGGCTGCAAAATCTTTAACTGTGTGCAAGTGTACCTGGGAGAATTGATGCTGTTTTGAAGGCAAAGGGTGAACATGCCAAATACTGATTTGCTTTAGATTTTTTTGTGTTTATGCACTTTGTAGGTTAATTGATAAATAAAAACTATTTCTTTCAATGCTTTTGAAAGCATCTTCACTTCACAGCATTTTTCGCATGTGGCAAAAACTTTTGCATATATTTTCTCTTGCTCTTTAATACTTGGTATTATTATAAAGGAACTAAAGTATAATTTATAAAGGACACAAATTTCAGGCTAGTTAATATAAGTGTTAACATACATATTAGTTTACCTGAAAAACCATGTTTAGCATACCACAATGCGACCAAAAATGAAGACTGACCTGTTCAGACCCCCAGACAGGTCAGTCGGCTACCTAAGCCCCTGAGCCACAGTAGTATTGGAAGCATTTTGCTTGGTTACTGACATTCATACTGTATATTCCTGATGAAGATAGCTGTAGACTCTGAGGCATACTGCACACCTGGGATTGCTTACAGCACAATGCTATTTGCCTGTCAAGGACAAAATCAAAGGGTAAGTTAACCCGTGACCTCTAGTCGTATTACCTACTGTCACTCTGTTATTATCATAGGAACTATATTAAGATTGTTCAGAAACTGCAAGAGAATTACAAGTGAAGAGGAAATACTTAAAGATAATATGTCAGCCTGAGTATACAGTTCTAACTTCATTTGTCTTAAAGGGTCAATCCACCCAAAGCTGAGATTTCACTTTTCAGGCCTTATTCACACAGGCGCTGAGGCCCATAGTATGTGAATGGGTTGTGTGTTTATGCAGTTTGAGCCTCCAGGTGGTGTGCGCATGCAGGTCATGTAAGTATATGGGGACGCAGTGGCTGCACAGACGCTCATCCTGATTGACAGGCATACGGACGCATGACCACAAACGCAGACAATGTGCATTGAGGGCCTCTCACCAGTACAACTGTCAAACTGGGGCTGTGTCCTTGCAGCCTTTCCATCGCTATACACTTATATGGTCTGCCTACACTTTGGCATTATGGTGTTTCAAGAGGAGGGGTATAGCTTTCTAAAGGGTACAGCAGGCGAGGGAAACTCACCATTTTAACTAGAGGGCATCTTCCAACGAGCGAGAGGGGTAGAGTAATTCATACCTTCTGTTCTGTCATCATTTTAGTGAACAGCAGGGGAAAGTTAAGGTGGTAAAGGGATGATGGGTCCCTCCCTATTTTGATACCATAGTAGACAATGTTGTATGGGCCATAGGGAAGTACACAATGTTGTATGGGCCATAAGGAAGGGGAATGATGCGTATACCTGCAGCAGAAATTCCAGGCATTGTAGTAAGAGGTGGCTACATGTACAAATGAATGACATTCTGAAAAAAGATGGGGTTGTTCTTGGCTGTAAGCATTTATCCGCACATGTGGACAGCACAGTGGCTAAATGGTTAGCACTTCCGACTGGCAGTACTAGGGTCGTTGGTTTGAATCTTAACCATGGCACCACCTGCCTGGAGTTTGCATGTTCTCCCTATGCCAGCGTGGGTTTCCTCCCACTCTCCATAGACATGTTGGTAGGTGAATTGGATCCTGTATAAATTGGCCCTAGTATGTGTATCTATGAATGTAAGTTAGGGACCTTAGATTGTACACCCCTTGAGAGTTAGGGACTGATGTAAATGTACAATATATATGTAAAGCTCTGCGTAAATTGATGGTGCTATACAAGTACTTGTAACAAATCACAAAATCTAGCAGTCAGGGACAGATGTCCACTCCTGAACAAGTTTATTTGCCATTAAATGCAGGTAACCACTGGGGTTGTAATTACATGCTTACAGCCCTGACTCTTTTCAGCCTGTTAGAGGCTATGCTGGGTGCATCAGTATTTCATGCTGGTACCTGGATCAATTTTCATGTCTCTATGATAAACATGTATGCATTTTATACTAAATATTAATTCTTATGCCTTTGAGCATCTAGTATTCATCAGGTAATGGACAACAGAACATTATTCTCTGAAAGTTTGAAGCCCACAACCACAATGGCACTCTATCAGCTTGGTCATTAGCTATAGGTGTTCTAACATCTGAACTCTTTTGGGTATAAATACTAAAATCTTGCTTGGCCTCAAACAGCTATGCCAGTAATTGTAGCAATGCAGTTATGAAGGTTTAGAAAACCTCAGTCTTGTAGACAAATGTGGTGTTAAATGCTCTTTGTTCCAGGGATGTTTTTAATTCTGGGCTGCAGATACTAGATTCCAGGTAATTTAGTACTGGCATCTTGCATCACAAAGGGTTAATGATGTCTTTATATATATTGAAACATGTTAGGTTGCTGTCAGGTTTATATTTCTATCTGAGACCACATTGTGGAGATATCTCTTAACTTCCTGTCCCTTTGATGCCTATAAAAGAAATGGAGGGGTGCAGTTGTCATTGGTACAGGAAAGCACAAACAGTGATATAAAAACATTGTCAGATGCGCAGGTCTTTCCTCATTCTCCTGAGAATGAATTTAAGCTTTTTTGGTGTTCCAATTGGAGAGATTTATCATCACTTCCTGTCCTGACAGGAAATGGTGCTGAATCTCTCCATTAGACCCTTGGATGGCAAGAAATAATTGATAGGGGTCTCTCTTCTCATTCTGTCCAAACATTAAGGAAAGGTTTTGCCTGGATATAAGCCGTTTTCTTTGTCCTTTCTTCTTTTTCAAACATTCCCCAGGGCTAACAAGGACAATTATCTACAACTGCAAGATTTAGGTTTTTATGCCATCTTTCACTGTAAATGATTCCCCTACACAACTCAGAAAGTGTATAAAATTTTGATGTGCAGGTTATCTGAACTAAACACAGTAGAACATATAGCACAGATGAGCCTGATCTGGTAGTTTGATCCTGGGTTCCATTCCCTGATAAGTACATGGAAGCCAGACACACAACCTTTTCAGTAAACAGGCTGTGCAACTCTTTTTTTTGTTTTATTTTTTGGGGCAGAACTTGGATAGGGTGAAGGTTAGCCTAGGGAAACTCCAGTAAATGTGAACTTGAAAACTGAGGACACTAGCTCTGCACTAAGACTTCAGAGTGAAGGTACCTCCTTTGAAGTGTATAGACGACCAGCACAAATCAGAGGCTTCTCAAGACGAATACAGTTCTGAGTGTACAAAATAGTAACTGCTGATCTCTCAATGAAGCTAAGGAAAATCTTTAGATCCAGAAGGCTCACTGTTTCTTCATCTCAGTGCTACCATGTGCAAGGTCAGTAAACTTCTGTTCCCCAATTGACTGTCCTGGATTCTCAGGAGGCTTTCTGTGAATTCAATGAACCAGGAGGGTAGAACAGAGGTCCCCCAGCCAAGCAATAGCTATGACTCCAATAAAGATGGTCGCAATTCCAGGCAGATTTCCCAGGAATGCCATAGGCCTCAAGTTGGATCTTACTCCCCCGGGAACAAGAGACCTTCTGCTCTGCACTGTAGCCCATTTATATCCCCTTGGCCCCCTGCTGGTCACCTGTCATATTGACCAGGGATGGCTAGAAGGATATTAACATGCAGGCTGGGGTCATATTCTCCCACCCACTAAGTCCCAGGGTCCCCTGGAAGACAGGGATAGGTAATTGAGCCCATATCTTCAGAACCCAGAGCAGACTAAACTAATCAAATAGTGTTCTTCCTGGTTACAAGAAGATCAAAAACTAAATTTGACAAACGTTAGCCTAATATGGCACTACATAGCTATTAAAGCGTTACCAAACCCAGGACCCTGCATTCATTATATCTGATCTCCTACAGTACACAGAATATGGAAGTGCAATTACTTTAGTAGATGTAATAGAAATCTTCTGACTTCTATCAGTTTCCAGCAGAGCACATGTTAAAGCTTGTGGGAGCTTTCTTTTGGTCTATGAGGATGCAGAACCCCTGACCTCTGTCTGGACAGTGCAGATTGGCCTTGTGTTGATCACATGCATTCTCCCAAGAAAAAAACCTCTCTAGCAATACACACCAAAATGAGCATGTGCAGAGCAACTCCACATGATATGTCCTATCAGGAGATAAGAGGGGGACACTGGAAGAAGGGCAGTGTCAGCAAAGTCAAGATCAAGCAGCATTTTTACACAATGCAGAGGATTAACCCCTTAGGTTCCACAGTGAGTATATCAAGCATGCTTTACTGCATATACAGACTGATTTTACTATTGTGTGTTTAGTAACACTGTAAAGGCTCCACATATAAATGCAATGTAAACTATCTCAGATATCTAATTAAACTGAATGTAAGGTTTCAAGTTATTTTTTTTAAATAATAACATGCTATACTTAAGTGCTCTGTGCAATTGTTTAGCACAAAGCAGCCCTGATCCTCCTCTTCTGGGGTCCCCCGCCAGCACTCCTGGCTCCTCCCCCCTGCTGAGTGCCCCCATAGTAAGTAGCTTGCTATGGCGGCACTCATGTGTGCTCACTACCGAGCTGGCTCTGTGTGTGCATTGACACACAGAGCGTGGCTCAGCCCTGCCCTCAGCTCCCTCCTCACAGGCTGTGATTGACAGAAACAGGAGCCAATGGCTCCTGCTGCTGCCTCTCTTTCTAATAAGGAGAGAGAGAGCAGAGAGACCTGCTGCTCTAGTGCACATTTGTGGATCAAGTTTGGACTCAGGTAAGTATGGGGGGGAAGCTGAGGGGGGAGCTTCCTGCAGAATATTGTTTTGCCTTAATGCAGAGAGAATGCATTAAAGTGAAAAACCTTCAAGCTTTAGAACCACTTTTGAAACGCATATTGCTGTTCTAATGAGGCAATGTAAGACAGATCCAAAGAGTAACCAGGTTTGCCCCCTAGGCTTCAGATAACAAAAACAAATGTGTCCCTGGTGTGCAATTTATCTGGTATCCTGTTGTAGTATAGTTTCAATATCAACATTGAACTTTCATCATAATCATAATATAAACTGACAGCATAATAAAATAGACACAAACATCATAGCAGATCCCTATAGCAAATTCCGTTGCAGTTGCCTAACCATGCTTTTGTTTAATGTATATGAAACAGGTTTGCTTTATTCATCATAATGGCTCTGTAAAAACCTGAAAAAAGTCTTAACTCTAATTAAAATATCACTTTGTTCAGTCTTCTGAACACTTGCCCAAAAAACTTTAGCATTAATACAGATATTTGTATTTTGATCCTGGAGAGAATGGGGATTAGGTAACACATATTACAAATGTAATCACATTTTCCAAAGCGCACTATGAAATTCTGAAATGTTGGCCACAATTTAAAAAAAGTGTATTGCCTCACGTTTAAGAAGGTTTTGTTCCGTGCAAAAGTACTTAAACAGACGTTTATCATGTATTTGTTGGCTGGCAGACAACAGACACCAAGCTTATTGAAACCGATCCAGACAGCTCAACATATCTCTCCATAACAAGGAAACGACTTCCCATAGTCATTGGCAAGCTTGGAGCAGTCTCTCTTCGTCTTACTTTTTCCTTTAGCAACCAGCGCAACAGGTGTTGCCACAGATACCGCGCACTTGGCAGTTCTATGACCTAAATAATGATTCCTAGGGTAGATTTTCTGAAAATAAGGGGACTATTTAAATGTGTTTCCTAGTAACTGTCTGATAAATAGAGTAATTAAATAAAAGCATATTTTCCTTGTGATAGGCAAAGCTTTGGTGTTCATGGCAGCAAGAAGCCCGGATCAATGTTGTGAGTGTGTTTCTTGCAGATGTGAGCAAAGTATGAAAAGGATGTTCCAGAATGGCTTCAGTACCAAGGTACCGTCTACGTGTGACAAGATTTAGGAGTTGTTTGCCAGAGAGAAATACTCTTTGTCTACCTAGGCTGCAGTCATTGTGCACAAAGATCATTTTAGGGTTGAGGCCCCCATAGGAGGCTCACATTTCAGGAGAATCAAGCAATTCCAGCGATTGAATCGATATTCAAATTGTGTGTCACCCTGCAAACTCAACAAAGGTAAATGTAAAAATCAACTGTGTTGGGTGGAAATGTATCAGCTGAACATTGATTGCATGCTATTAAATGTGTAGCACCCTCTAGTGTGCTGCTAGAATAGTGTAGGCAAATCTATTGTGTATGGCTCATGGTAACTGTGTGCATCTGTGATTATGTTCGGGTTACTGCAGGTCAAGCTGGATGGCTTAACAGGTTGTGACTCTATCGCCCCCACCTGGTTCTGGAGGATCATGAGAACCTTCCAGAAGCCAGTAGGCAGAAGAGGTGGAGACCTAATCTGCATGTTTATGGGAGTCTAACCAATCCCAGGTTTGGAGGCCCTGGTAGAGCAGAGGACCAGCCCATAAATATGGGATAGTCAGGCCGGCTGGGGAGTTGGGTGGAAGATGGAGTGCTAAGGAGACTGCCAGTGGCCTGGGAGGGGTCCCCTAGGTCTGGGGGAGGGGCTGACCTCCAAGCTGGGCTCAGGCTGGCTCAGGAAAATCGATTCAGCAATATGGCATGAACAGATTCAAGGCCGGGAAGCAGTGGCAGCAAGGAGGACAGAGTGAGTACATCAGCACATCCAGGGATTTACAATTAGAGAGTCTGCCACATGTAGCAAGCATTCTAAGGACAGAATTCTAACTGTGTTTAATATTTCATCCTTGTCCTGGGAGATCTTCAGAGCAGCTAGGAGGGCTGGTAGTGTCTGCAGGCTGTGGAGCTGGGAGCAGTTCTTTGGGGAGAGAGGAGACATCTCTGCATGTAGTTATAAGTTACGTTGATTTTAAGAGGGGAGCTGCGAGTACGTCGCCCATAAGCGGCTGTTGCTACTGACCTGCAAAGACTGATGGCTTTCAAGGAAAAGAACACTCCGGGATCTAATTCTGTGAATAGGAAGGAAGTTGTCCCCTGGGCAACCCATGATCCCTATTACCCTATCCATGCTATATTCCCCTAATAAAGTACCAAAAACCAAGCTCATGTTCTGTTCACTGACTGTGGATAAAAGTGTGGAAAATGCATGTTGCCTGTTTCTGCAGAGCATAGGAGTACCTAAAAATACAGAGGCCCTCAAGAGGGTAGCGCTACAGATGCAATCACTGTTCAGCAGTGTCAGTAGCCATGGCTCTCTGCTGACAATGGAAATTCCTCCGTCCACAAGATAATGAGGGATCAATTGATTTTCTCTCTGTCTCTTAGGCTGGGTTCACAATAATGCAGTGTGGTACAACGCATGTGATTTGCACAGGAACCGCACTGCACTCCTGTGCAAATCACATGCAATTTGCGTGTGGTGCAATTGGAGCGATACATTATGTATGGCTCAAATTGCACCACACAAACACCAAAAAGGTGCAAGATCCTTTTTTGGGTCCGCACTAGAAGCGGATCACATGGGTAGCCACACAAATTCTGCACATCGCACCGTGTTCTGCGGACCAATTTTGGGGTGTTGTTAACTTAACATACACACCCACATCAGTTTGCATGAAAGGGGTGCGATTCTGATGCGGTGCTGAATTCGCACAGAAAACGCTGCAAATTCCACACCGCATCAGTGCGAACCCAGCATTAAAGATTGAAAGGCCAACATTCAAGACATCTATGCTCAGCCTAAGTCTAGGTTCACACCTATGCAGGTTGTGTTTGAGGCGTTTCTGCATTGCGTTTTGTGTTGCGTTTTTGCACTCACGTTTTTGCATCGTTTTTGATGTGTTTTGCTTTTTCAAAAAATTTAGGTGTGAACCTAGCTTTAGTGTACATGGGCAATTGAGATTAGCTTTTGAATTGCATTTGTGAAGTATTTTTGAAGGCTCTGGGGTGCAGTGCTGGAATGCTGAACTGAAGATATTGAACAGCATCCTTAACTAAGAATTATTTATAGAAATTGTTTTACAAAACTTAACAAAAATATTTATAGCCAGAGAATAATACACAAAATAACAATATGATAACAAATTATTTTTTGCCAAGGACCAGTCCACCTAAAATGTTTAGTTATGTGTGGACCCCAGTAAACCTTTTATACATTTTGGATACTTCAACAGTGAGACCTCCTTGCTATAATCCCAGACTTAGTTTCTTTCCACCTAGGTGTCTTGGGTGTTCCTATTTACCTTTGTATGTTCAGGCTCCTCTTGTTACTCTCTACATAGTATAGAATAAATAAAATATCCAACAGAGAGATCAGGAACCCCTCATAATGGCCCTCATTCGTCTTTTGGATTTTAGAGGCAAGGAAAATATATTGCAGAGGGCCAGGGTCTGAAAGATACTAAAAATAATGGATCACAAATTATGTGCTTTCCTGATTTCTCACCAGAGGTGAAGAAAAGTAGGGCTCTTTTTCAAGATGCTAAGAAATGCTTAAGGCATCTGGGTTTAAAATATTCTATGTTGTATTCTGTTCATCTTTGGGTGGTTCATGATGGTCGGGTGCAATTTTTGGAGTCGCCACAGGTGGCGCAGGATTGGATGGATGATCATTTTAATTCCTGATGTAGCCTGATGGATGGTTGTCTTGAGGTCTATTTTTTTTCAGTTATTTGAGGATAATTATTGTTCTGGCAAAGAAGGGAGGAGAGTAGGGGGAGAGGAAAAGGGGGCAGATGGCTAAATAATCTTTCCATCTTCTCCGCTTTCTATTTTTTTTTCTTTCTTCCCTCTCTTGCTCTTCCCTGGTTTCCTAAACATGATGGAACTAAAAGGGAAACATTTTTTTTTGGGGGGGGTGGTTATTTTTTCCTTTCTTTTCTTGTTAACATTTGTAGGTGCTGGAAGCTCAACCAGCAGGTGGCCACTATTTAATATTTTTGTGGCTATCTCTGGTGTGTGTGTGTGTGTGTGTGTGTGTGTGTGTGTGTGTGTGTGTGTGTGTGTGTGTGTGTGTGTGTGTGTGTGTGTGTGTGTGTGTGTGTGTGTGTGTGTGTGTGTGTGTGTGTGTGTGTGTGTGTGTGTGTGTGTGTGTGTGTGTGTGTGTGTGTGTGTGTGTGTGTGTGTGTGTGTGTGTGTGTGTGTGTGTGTGTGTGTGTGTGTGTGTGTGTGTGTGTGTGTGTGTGTGTGTGTGTGTGTGTGTGTGTGTGTGTGTGTGTGTGTGTGTGTGTGTGTGTGTGTGTGTGTGTGTGTGTGTGTGTGTGTTTCTCTTCATTCCTACTTTTGTTACATGGAAAGCCTGATTTGGAGCATCAATGCTCATCATGGGGAGATATCTATTTTAAGAATTGGGTCATCTGTTACATTTATTGACTATCTAAGACTATGGTTAGTTAGTTTATTCGTGTTTTTTCATGGAATGTCAGGGGTTTAAATAATGCTCTGAAAAAGTAATCTGTTTTTGAATATATTGCTTCTTTCCGCCCCTCCTTGGTCTGTCTACAGGAGTCACACGCCACTTGTAATACTATTAGCTTTTTACAACAGGCCTATCACTCCTTGTATACTTCATATTCAGCCATTGCTGTAGAATTTATGGCCTGCCTTATTCAGGCTTCAACAGATGTGACAGGTTTAGTTAGAGGAGTTTATGAGGAAAAGTTAACACTATATGCAGATGATATCCTTTTGTTCTTGTCTAGTATCCAGACATTTCTTCCAACAGAAATGAAATATATTGATAAATTTGGGAAATTTTCAGGCCTTGACATAAACTGATCAACGCTAATGCCACTGGACCCATTGTCAACTCCCTTACCATCTACACTCTCCTATTTCACAGTTGTGTCATCTATAAAGTACTTAGGGGTTACAATAACTATTTCATTTCAGGCATTCATTCCAGATAATATTACCCATTGTTGTCTAGACTTCAAACTCAAAGTAAAACTTGGAGTAAGTTACCGCTATCTTTGGTAGGTCGTGTAAACATACTTAAGATGATTTGGATGCCCGAACTCTTATATTTTCTATAAAACTCCCTAGTTTGGATTCCTCTGTGGATTTTTATTAAGATCAATAGTGTATTTAGGGATTTAATCTGGAGCAAAAAGGTTTCCCGTATAAATTTAGAGACACTACAAAATCCCAGCGTTGTAGGAGGACTGACAGTCCTCAACCCAAGGTTATATTTTTTCCAGCTCAATTGTAGCACCTTGCTGGTAGGGAGTCTGAAAGTCCTCCTAGGGCTGCTTGCAGATTATTTTCTTATATATTCAAGGGCCGGTCACCACTTCGTGTGCTGGAAGGGGCATTGGGGGGCGTTTCATTAACTGCCATGCCTACTTTGGCGTTAATGTGTAAGGTGTGAAAGGAAACTATGAAAATGGTAGGGATTTCTAATCTCACAAAATATTCACTGGATATACTCCAATATGGGAGAATGACGACCTTCCTGAGCTTCTTGTTCTTCAGGGCTTTCAGAGATGGGAAAGATCAGGGATCACTACCCTAGCACAACTCTATGAGAATGCCCTTAAAGGATTTGAGCAGTTGAGGACAGAGTTTTCCTTACCTTAAACGCTCAATTCTCTTCTACAATGGTGTTTTTTTCCCCTACTCCATTACTGGACAGAGTAGTTCAAGCAACTTCATCTAAGGGACTTATTTCAGAAATCTATGTAAATATATTAAAGAAATTCTTACTGAAGTTCCCACTCCCGTTCAGGGTAGGATGGGAACAGGATATTGGTTCCATCTTGGAGGAGATCTGGAGGAAGATCCTTCAGACTTTTCCTGTGGTGTCTCTTTCCCCATCACATAGGTTAACACAGTTTAACTGCAGGGAGGAAAATACAGCCAACGGTTCTACTAAATGTCACCCCGCCTCCCCTCCTCTCCACATTCCTCTTCTGGAGAGTGGGGAAGGGGACTGTATATATAGCATTTACCGGCCCCTTCCAACCACTGACTGTCCATTCAAAACTGCAGCATAGTAATTGTTTTTACTATGCTTTAATTTGTGAATGAACAGGAAGCCACTCAGCACAGAGCACTTATCTTTCATTCACTGTCCAGTGCAACTGAGGCTGCAGAGAAAGGGACTGGGGAATTTCTGTCCTCAGTTCCTTTCTCTCTCTCAAAAGAAAGACATCAGGGGTCTGTTTAGACCCCTAATATTTCACCAAAGCCCCCCAACGAGGCTCCTAAAAAGTAGAAAAAAATTAAATAATAATAATATTGTAAAAAAAAAAATTAAAAAGTGAAAAAATAATAGACAGAAAAAAAAGTACCAATAAAAAAAAAACTACTGATACCATCCACAACTGTACTAACACCATCCACTGCCCCACTGACACCGTCCACACACCATCCACTGCCATACTGACACCATCCTCTGCCCTTAAGATACTGACACCATCTTCTGCCCAACTGACACCATCCACTGCCCTACTGACACTGTCCACACACCATCCACTGCCCTATTGACACTGTCCCCTGCTCTACTGACTGACACTGTGCACTTTGAGTTTAGGCTAAGTTTATATTTTTACATTGACATTTGTTTTACTATATTTACTGTTTCTGTTTTCCTTACTATTTAGTTAGGTCTTGCTAGTTTATGTCTTAAAAAAGGGGGAGGGTGCTAAATCCTGGTGATCTCTGATCTCTACCATGTTGTTTAGGTAGAACTCTACCTCTCAGAGGTTGCCTACCCCTGGTCTGCAACATATGTGGTACCATTGCTAGAACTGCCTTGTTTGTGCCTAAGCAATTTATACAATATATATATACAATGTTCAAGTATTTCCATGTGGTGATTCTTCTCAATCTTTGGGTTCACCCATTAGGCCCCACCTCCCATGACTTGTGCTAAGGTGTTAGCCATGTTGGCCCTGATGAAGATGAAGATTACACACTCCCTTATCTAATGGGGGTAGGCTGGGAAGATTAGTGGGTAGGCATAACCTTTTGGCCAGCTATGCCTGGGTTTTATTCCCTCAGGCCACTTTGTTAGAAATCATGCCACCCTGGTCAGCATTGGTCTCATAACCATCAGTGTCATGAAGCAGCATTTTTACAATAAAGTAAGATCATTTGTTAAAAAAAAAAGCCTTTAGTTTGGCTGTCATATTAATCCAATGGCTTCAATAATCTATTGGTCACTGACCCAGATTAGGAATGCAGATCATGTTTCACAGTTTACTTGCTACCTGCCTTTAAAAGTACATAACTGAAAAACAATGAAGCCATTGGATCAACTTAACAGTCAGGCATTTTCAGGTCAGAAATCGCAGCCCATGTATTTCAGTCAGTGTAGCCTTCTTTAATGCCTGATTACTTGAGAGAAAAGGTAGAGGCACTTAATGGAACACTCTGACAGTGCTCAGAAATAGTGATTGCTTGCTAGACTCGAGCACTGTCACATGTGAAGAGGTCACCTACTCCCCTTTACCTGGCTGCAATAGAGGATGGATTGGCAGGGGGAGATAATAAGGTGAGTATAAGGGAGTAACATGGGGAACCTTTGAAAAGACACTGTCGCATTGTCCTGAGTTGGCAAATTGACAGTGTCTCTTTAATCAGATTTGGTAATAACTGCATCTCATTGGCATGAGGATGGTCCTTCGATAATGCCAGTGATGTGTAGGACTTATTCAGATGTGCTGGGCCCTGAAGCCCTCTGTTAGGGCCCCAAAACAGCTGCTATCTTCTCCATCTGCTCACAGTACTAGTTAGACATATAAATATCTAGCATCTGCCATTTTGTATTTTCAGCAAACTAGAAAGCAATGCATGATTAGAGAATGATGACACCATTAAAAACAGGTTTATAAAAATTGCAGGCATGTACTTCTAGAGCTTTTGTTTAAAAGGAAAATCAATGTGCGGCAGCATTTCAATTAAGAAAAACTAGGATGGTTTACCTGATAAAATGTTCCCTGTGTGAGTGTAATTACATATTTGTGCCCCACAGAGATTTTTTAATTTCTCATCGGTTTGTTTGCCTTGAAATATTTGTCACTGGAGATCTTATTGATTTTAAGGCAGTGTGGACACATTGTGTGCCTTGTTTTCATTCTTGATCTCCCATGGGACAGAGCATCTTTGAAGAAGATGTTTTGGGGGTTTTGTTAAGGATACATGAGCACGAATTGTGCAAGGATCTTATAAACACTAAAAAGGGACAGAAACAGTGGTACATGACCATGAATTAGATAAAAAACACAGTAACGGTTTATTATATTTAGCCTTAACGTGTGTCTAAACCCAAAAATGTAATAATTTGCAGCTTACACGTTCTTACAGTATATGTGATGGATGAAGTGCTTTCTTTTTTCATGCTTTTTTTCTCCTTTCTTTTCATCTGCTGATCCTGCCAGTTGGTGCTTTGACACTGCCATGCTGCAGTTTGGCCATGGTTTGGTGTGTTTTCTGAAAGAGTGTCGACGGGGCTTATGGTGCACAGTGGAACCACGCTTGCCAATGGCCAAACTCAGGTAGGGAGCTGCGGTCATGCGAAATCAACCTAGAAGCAAACAGTACCTAAACAGCTAACTCTCCATAACCCATGGACAAGGACATCACTCCCCAGGTGTGCAGCATATAGGAACCAGCACCGCAGAGACTGTACAGGTCTCCACCAACATAGCAATTCCTGTCACACCACTCCCAGTGACATGTCTGACTACAGGAAACACAGCTCACTATAACTCCTTACTTGTTGTCCTTCCCGGGGTCCCTTCCACATCTCTCCTATGACTCCAGGCTAGGTTCTTAGGTACGCTGTGCTGCAGATCCTGTCCCAGTATGTGGGGAGCCAGCCGCTAGTGAAGGGGCCAAACATAACATCCATTCACTACCAGAGTAACCATTGCCAGCCACCTATTCCCTGGCTGGTTAGCTGTATTAGCATATAATACAATTATGGTTGTCCCTAGCAATGGCAATATAGCCTACACTAGACAGAATCCTACATGCTGGCCATGCTCTACATGTACTGTATCTCCTCTAATTCTCTAGTACCCTGATATAAGCCCTATTCGTTTTATACACCTGGCATGCACCCCTTGAAAGACTTCAGACCAGGCATTTAAAGTAACAATAGTACTTATTGAAGTAGTGCAATGACATACAGGAACAGTTCTCCTATGACAACTTCACATACATTCCTTTACAGAGTTCTCTGGTGCCCAAAAGGTAGTCATACTTGATTTAGCAAAGTCCTCAAAAAGTCTATCAAAGGCAGTAAATCAACAGAGGTAGCAAGCAATCCCTTAAAGTCCCACATTTGGCAGTAATCCACAAAGGCAATAAGCCCATGACTAGCAACTAAAAGTTCATAAGAGTACTCAGGTCCCTAGCCCCCTAGGAAACCTCAACTGTGCCCCCACATGGGAGCACAGTCAAGCGGAGTAACAGTTTACATTTTGGCAGTCTTGCAGTAAAGAGCTGCTCTGAGCACTGAGAAGCCCCTATTTTTATGTTATGACCTGAATGGGGCAGTAGCTGAGAAATGTTGGGAAAACCTAACCAGTGGTGTTAACCCCTTCGTTTCAGATCCACCAACCTGGCAGGTCAACCTAAGAACACAGTGCACACATCTACATTGGAACAATTTAGTTAAACAAAGAACACAGGTGACCCAGATAATTTCAGAGCATAAATCAGCACAGCAGAAAAATGTTTACCTTTGGAAGCAACTGCTTATAAGCACACCAAAAGTCCTCTTAAGTGCACTTTCAGAAAATGCACCAAAAGTACCCAACCTAATAGAAGTATAAATGACAGTAATCCACATGAAAACAGCAGGTACACTGCGCTGCATGTGTGCTGCGACCAAACAGAAGTGTGGCAGTGTGAAGTCAACATTCACTCACTGTACTGTTTTTATCACTGTCACAGGACTAAAGAATACCTTCCCCTCTCCTTTTCTCCATAACATGGGGGGTTCTGTAGTCCTGTTGTATTGAACTGGGAAGGGCTGATAATATTGCTTGAGATTTCACTTCAGCAGAGAGTGTTAAAAGCTCCTTGGATTTCTAACAGGATCAATAGGTATTTGTACTTAAAAACCCATGGTCCTTCCTCCTCCTGCTTCCTCTTACAAATTAGCAAAAAAATAAGTTATTTGAAAAATAAAAACGTTTTGGGTTAATTTTTGTAATTGCTAAATCCTAGCCTAGGCCAGGATGACATCACAGCCCACAAACCCTCTTCCCTCCATATGCACGCACATGCTCTCTGCCAGTTCTCTGGCCTCTGGGATGTGTGACTTAGTCATCCCAGGAGCCATTTGAAACAGGTTAAGCATGTGCACACACAGCTTGGTATCATATACCTGGTGAGGACTGGAACATTGTAGAGGTCTCTCCTGCACCTCCTGTCCACCATTCCTGAAGGAAGAGACAGAGAGTGTGAATGTAAAGGCATGGAGTGGCATGAGGAATTTGTTTCATATCTGCGGCATTCATTTCATATATTTGTTGGTCTGGCTGGATTTGAAAAATTTTGCGCTTTTTCCAGAAGATTACTATATATTCAATATATTATTGAATTAGACAGATTTGAATTGTAAGTATTCAATATTTTTAGATGCTAGTCCAACCCACCAAGAGAAATAGCATGAGCTGATTGGAAATTCAACTAGCGCCATGTGAATCCAAAAGAAACGAAAGCAATGAAATTCAGATCCATTCATTGTCTAAGTCCGAATGATCAATTTATCACTTAATTTTCCCATAGGCCCGAACTCATCATGTGACCTCATCTAAATTAAACAAATGAATTTGTTCATTTTGCTATAATTTTTTTCCAATTAGTTGATATTCCAAAAATGAAATTGTTGTCCGACAAATTGAAATGAAACAATGAATCAATTTCATTTGATTTAAATAGCAAACTGTACGCATGCGCGGTAGGGTGCGCTGACGCCATTTTGGTCCGTTCGCACATGCGTGATGCATACGCGAGCGACCATTTTATCGGTTATTCACAGACTACATTAGGAGACAGAAGGGGACTGAAGCAATTGCCACATCTCGTCCCTGGATTACCAATGAATATTCCAGTAAAGAGTATGCGCGCGGTAAATCACCCATTTATGAAGGCACGCTCCCTTTGATAACGTGCTCGTGCATGAAACGCATTAGGGAGGAGCCAGGGTGTGACGTCACGCTGCTCAGGCCACGTGTCAGGCCAGCGGCCATCTTTATTGCCGTATTTACACTGTGAGTGCTTTTTGTCCTATTGCATCTACTTTTGCATGGCAACCCTTTTTTCAATAATAAAATACTACACCATCAGAAATTTCTGTTTGGGCTCGTTTGATTGCGAGCCCCCCCCCCCCCCCCGTAAGGTGGATTCGTTTACTGCTCTGCACCTGCCATTGAGAGAGGTCCCTCTGGTGGTTAATTCATGATACCTGGTACCTGGAGTGTGATCCCCCTGGTGGCTGACTGAGTGATTCCTGATCCCTGGAGGCTGATGACCCTACAATTACCTGTCTTTCTGTTGGTTGGCCAGTTGATCGGTGGATGTTCATCTTTCTATACCCAGAAGACCAGGAGTGGTTTAAGTACTCAAATGCGCATATAATTGCGCTATCTGTTAGTGCAATCTACACTTATTTACACATCACTGGAGTCACGTTTTGCACTTCTGTATGGAGTTTGGGACTTATGTGCTTATCTGTAACACTTTATTATTGAAGTTCACCACCTGCACAATATAACTTCCGCAGACGTTTATTGCACTTGAATTTAACTTCAGCGCCCCACAGTGAAAATATCTGTTTATATCATTTGTGTCATTCGATTTTTAGCGCTGCATATTTACGATTGGATTTTATGAAGGTTAAGAGATTTTGCGTTTATGTCAGCTGCTTTTTCATGCACTACCTAGCGCTCGTATACCTTTTGCCATTGTTCCACAGAACCCGGGTTGAGAAAAGTTGATCTAGTGATTACATGAATCAGGCAGTACAATGTAAACTTGTTGATTAAATTATAAAAGAGCCATATTTACTGGAAAAATGTATTTAACACAGTCAGGGGCAGACTGACAACTCATGGGGCCCCCGGGCAATAGGGGATCATGGGGCCCCTGTGTCCTTGCCCAAACTCAAAAAAGCCTATGAAAAAGGTACCAGGGGCATCTCATGGGGCCCCCTACTGACCCCGAGCCCTCGGGCAGTGCCCGAGTTTCCAAATGGTCAGTCCGCCCCTGAACACAGTCATTTACAAGAAAAAATCTTTATGCCTGAGTAGGAAATTAGTTGGTTAGTGACACTTATACTTTAGGTAACTCCTTATGGACCACAGCTCTTTATAGACCTGTACTGAGAAATGGTGAGATAGATACAGGGCAATTCAGGAGGGAGTGGAAGGAGTTATTTCTCTGGTTCATTCATTTGAGCATGTTAACTGAGCTTTAGTCAACAAAGCAGCTAAAGATAACCTAAAAAATGCTCCACCTGATGGCTGAAAATGAGACTACAAAACATCCAAATACCACGAATATTCATGTGTTTTCATCTAAATGTAACACTACCCCCTTAGGAGTTGCTAGAAGATTTGGGTCTCCCTATAGTCCTGCATAGCCAGGCAACACACATCTTCACACCGGCTTGCATCCAGAGTCAGAAATCAGTCCTTGAGCTTGGTTTTTTTTTTTGTAATTCTTTATTTGTGTACGTTTTTCCACAAAGCAGGGGGAACCAAACAGAAGGTTCACCGTAATGCAAACAAAATAAGAGGATGCAACATACAGTTACACAAAAAAGTATGTGAACCCCTTGGGATTATGTGGAGTTTTGCATGAATTGGGCATAAAATGTGCTCTGAACGTCATCTAAGTCACAACAATAGAAGAACACAGTCTGCTGAACATAATACTACACAAACATTAGATGTTGCCATGGTTTAATTGCACATAACATGTAAACATTCACAGTGCAGGGAGGAAAAAGCATGTGAGGCCCTAGCTTAATGACTTCTCCCAGAGCTAATTGGAGCCAGGAGTGAGCCAACCTTGACTCCAATCAGTGTGATGATATTGGATGTGTTGCTGACAGCTGTCCTGCCCTTAAAAAACAAACACCTGTTTTGGGTTTACTGGTTTCAAGAAGCACTCTCTGATGTGAACCATGCCTCGCAGAAAAGAGCTCTCAGAAGACCTACGATCAAGAATAGTTGACTTGCATGAAGCTGGAAAGGGTTACAAAAGTATCTCCAAAATCCTTGATGTTCATCATGGAGGGAGCATCATGGTTTTCAGGCTGCTTTGCTACCTCAGGGCCTGGACGGATTGTTGTCATTGATGGGAAAATGAATTCCAGAGTTTATCAAGACATTTTGCAGGAAAACGTACGACCATCTGTCCGCCAACTGAAGCTCCGCAGAGGATGGGTGATGCAAGAGGACAATGACCCAAAGCATACAAGTAATTCAACAAAACAATGGCTGCAACAGCACAGAATACACCTTCTGGAGTGGCACAGTCAGAGTCCTGACCTCAACCCGATTGAAATGCTGTGGCATGACCTTAAGAGAGCAATTCACACCAGACATCCCAAGAATATTGCTACACTGAAACAGTTTTGTGAAGAGGAGTGGTCCAAAATTACTCCAGATCATTGTGCAGGTCTGATCTGCAACTACAGGAAACGTTTGGTTGAGGTTATTGCTGTCAAAGGAGGGTCAACCAGTTATTAAGTCCAAAGGTTCACATACTTTTTCCTCCCTGCACTGTGAATGTTTACATGTTATGTGCAATTAAACCATGGCAACATCTAATGTTTGTGTAGTATTATGTTCAGCAATCTGTGTTCTTCTATTGTTGTGACTTAGATGACGTTCAGAGCACATTTTATGCCCAATTCATGCAAAACTCCACGTAATCCCAAGGGGCTCACATACTTTTTCTTGCAACTGTATAAACGTCTCAGTACAGAAATCAGCCAAGGCCTGGTGCAAGGATATTAAAAATAGAGGGCAAACAATCAGGTTGCAGGAAGGAGAAGGTCTGCTCCATGGCCATGACAATACAATGACTGTAGTCGAATGTTACATCAATCATCGAGGAGATATTGTGACAAAAAACAAAGTACATAGTCACTCATTGTAACCACAAGGGCAGCGATGCAAAGAGACATAAAATGAACAACAAAATGAGTAGGCTCAGCCAGATACAGGAGAAAGGTCGGGGACTGAGGGGTAGGGGGGTAGGTGTAAAAGATTAAGCAGGCAAAAAGGGGTCTACTGACTATGGTTAGGAGCAAATAACAAATAGGAGCAGAGCGAAAACAGGATGGGGAAAGAGACAAAGGAAAGAGAACCAAGATAAAACCAGTAGAAAAAGTGGGGAAAGATAAAGGGAATACAAAAGAAAGGGCAAAGAGGCTCTGTCCCTCCCGGATCGAAACAATCGGGTCAGTGATGGGAGTACTCAGGGAGCTCAGGAAGAGGAGTTCAGGTATGCGTCTGTGAACACAAAGTATTGCCAGGGGCACCAGGTGTCCCGAAAAATCGAGCTTTGGTTTTTGATGTTTTATTTAGGGGTTTTGAAGTGGGTTAGTGTTAGGGGTGTACAGGATGCTCAAGGAAACCGACAAACTGAGGACAACATCCTGGAACTATTTACAAGCCTTCTCTGCAGTACAGTCTCTGATGGAGAGGTAGCCAGCCTCTCCTAATGTACCACCCCAGACACTAGATGAACTTCTCTTCATCCAGCTATCTGGAGCTATTCCTGAACAGGGGGCTCCATTCCTATCACTTTAAGAGATGAACAGTCACTGGTATGTGGCCCTCATCTGAATGTTTGAGGGACCTTGGCCAATCCCCTGGCGGGAGTGACACAGATCCTGTTACCACATTGTCAGAACATTTGTTTTACTGCATTCTGCATTGGTCTCCATATGCATTCTCTCCACTCCGGGTACCAAGGTTTGGCCCTGCCCACAAACAGAGCATCTGGGGAGCAAAAAGGAAGCAAGAATATGTGTCAGTGGAGGTGTGTATGGGCTTTGCTTGGCTCTACATGGATCAAGCACAGATTCACTGTAGACCAGATGCCCTTTGCAGATACACTGTCACTTTACCCTGTATGGGCTAGGTAACAGTTTAATGCTTCACAATTATACTGAAAAGAATTCTGATCAGGTTAATGTTACTAATATTATTTAGATATTGCAAATACATTTCTGTAAACACAATTATTAGACTCCCATCATAAAACAGATTGCCTATAAGCCTTAGGAACTAATCACAGCTTTTTCTATTGTATAACCAACTCTAAAAAAATGATAGCCTGAATATGATTGCAAATGGCAGCTCATTTCAGTTTGTAAAAATCAACCCTATAGGGTCTGTGTGTATTCCTGTAGTGAGCACTTTGGTGTTAGAAGTATATGTGAAAGGAATCCACTATTGCAGTAAAGCTGTTTCACACATCTGCCCACTGTTATGCTCACTAATTAGATTAGCTGTCTGCCTGCTGCCCAATAATGATACAGATACTGCTGCTTAATAACAAGACCGTTATACTGCTAGCCAACAGTATTAACCTTAGCCCGCTCAGCTTCTGCAAGCTGATTTAGTATGTCAAAAGGCCGGCTTCACGACTGGTGTTTACATATATACAGTATATGGATGCATAGGTTGTAAAAGCTGTCAACATGTGTCATATCTGATCATTAAACAAAATAATACCATAAAATATAAAAAAAAAGTTTGTTTCATAAGGCAATACAATGTGCAATGAATGTGTAAATGGAAGTGGCCAACATCAACAAATCAGAATAATTGCTCACCTTTGTAAAGTAAAATGAAGCCAAAGCATTTACTGCTATTTTAATAAAGTTTTGGCATTCTATTTAATCCATTTTTAAGGATCAACATTTTATAATTAACATGGCTTTTGGCTTAATGTGCAACTGAACACAAAAACAGTTTTGACAAGTCCTTTATTAAATAACAAAACAAAAAATAAATGTCCCCCGAAGTAGATCCAACAACAATCACGATGAATGCCGGTCTCTGACCTGGATAAAAAAAAAAGAGCTCTGCCCCCGATGAAGGCTCCCGCCATCTGATAGCTCCACCATCTGAGAGTTATTAAAAAACTGAGGGGCGGGTCCACCTTATGTCTTCACTAGCTTTCCTCGCTCCCTTGTGATGTCATCGGGCATGCTGGGTAGGTGATGTCACAAGGGGGAGGGGTCACTTGGTGACATCATCAGGTGGTCCTGCCCCTTAGGTATTTAAGAACCATCATATGGTGGAGCTGTCAGACAGCAGGAGTCTTCATTGGGTCAGAGCTCTCTTTTTTTGCAGGTCAGCGGCCGGCGTTCACCATGATTGCTGTTGCATCTACTTCAGGGAACATTTTTTTGTTTTTTTGGAGTTTTTTTAATTAACTGTTGTGTTTTTACTTCCTTTTTACACTTTTTTGGTGAATGAGTAGGGGTACTATGCACCTCATACTCATTCACATGGGGGGGCTGGATCTGGGTGCTACCTTGTTAAATGGGGCTTCCAGATTCTGATAACCCCTTGCCCTCAGACCCCCACAAATTGCTTTGGGGAGGAGCCCCCCCTGCCCCAAAACACCCCCCAATTTTAAGGGCATGTGGCCTGGTAGGTATCAGAGGAGGTGCTCGCTCAATCCCCTACTTTCCTGACCTGCCAGGCTCCATGGTTTGATAAGGGCCTGGTATACGTAGGGGGATGCCACACTTCTTTTGTTTACATTCAGCTGTAAGTTGGGAAACCCACTGACAGCTGACGAGTCATCTGTTGTTAAGGACATGACAGCCGGCTTCCCAGCCCTCTCCTTAACAACCAGCTATTCGTTACACAGAATTTGGGTTGTTCAATACATTTTAAACCAATTTGATTTCAAGTTGTTCTGCAAATATGGAATTTGTTAGAAAATGAAACAAAATGAAACAAAACTAAACGAATTCTGAAACAAAATTAGTAACATAACAAATTTATCCGAAAGGAAACTAAGCAAATTTTTCTGTTCTGCACTTGTCTAATAGATAGATACATCTGCATCTTCCCAGGTGTCAGGAATCAATCTGCGTGGCTATACTTAGGAAACTGACACCAGACTGTGTATACTTTAAGTAAGATTTATTTACAGTGAAACCAAAATTCATTCAAATACCAGCAAAAGGGAAACACAGTGAACGTGAAGATACAAGTGTCCAAAAACCTAACACTCCAACTATAATACAATATATACAAAATGTGGAACACAGATCACAGGAAATACCGGAGATGTAAGGAAGGGTGGAACCAGGACTGCAATCAGGAGTACAGGTACAAGGGAGAGGGTAATAGAGAGCAAGATATAGGTGCGATGCAGGATCAGGCTCTGGATTTACTTTATTAGGTACACCTTGCTAGTACCGGGTTGGACCCTCTTTTGCCTTCAGAACTGCCTTAATTCTTTGTGGCATAAATTCAACAAGGTGTTGGAAACATTCCTCTGATATTTAGGTCCATATTGACATGATAGCATCATGCAGTTAATACAGATTTGTCAGCTACACATCCATGATGTGAATCTCCCGTTCCACTGCATCCCAAAGGTGCTCTATTGAATTGAGATCTGGGGACTGTGGAGGCCATTGGAGTACAGTGAACTCATTGTCATGTTCAAGAAACCAGTTTTAGATGATTTGAGCTTTGTGACATGGTGCATTATCCTGCTGAAAGTAGTCATCAAAAGATGGGTACACTGTAGTCATAAGGGGATGGACCTGGTCAGCAACAATATTCAGGTAGCTGTGACGTTTAAATGATACTCAATTTGAAATAAGGGGCCTAAAGTGTGCCAAGAAAATATCCCCCACACCTTTATACCACCATCATCAGCCTGATCCGTTGATACAAGGCAGGATGGATCCATGCTTTCATGCTGTTTATGCCAAATTCTGACCCTACCATCTGAATGTCACAGTTGAAATCAAGACTCATCAGACCAAGTAACGTTTTTCCGATCTTCTATTGTCAAATTTTGATGAGCCTGTGCGAATTGTAGCCTCCTTTTTCCTATTCTAAGCTGACAGCAATTGCACCTGGTGTGGTCTTCTGCTGCTGTAGCCCATCTGCTTCAAGCTTCAAAGTGTTGTGCATTCAGAGATGATATTCTGCATACCTTGGATGTAACAAGTGGTTATTTGAGTTACTGTAGCCTTTCTATCATCTCAAACCAGTCTGCTCATATTCCTCTGACCTCTGACATCAACAAGGCATTTTTGTCCACACAGCTGCTGCTCACTGGATATTTTTCGGACCATTCTCTGTAAAACCTAAAGATGGTTGTGCGTGAGAATCCCAGTAGATCAACAGTTTTTAAAATACTCACACCAGCCCGTCTGGCACCAACAACCATGCCAGGTTCAAAGTCTTCCCCATTCTGATGCTCTGTTTGAACTTCAGCAAGTCATCTTCACCACGTCAGGATACCTAAATGCATTGAGTTGCTGCCATGTGATTGGCTGATTAGCAATTTGTGTTACCAAGCAATTGAACAGGTGTACCTAATAAAGAAACCAGTGGGTGTATAAAGATTTAGGTCCTCTTCTTTCTCTGTGTACAAAGTCTTGAATGCTAGAACAACTGCAGCCACATCAGTAATGCGTTGTGCAGTGCTCTTGTAAGTACAGGAAGGCTTTACGATATAGCTCCAGGGGCAGTGTCCTTGATACAACAGTAAAGAAACAGCAAGCCCAGATACTCCTTCTCTTAGGGATGGACTCTGTATGGATATGGCCACATCATGAATTTCTTGGGATATTCACGCCTTGCTGCCCTCAAATGACCAGAGAAGTCCAAATGTACTGAGTAGTGAAAAACAAACAGAGGGTGCACCAGCCTAGTGCATTACCTTTAACCACTTCCCGTCCGACCCATGTATATAAACGGCTGGATGGGGACAGTGCAGGAGCGAGTTGCTGTTCATAAACGGCGCCAGCCATTTTGGACTGTGCCATCTCCCTGGGAGCACACAGCACCGCGATTCTGTGCCCACTGTGTCCTCCGGACACATCGGAACACCGATCGCAATATGGGTCCTCTCTGTGAGGTCCCGATCATGTGATCACTGATTGGCCAATCAGTGATCACATGAATAGTAGTAAGCAAAATGTCACTTCTGACATCATTGCTTACTATGTGTGAAATCTGTGAATGATCACAGAGATCACATGGTACAAAGCTATTTACAACAGCCGTGTACCATGTGACAAGCTGTGAACAATCACAGCTCACATAGCATTTCTCAATGGCTGCAAGAATGCAGCCAGAGAGAAGGAGAAATGATTGCTTTTACAGCCTTTATGGGTGTAAAAGCAATCAGTGTACAAAAAAAAAATCTTCATCACCCCCCACAAGTAGTACAGTGTCACTATGGTGACACTGTACTGCTAGGGTGACAGTATGTTAAAAATAATAATAATATAAAAAAATAAATTTAAAATGTAAAAACAATTTTTTTAAATTATAATTTTTGGTTATAAACTAATTTGGGTTATTTTTTTTTACTAAAAGGATAACTGGATACATTTTGGCCAAAGTTTATGAAAAAAGATTATTTATTTGCAAAAGAAAAACACTTTTTAAAAAATTTTGGACTTTTTAATTTATATAGCAAAAAAAAAAAAAAAATCCCAGTGGTGAATAAATACCACCAAAATAAAGTCTCAAAAAAACGCTAAAAACTTCATATGGGTACAGTGTTGCATGACCGAGCAATTGTCATTCAAATTGTGATAGCGCTGAAAGCTGAAAACTGGCCTGGGCAGGAAGGGGGTAAAAGTCTTTGGATGTGAAGTGGTTAAAAATGTATTTAATAAATTATAAAAGTGAGTATTGTTCTCACAAAATGACAATACAGTCAAAGGCACATCATGAAAGAACAGCACTTTCCAATCCGCACTACGTATCAGTCCGTAATGGGAAATCTGGACCTCCAATAGGCTAACGATTTCGAGGACTTGCCTCTTCCTCAGAGCCACAGTGTCGCAGTGTCCTTGATGCCCTGAGCTTACAAGAACTGGGCATCATTGAACCAGGAAGAAGACCAAACTGGACCACAGGAACAAAAATAGAATGAGTTTTGCTGTGAAAGGTGCTTTTTCTTTTTCAGATTATTTTAATTGAAGAAAGAAACAAGAAAAACTTGCATTTTCATTGTAACTACTGCAGAACTTTAAATATTTTTAAAATCTTATTAAGCTTTAGTTGGGCTTTAAGAATAACCATCAAATGCATTTAAACTTGTATATGTTAAAATAAAATAAAAAACCTTAAAAGGTTATTAACAGTTGACTTGAAAACCCCCATTAGTAGCCTCCCTGGCGGTATTCCCGAGTGTAGCTCAGGGTAAAGTTTCAGCACCACAAGCGGTAACCCCGAGCTACACTCGGGAATACCTTTCAACGTTGCTCCAGGATCTGTTCTTCACTTGCTTTGTCCTGCGCTCCCACGATGTCCCTCCTGCAGTGTCCCCGGCAATGTCCTCCGGCGGATGCCGGAATCTGTCTTCTGGGTTCCGTCCCCTGCGAGCGTTGGGACGTACGGGGACGGAACTGGTGGGAAATTTGAAAATGACAAAAAGTGAATTTCTCTAAATTCACTAAAATCACATAGTAAAACATTACTGTATCAAACCATTTAACATACATTTTGTCCAGAGTGCTTTGTCCTGTGCCCTGCCTGCATTTTTACCGTTCTTTCTGCCTGGAAACTGAGAAATGTCCATGGCGTCCAAAAAGTGTCCCTTTAGGTCAAAATCGGTTTTAGACCGGCTAGAGAACAGCGATAGTAAATTAGAACTACTTGCAGAATTGAGTGATAATGATTTGTGGGGAAATTCGTCATCAGACACTGAAAACGATTTTGCAACTTTGCTCAGTGATGTGCGAACTTGACGCTATATTTCAAATTTCAGTGTTTTTGGTTTGATTATATTATTGAATTAAATTTATTATTATATTATTATTTTTTATGATTATTTATTAAATTCTAATTTATTATTTCATGTTTCAAGTTGTAACATACCCGGGATGTTTACTAGACTCTTGTTCAGACAGATTTCAGTGAGTTATTCTTAAAAATTACAGGCCTACAATAAAAAAAATACATATTTCCATGCAAAAAAATTTACCGCTTTGAGCACAGAAATATGGACATAATCAGACCGCTATGGAGGTTAAATACAGTATATATTAAACATTTTATCCTGCTCACATGGCTAGTTCCACCTATTTATTTAATTGATAATGAAGTCATAATTGAAGAAAAAAAAAGTTAATCATGTGTCTATATGGAAATGGTTTAAAAAAATGACTCGCTCCAGGCCCAAAACGAGCTCATTAGCATACAGCAAAATGTAAGTGCTGGAAAGTCACATCAAATACATGAATTGTTTAGGATTCATCCCCAGCACAGCGTCAGATATTACTTGTCAAGTAAACCATTCACTCAAGCCTACTTAAAGCTTCCCGTTATCAGAGTTTTGTGAATGAGGCCCCAGGTCGCTTTTCTTCTCACCATCCCCACGCTAATGAAAAGCATCTTGTATCGCTTGCAACGTCTGGGAGTGGTGATAATCCTCCGCTAGCAGCCAGACCAGAGCTGTGATAGAGATAAAAAAAAAAAAATTAAGAAAGAAATCTTTGGTCTCTCTAGAAGCCGGTTATTATTGCAATCTATGTTGATGTGTGTGCTATTTGTGATGAGATCCCGTTTTGCAAAATGACTTCTCTGCTCCATTGATATATTCTTCTATTCCATTTAAAGAAAAAAAAAATCACACTTTGAAAATAAATACCTCTAATGTTATTTTATAGCAAGGTCAGCCCTTTTTCTTGATGTGTTTAACTAACCATGGAAAATATTACATCAACGACCCTAGCAGGCACTCAGATATATTCTCATTTGCATAATATCTTCTGTAACTCGGGTCTGTGCTCCTTAAGGGTGTTTAGAATAACTGTGTGCAAGAATATACTTAATCCAATCTCTTTTTAGCTTTTGCTCTTTTAAGATTTTGAAAATTAATAAAAAAAAGCCTCCTGATACTCAAAATTACCATGAGCCTTTATAAGCATAACTTTGTAACTTTAACCCATTTTGGAATGTGCCCTACAGGCACCCACACTAATGAATAAGAAAATAACATTACAAGTTTAAAGATGTTTTTTTTTATAGGGAGTAATGTAAGAAAATCCCTTTAGCTGGATCAAGTACAAAAGTGTGCTTTCTTAAAAATTGAAAATCCTTTATAAAATGACTTGTAATTGCAGTAACCAAAGGATATATAAAAGAGAAAGATCTCAGCATTATGGATTACTCTCTCGCCTGGTGTTCCTTGTGTAAACGTCATGGAAAGGCTGCATTGAATAAATTGTGCCTCAGCAAAAAATGACAAATTGTTTGCATTTAATTATTTCGGCAGCAGTTATGATCTCACTTTGTCAGTGCTGGTTTTATTACAGTGTTGTTAGTATGTTAATAGGTACAATGGGATCAGTTATCTCAACCTATATATAACATGCTAGATCCCTCTTGTATATTAACGTAATACATCTTAAGTGTAAATAAAGGGAAAGGACCCCCTATAGGACTTGAGACTTTGAAGGCATAGATGTATACCAAAACAAGTTTTATAAAAAGTACAAGCTTTTTATTGTGTCAAAAAATTATTTTAACATGTAAACATTACTTACAATACATCATCCAAAGCCATAGTACAGCATCATCAAAGTATTAATTGCATGATAAGGATACCCAGTATGACAATGTTTGACTACCCATTAAAAATGTTGTAACATCCCCATCCATACATATGATTACAGAAATAGTTTCTATATGAACCAACACGTTTCGGAGTGACTTCACTCCTTCTTCAGGGAAAAAGAAGAACTCTGCATATGGGTGACATTATCTACAAGATTGAACATATATTTGTTTGGAACATTTCTTGATCCATTCCAATATTTTACAATTTACAATCTGTAGATATACTCACAATACATCAAGTGCAGAAAAAATAGTTTCACTTTCATGTATTGTGAGTATAGTGCAGAAAAAATAGTTGCACTTTTATGTATTGTGAGTATATCTACAGATTGTAAATTGTAAAATATTGGAATGGATACAAGAAATGTTCCAAACAAATATATGTTCAATCTTGTAGATGATGTCACCCATATGCAGAGTTCTTCTTTTTCCCTGAAGAAGGAATGAAGTCACTCCAAAACGCGTTGGATCATATAGAAACTATCTCATCATATGTATGGATGGTGACATTACAACATTTTTAATGGCTAATCAAACATAGTCATACTGGGTATGCTTATCATGCAATTAATACTTTGATGATGCTGTACTAGGACTTTGGATGATGTATTGTATGGTATGTCTACATGTTAAAATAATTTTTTTACACATTTAAAAGCTTGTACTTTTTATAAAACTTTTTTCAGTATACATCTATGCCTTCAAAGTCCCAAGTCCTATAGGGGGTCTTTTCCCCTTATTTATCTTCTAATTTTGGGGATGTTGGCTACTGATCAGGAAACCCCTTTTCTTCTTTTTTCTACGTCTTAAGTGTAGGACCATCATTTAAAGCCCAAGCCCAAGCAAATATAAAAGACACAAGTGAAGGCAGCTTGGTATTCATATGTAAATTAGTAAATGTATGTTTTAAATGCATGCACCTGTCTTTGACTTGATATCAGCCTTTTGCAACCCCTCCTACAGCAGAGCTCAGACTAGGAGAGGATGAAGCAGCAAAAAGAGTAAAGCAGTTGTGCTCAGTGCTAGCAAGGGTTTGTCCTGATAGGAAAAGGGGACAGAGCGATAAAGAGATGAACTCATTAGTAATCTGCTGCTTCTTCTTGTGCTGTCCACTGGGGGAGGGACAAGATCGGTAAGGCCTAGTTTACACTTGCCAGTGGAAAGTGTGTGTGTGAGGGGGGTTAAAAATAGATGGTTGAGTCATGTTTTTACTATCGCAGTATCTCCCCTCCTTGACTAGTTCCAGTATGGGCCAATTCTGATATTTTCATCATTTATGTAAAAATCTGCATTTTGTTGCTAGAAAATTACTTTAGAGCCCCTAAAGGTTATATATTTTTAAGCAGAGACCCTGGAGAATAAAATGGTGGTTGTAATATTTTATGTAGCACAATATTTGCACAGCAGTTAATCAAACGCATATTTTGAAGAAAAAAATACACTCTGATGGGCTCTGGTGAACACAAACACAATATAATACGATTGTTGGTAAAACATAAAAGATGATGTTATGGTGAGTAAATATATACCTAACATGTCATGCTTTAAAATTGCGTACACCCACAGAACAGTTCCAAACTATGGTACCTAAAAATCTCCAAAGGTGACGCTTTTAAAGCCTTTACTGTTACCAGTTAAGAGTTGCACAGGAAGTCTGGTGCTAGAATTAATGCTCTTGCTCTGATGTTCACGGCAACACAAAGGGACCCACTTTTGCCACCTGTAAGAGTGATCCAATGGCTGTATAGCTGCTAGGATCACTTTTACATAAAAGAGAATCACCAGCTGAAAAGAACTATACCAGAAGCATGACTGTAGTATAGCATAATATAACCACTTCAACCCGCCACCATTTATGAACGGTGAATATACGGAAAGTAGTTAAGAAGCAAAGACATTCATACAGGAGTGTACAGATGTTGCAACCACATTGAAAGGCACCACGGGACAGCAAAAATGATCCTCGTGTTTGGTGGGCAGTACCACCACTGAACGCAACCTATTCAAGTGAATAAGCAGCTCCACAAGGTATTCCCACTGAAAAACTGGGGGAATCAATGGTGGAGAAGGACCTGGGAGTTCTGGTAGATCACAAGCTTAATAATGGCATGCAATGCCAAGCTGCGGTTTCTAAAGTGAGCAAAATCCTCTCTTGTATTAAAAGAGGTATAAACTCCAGAGAGAGAGATATCATATTACCCCGGTACAAATCATTAGTAAGACCTCATCTGGAATATGCAGTTCAGTTTTGGGTACCAATTCACAAAAAGAACATTGGGAACTGGAGAAAGCACAGAGAAGAGCAAGCAAACTGATAAGAGGCATGGAGGAGCTCAGCTATGAGGAAAGATTAGAGGAATTGAATTTATTCTCTCTTGAGAAAAGGAGATTAAGGGGGGATATGATCAACATGTATAAATACATCAGTGGTTCATATAGTGAACTCAGTGTAGAGCTATTCACCTTGAGGTCATCACAGAGGACAAGGGGGCACTCTTTACGTCTGGAGGAAAAGAGATTTAATCTCCAAACACGGAAAGGTTTCTTTACAGTAAGAGCTGTGAAAATGTGTATTAGACTCCCTCAAGAGTTGGTTCTGGCCAGCTCAGTGGATTGCTTTAAAAAAGGCCTGGATTGTTTCCTTGATACACAGAATATAACTGGATACTAACATTTATAGGGAAAGTTGATCCAGGGAATATCCGGTTGCCTCTTGGGGGATCAGGAAGGAATTTTTGTCCCTGCAGGAACAAATTGGATCATGCTTTGCTGGGGTTTTTTTTTGCTTTCCTCTGGATCAACTGTGGGTATAGGATTATAACTTTTTATTTTTAATATTGAACTGGATGGACTTTGTCTTTTTTCAGCCAGACTAACTATGTAAGTAGCTATGTAAAAATTCCATTGGGCTGTCAAAAAAACTTTCACAGACAATGCAAATATAAATGAGCCTTAATTGTCAGACAAGACTGAGCTTTTTGGTAGAGCTGTGTAAATCTCAGGACTGGCTGAACAAAAATACATATAACAACAATTGTGTCTAGGCTGGAAAACTTCACACTTTCTATGTAAGAGTAGTAAATGCTGGATTGCTTAGATATATGTGAAGTCTGAGCTTTGTGAGTGCAAGTTCCTGTGTAATTCTACCACCTATAGGTGATGCACCAAGTTCTTTCCATATTATTGCAAGTCACAAGCACTGGACTTGTTCATTATAAATGAAGTTCATAGTCCTTGCAGCCAGGATCAGACATGTGTTTCCCGCAGCTTGTGGCAATGTAATGTTGATATATTTGGCAGAACCTAACAGCCTCTGGGATCTCAACCAGGCATGGCAACCAAAGCTCGACTTCCTTCTGCATTTTTAACAAGACTAGTTTTGGTTGGGAAAGAATGGAAAGAAAGGTTAAGAGGGAAAGTCACGTAACTTTCAGAAACTGAAAAAATAGAATCATGAGTCAAAAATGAAAGAGTGCTTTTACATTCATGTACAATATCAAAGGAGAATTAAACCCTCTGTGTTTTTATGTTTAACACATTTAGCACAAAAAAATAAACAACCCCAATAAAATATTTGTTAAAATTGTTAGCGCTACCACCTTGAGAGCCACTGGTTTTGGGTTCCCATATTATCCTGCATGGCCAGGCAACACATATTTCCAATGTTTAGTCAGTCAGTAAACAGTCCATGGGCTTGTTTTTGTTGTTGTAGCACCCTCCTAGTTAGCTAGGGGGAGCTAGATGCCAGTTGGAGAAAGTTCTAGAAGCAGTGGGCAGATCTGAGGAGTGCCTGGTTTGTACGCTTAGAGGATCCTGACCAATTCCCAACAGGGGGCTTGGCAAGGGGCCAGGATAACCTTAAAGAGTAACAGCCTGCTCAGCAGGAGGAGAAGGAGAGTGGTGGTTGGAGAGGTAGAGAGGAAACTGGGAAACTGGATTTGCTTTTTACCCGGGACTGTTCACACTGCAGTGGCAGACACTGGACCCCCTGCCCATGGATTCACCCAGAGCTGCTGGATTAAGGAGAATCTAGGGTCTGAGGTGGTACATCAGGAGAGGCTGATTAGCTCTCCAGAAGAGGATTTTTTGCTGTAAAGATTCGTAAATACACTGCTCAAAAAGATTTTCCCTGCTCGTCTTGTCTGGCTGTTTTTCACCAGTTTTGCATTTGGCTAGGGTCAGTGTCATTACTGGTAGCATGAGGTGATACATGGACCCTACAGAGGTTGCACAGGCAGTCCAACTCCTCCAGGATGGCACATCAATACGTACCATTGGCAGAAGGTTTGCTGTGTCTCCCAGCAGTCTGAAGAGGATGGAGTAGATTCCAGGAGACAGGCAGTTAATCTAATAGAGCTGGACAGGGCCATAGAAGGTCCTTAACCCATCAGCATGACCAGTATCTGCTCCTATGTGCAAGGAGAAACAGGATGAGCACTGCCAGAGCCCTATAAAATGACCTCCAGCAGGCCACTGGTGTGAATGTTTCTGACCAAAACAATCAGAAACAGACTTCATGAGGGTGGCCTGACGTTCTCTAGTGGGCCCTGTGCTCACTGCCCGGCACCATAGAGCTCGATTGGCATTTGCCATTGAACACCAGAATTGGCAGGTCCGCCAATGGCGCTCTGTGCTTTTCACAGATGAGAGCAGGTTCACCCTGAGCACATGTGACAGCCATGAAAGGGTCTGGAGAAGCCGTGGAAAACGTTATGCTGCCTGCAACATCATTCAGCATGACCATTTTGGTGGTGGGTCAGTGATGGTCTGGTGAGGTATATCCATGGAGGGACACACAAACCTCTACAGGCTAGACCAGCAATGGGCAAACTACGGCCCGGCGGACCTTTTAATCTGGCCCGCGGAGCTAGGCTCCCGCTAGGCTCCTCTCACAGTCCGCCCTGAAGACTGGTGTAGCATGAAAATCTGTCTCCTATGAGGGTCTGTCCCCCTCGACGTATCTGCGCATGTGCCGGAGATCGCCGATCGGCTGCTAATGACTGAAACTGGCACATGCGCAGATACGTCGAGGGGGACAGATCCTCATAGGAGACAGATTTTCATGCTACACCGGAACGGCGCGGGAAGACGGCGAGAGGAACGCGCGGAGCAAAGGTAAGTGAATTGACACAGGGGGGACTTAATATGGGGGATGAATTAATATGGGGGATGAATTACTATGGGGGATTAATTAATATGGGGGATGAATTACTATATGGGGGATGAATTACTATATGGGGGGATGAATTACTATATGGGGGATGAATTACTATGGGGGATGAATTACTATATGGGGGATGAATTACTATATGGGGGATGAATTACTATGGGGGATGAATTACTATATGGGGGGTGAATTACTATGGGGGATGAATTACTATGGGGGATGAATTACTATATGGGGGATGAATTACTATGGGGGATGAATTACTATGGGGGATTAATTAATATGGGGGATGAATTACTATATGGGGGATGAATTACTATATGGGGGATGAATTACTATGGGGGATGAATTACTATATGGGGGATGAATTACTATATGGGGGATGAATTACTATATGGGGGATGAATTACTATGGGGGATGAATTACTATATGGGGGGTGAATTACTATATGGGGGATTAATTACTATGGGGGATGAATTACTATATGGGGGATGAATTACTATGGGGGATGAATTACTGTATGGGGGATGAATTACTATGGGGGATGAATTACTATAGGGGGGATGAATTACTGTGGGGGATGAATTACTGTGGGGGATGAATTACTATATGGGGGATGAATTACTATGGGGGATGAATTACTATATGGGGGATTAATTACTATGGGGGATGAATTACTATATGGGGGATTAATTACTATGCTTACTATGGGGGAATATTACTATACTTACTATGGATGACACATACACATCATTCATCTACTCTTGGTCCGGCCCCCGGGTCCAATATATGAACCCATTGCGGCCCTCAAGTCAAAAAGTTTGCCCACCCCTGGGCTAGACAATGGCACCCTGACTGCCATTAGGTATCAGGATGAAATCCTTGAACCCATTGTCAGATCCTACTCTGGTGCAGTGGGTCTTGGGTTCCTCCTGTTACATGACAATGCCCGGCCTCATGTGACGTGAGTGTGCAGGCAGTCCCTGGTGGATGAAAGAATTGATACCACTGAATGGCTCCCACTCTCACCTGACCTAAATCCAATAGAACACCTCTGGTATATCATGTTTCGGTCCATCCGAAGCTGCCAGGTTGCACCTCAGACTGTCTAGGGACTCACTGATGCCCTGGTCCAGATCTGGGAGGAAATACCCCAGGACACCATCCATCATCTCATTAGGAGCATGCCTCAACGTTGTCAGGCAAAATGGACTAGCCTGCTGCATAATTTTTTCACTTTGATTTTTGGGGTGTCTTTGAATTCATCCCTCTGTGGGTTGTTCATTTTCATTTCCATCAAACAATGGGGAATCCTTACATTCCTAACACATTACCTAGTCCATATCAGTATAGATATCCAGCATTATATTTTTCCCCATTGAGATCTGATGTGTTTTCAAAGTGTTCCTTTAATTTTTTGGAGCAGTGTAGTTTCAGGAAGTTTTTCCTCAGTTGGAGTTCCATTGGGCATCCCACACACCCCTTACACCTTCCAAGTTCCAAATCCCTTAATAATACATCAAAACAAATTCAAGGACTGGTCACTGTTTCCTGGATGCAAGCCTGAATAAAATGCGTTTTGCCTGGCTTTGCAGGACAATAGGGGGCCCAAATCTACAGCAACTCCTAAGGGGGTAGTATTACATTGTTTTATTTGGTGATACACAACTTAGATAGGGTCTAGAGGTATATGGGGTGCCCAACTTGACTTGAAATTAATAACTCCGAGGACAAACTTCACAAATTATAGGATCCTTGACTTTCTACTCCATCAGGAGTGGCATCAGTTTCTTTATGGACCAGTAACAAAGTCTCTGTAAGGAGCTCTTGGTCCCCTCTAAATGAAGCTCTTCAGACCCCAGCTAGAAACTACCCATCCAACTGGCTGCCGTTTGAAGAATATCCCAGAGAAAAGAGATTCTAATACAGGTGTGCAGCACTGTCCCACGGTGAACTGGTTGGGTATTGCTCCTAGCAGGCCTCTCTCCTATAGGCCCTAGGGTTGTAGAGGTACTCACACTGTCCTTGTGTCCTGAAGCTTTGCAAAAACTGCTTTTAGGCTTTTGCTGCACTGGTTTCCGTACAGGTTAACAGGCTGTCCTTTCTCAGTGGACTGTAAGGCAATGGATCTCTCTCTGTCAGGCTCCTTTTCTTCCTTTCTCCAGCTTCCAGCCTGGAGGCAGAACTTCCCTCCCCTTCTTCGAGCCTACCCCCCCAGCTACACAGCAGCACACCTCAGCATTCTATCTTCCACCTGACTCTCCTGCTGGCCAGGCTCTCTCATATTTGTGGTCCAATCTCCCACAATCCCAGGCCTCCTGCCTGGGATTGGTCAGACTCTTATGAATATGAAGATCTTCTCCTCCTGGCCTCCAACCACTGGCTTCTAGAAACTTCTCCAAGCTTCTAGAACCAGGGGAAGGTACCTGAGGACTGGCCTGTAGAACCCTCCAGCCTGACCTGAAGTAAACCCTCTGACTCACACCCAGGCTTCTAAAAGTCTCTAGCAACACTTACAAACTATGTACCCAAGAAGGAGCTACAAATTCATACCCCAGTACTTGCGATTTACAACTTTCAATGCTGCTGGCTCCTGTTCTTTCAGTACTGCTTCCCTGAACTTCTGGACAGTGCTGTATTCAGTCAGTCTGTTAGTTTGGCATATGGGGGGGGGGAGAGTAGGAGACTGCCTTGCACCCTAAGCTATGAGGCTATATGTTTCTATTGATGCACATAGTGTAGGGAGAGACAAATTAAGTCCTGCATGCAAGGGTGACTCCGTAAGACTTTGCAAGAGAAAGGAGCCACCTTGAAACAGGAAACCCGAGGCAACGGTCATGGCACCAGCCTTAACTGGAACATAGGCAAGGATTAAAAGATAAATAAGCTGCATACTAAGTAATTGATTACATCAAGTGCTGAAAGTGCTTAAAAACTGTGAGTTTAAAATCACTTTAATCAAAATAAAATCTGCTGTAAAATTGCATAAATCTTTATGCTATATCTTAAAGCGTATACAAACCCTAACAATGGACTATTCCTGTTAAATATACCATTGAAAACAGTTTTTGTCAAAGACCTACTCTGTTATTGGTTGATTGCACATTTGATTAATTGATTGATTGATTGATTGCACAATTAAATTATTTATAGAATATTGTATATGAATTTGTGCCTCATATGTTCTGAGCTCATTTAGAGTCGAGAAACCTTTTAGTAAAAATTACCATGTTTGTAAAGTTGTGATGAAATTAATAGGACTGGACCTGACAAGCAAACAAGCAAAGATAAGGAATTCTGCTTTCTTTGTATTGCTTGCTTGTTTATGATTCCAAAATGCTGAAGCTAGACGCTACTAGGCAACTAGCATATTTAAAAGGAGTATGGATGAGCTGACCATACCTGGGTTCGGTCCGAGGCAGGCTTGCAGAACATGAATACAGCTCTGGTGCCAAGTCTGAACCCCACTGAAGTCAATGGGAGCTGAATGGTAAAAAACAGTAATGACCATTTTCTAGGCTAATAGGCAAGGGGTTGTCAAACAAATGGCACGAGAGGCTGGGCATTGCCCCGGGGACATGTACGAGAGCAAAACAAAAAAATGTAAATTCCATTTGGCAGGGAGCAGCGATTTTAATAATGCTTTAAGGGCAACATTAAAAATGCAAAATTCATTAACATGACTGGGGGTGCCCTTAACCTGCCTGTGAAGTGCAACATCTGTACAATGTATTCAACCTACTGCTGCAAAACTGACATTTACAAAGAAAAAAAAAATAATTTAGATTGCCAGCAAACATGAGCTTTGACCACTTTACTTCTTTGCTTTGTGTGTAAGTAAATAGCCAAGGATTCCCTTCATCTATACCGAATCCTTATCCTAGATGAGTGTCTGAGATAGATGTTAACGGTGGGACTTCAACACACACACACAAATGGATAATAATACATACCAGACCCTTATTCTTGATGAGACTTCGGCATGGATTTCAAAGTGGGACCCCCATGCAAAAAATTTAAATGGATTAGGGACCCTGCTAACGTCATACTAGACTCTTGGGTCTGGTGTGAATTTAAAGGGAAAAAAAGTACCAGTCTCGCTTAAAAATCCATACCAGATTCTTATCTGAGTATGCAGCCTGGCAGACCAGAAAAAGGAAGGGGACGAGTGCCGCCCCCCCCCCCCCCCCCCCACCTCCTGAACCATACCAGGCAACATGTCCTCAACATAAGGAGGTGTCTTGCCAAGGAGGATACCATGCTGATGAGGACAAAGGACCTCTTCCCCACAACCCTGGCCTGGTGGTTGTAGGGGTCTGTGAGCAGTGGGCTTGATAGTATCTGGAAGCCCTCTTTAACAATAAAGGGGCCTTCAGATACTACCCCCACCCCAATGTAAATGAATAAGGCATACATAGAACCTATACTCATTCATGGTAAAACAAAGTAAACACAGTTTTTGGCAAGTCCTGTAGTAACAATCATTCATCAGTCACATCACCCAGCATTGCAGATGCGCATTAATCACTTTCAGATTTTTTTTTCTTTTGGGTGTGCAAAATAGTAGGAGTGAAATCTGTTGAAGATGAACTCTAGGCAGATATAACAGACACAGATAATGCAGATGATGCAGCTCTGCAATCATTTGTACAACATTCCACATCAGCACATGCAATCCTATTGTTAGAGGATCCCAGAGGATGTGGGCGGCCTTTGGGGGGTACCTTTTTCAGAGGAAGACATATATAAGACCACATGTGCTTGTGTGTTTGGAGGCCATCTTGAAGCAATCCAGGGGAAGTTGTATGCTTGGTGATCACATTATATTACGTTATTCCTTTTTAGTTTTATCTGATTATTTATGGCATTCTCAATATAGGCCACTTGCCGGGTTTCTTCCTCACAGTTTCTAACCAAACTGGGTTCCTTAGGCAACCTTTCTGAGAACTTATGCAAATTGCTGGGGGCTCTAGGCCTAGATGTCAGGTCTGCACATTATAATCTATGGTGACCTTTGTTTTCATCCTATGATATATAGGTACTATCTTAAATATGTAAATCTGTGAGGAGAGATACTGTTTGTCTTAAAGGGCTTATTTGTGAATCTTTTTGTTTTCAACACTACATAAACAAACCAAGAGTTTCCCTTGATTTGGTGGTCTCCCCATGGGTCGGCAGAGACTTACTGGGAAGATTGCCTTTTTTTCCCTTCTGGTAGTGGTTTTGCTTCTTTTTGCTACTTACCGTAGTTGGATGTAGTTTTCCTTTGGAATATCAGCAGAGGAATATGATTATAGTGAATACAATGCAGCCTTAGAGGTATGAGAATGATATTATATATTGGAATGTTTCTATACAGAAGTTATCTTGTATATTCGGATATATCAGTGTTCGTAGATTTCAATATTTTTGCATACATCCTGAAGTGATATATATATATACAGTCAGGTCCATAAATATTGGGACATGGACACAATTCTAACATTTTTGGCTCTATACACCACCACAATGGATTTGAAATGAAAGGAACAAGATGTGCTTTAACTGCAGACTGTCAGCTTTAATTTGAGGGTATTTACATCCAAATCAGGTGAACAGTGTAGGAATGACAACAGTTTGCATATGTGCCTCCCACTTGTTAAGGGACCAAAAGTAATGGGACGATTGGTTTCTAAGCTGTTCCATGGCCAGGTGTGTTATTCCCTCATTATCCCAAGTACAATGAGCAGATAAAAGGTCCAGAGTTCATTTCAAGTGTGCTATTTGCATTTGGAATCTGTTGCTGTCAACTCTCAAGATGAGATCCAAAGAGCTGTCACTATCAGTGAAGAAAGCCATCATTAGGCTGAAAAAACAAAACAAACCCATCAGAGAGATAGCAAAAACATTAGGCGTGGCCAAAACAACTGTTTGGAACATTTTTAAAAAGAAGGAACGCACCGGTGAGCTCAGCAACACCAAAAGACCCGGAAGACCACGGAAAACAACTGTGGTGGATGAGCGAAGAATTCTTTCCCTGGTGAAGAAAACTCCCTTCACAACAGTTGGCCAGATCAAGAACACTCTCCAGGAGGTAGGTGTACGTGTGTCAAAGTCAACAATCAAGAGAAGACTTCACCAGAGTGAATACAGAGGGTTCACCACAAGATAGAAACCATTGGTGAGCCTCAAAAACAGGAAGGCCAGATTAGAGTTTGCCAAACGACATCTAAAAAAGCCTTCACAGTTCTGGAACAATATCCTATGGACAGAGACCAAGATCAACCTGTACCAGAGTGATGGGATGAGAAGAGTATGGAGAAGGAAAGGAACTGCTCATGATCCTAAGCATACCACCTCATCAGTGAAGCATGGTGGTGGTAGTGTCATGGTGTGGGCATGTATGGCTGCCAATGGAACTGGTTCTCTTGTATTTATTGATGATGTGACTGCTGACAAAAGCAGCAGGATGAATTCTGAAGTGTTTCAGGTAATATTATCTGCTCATATTCAGCCAAATGCTTCAGAACTCATTGGACGCCGCTTCACAGTGCAGATGGACAATGACCCAAAGCAGACTGCAAAAGCAACCAAAGAATTAAAGGGAAAGAAGTGGAATGTTCTGCAATGGCCAAGTCAATCACCTTACCTGAATCCGATTGAGCATGCATTTCACTTGCTGAAGACAAAACTGAAGGGAAAATTCCCCAAGAACAAGCAGGAACTGAAGACAGTTGCAGTAGAGGCCGGGCAGAGCATCATCAGGGATGAAACCCAGCGTCTGGTGATGTCTATGCGTTCCAGACTTCAGGCTGTAATTGACTGCAAAGGATTTGCAACCAAGTATTAAAAAGTGAAAGTTTGATTTAGGATTATTATTCTGTCCCATTACTTTTGGTCCCTTAACAAGTGGGAGGCACATATACAAACTGTTGTAATTCCTACACCGTTCGCCTGATTTGGATGTAAATACCCTCAAATTAAAGCTGACAGTGTGCAGTTAAAGCACATCTTGTTCATTTCATTTCAAATCCATTATGGTGGTGTATAGAGCCAAAAATGTTAGAATTGTGTCCATGTCCCAATATTTATGGGCCTGACTGTATATATATATAAAATATATATATATATATATATATATATATACACAAGGCTTACAATTTCAAGTCCTGAGCTTCTAGCCAGGCCTTAAGAGTTACTCGCCACCAGTTGCCCCTCCCAACCCCTACCCTGCTACACCCCTAATTCCGCCCCTAAACACACCCTCATAAATTATTTCATGAAATTACACTGTTAAATGTTACCCACATTACATGAAGGTCCCCAGAGTCCCCCCACATTACATCAGGGCCTCCAATGTCCCCCTACACACTCCATCATACTTAGACCATGCAGCGCATACAACCATAACCCCCCATAAGCTTTCACTCACAAAACCATAACTCTACCAAGCATATCCTACCTACTATCCAACCCAGCAGTACCTCAAATGCCCCATACTATACCACCCTTAATAACCACATAATCCTGAACCTGACCAAATCACCCATACATGTAGTTTTACATACAGACACATGTACATACACACACACAAACAGAAACACCTGTACACACACACAAACAGACACCTGTACACATACACACAGACATGTACACACACACACGGAGACACATATACACACACACACAAATGTACAGACACACATACATGTACATACACACAGACACATGTACATACACAGAAATACACACACACAGACACATGTACATACACACAGACACATGTACATACATACACAGACATGTACATACACACAGACACATGTACATACACACAAACACCCACACACCTACATGTACACACACACATACACACATGTACACACACATACATGTACATACACACAGACACACACAAACACACACACACAGATACATGTACATACATACACACACACAAATACACACACACAGATACATGTACATACATACACACACGCAAATACACACACAGATACATGTATATACACACACACACAGAAATACACACACACTCACACACAAACACACACACACAGATACATGTATACACACACACACACACACACACACACAAATACACACACACTCACACACAGTCCTATACAAATTTGCAGTATATCATTACCTTCACTCTAGGGGGAGGCAGAGGGCACAGCACACACTTCTTCCTTTGCTTTCATTTTGCTAAACTATTGAGCAGTCTGGCGGCTCCCAGTGCGAGTGACAGATCCGGCCCTGAGTTCTGAGCCTGCTCAGCAAGACAGCCCTGGAGACACACTCACCCCACCATAATTTCCACTCGCCAATGCGAGCAGGTGAGTGGAACTTTCAAGCCCTATATATATATATACAGTATATATGTAGTATATACTTAATAACAGAAGAAATATAACCTTTCAATAAACCACAACCCCCCCTCCTCCCTTTGACCCTGGCCTTGACCCAAACACTAACCCTGGCACTGACCTAGATCAAACCTTAATCTAGGTAATTTTTCTTTTATCTTTTAATATGTATTTTTCTTTTTTTTGCACACTGTTGTTTCTTTTTTTCTCTTTGCAAGCAGAGAAAAACATTGTATCCCTCTCCTCCATTCAAAGAGAAAGAAAACACAGGGGTGAGCTTCACAGTGACTGGTCATTGTGATAGCCAATAAGAGGCTATCACAGTGATCAGGTGACCCAGAATCGGGAGTTCCGAGTCCTGATCGTTATTACGGAAGCTGGGGCTTTCAGTGACACCCTGGTCTTTATGCACAAAGACAGATACGCATATATGCAGCCCCATGGAAAAAAACCCAGTTCAGTGAGGCCACATATTTGTGTGACGTTGGAGCCAAGGGGTTAAGGGTGTAAATCATACCTATATTTAATTCATGTATATACATATGTTTGTATAATGTTTCATGTGTATCTATCTGATATTATTATAGTGACTTACCTATCACTTGAGTTTTGAGGTCCTGAGGAAGCAGGGCTTCCCACGAAACACGCTGACTTGAATAGAATGATCTCCAGGGATTCTACAACTTAAGACACCATTGTTCATATTGGTGTTCCCCTATATTACTTTTAAAACTGGGTTTGTCAAATATTTTTTAATGTTTACAAAATAAAAAATGTATAGTTGCCTTTAACTGCTTCCCATTCGCCCTATAGCAGAAGTACTGCTACAAGGCGGCACAGATGCACAAAATCATGTATATATACAGATGATTTTGCATTTCTGGGTAGGGCTCACGTGCACCCTACCCGGAAATGCAAAATCATGTGTATATATGCAGCCGCAGCTGTCAATCACCGGGTCCCAGACACTGATTACTTGGCCGAGCATCTCTGACGGGGGGGGGGGGGGGGGAACTGTTAGTAAACAAAACAGTTCTCCTCCTTGTCAGCTCGTGCACACTGCTTTGCATGGCTGTGCATAGTGCAGCCATACAAAGCAGTGTACTTACAGTGAAGCACACAAACAGCACACAGCACACAGTTAACCCTTTGATCACCCCACATGGTAACCCCTTCCTGCCCAGTGCCATTAGTACAGTGTCAGTGCTTTTTATTAGCACTGATCATTGTATTGGTGTCACTGGGGATGTCAGTGACACCAAGTCAGTTCCCCCCCAGTGTCAGAATACCCGCAGAGTCCCGCAGTCCCGCTATCACTGCCATTACTAGTACAAATTACAAAAAAAATCCCAGTATGTATACCACCATTTGTAAATGCTATAATTTTCACGTAAACCAATTAATTTACACGTATTGGGATTTTTTTTTAGCAAAGACAGGTCGCCGAATACATTTTGGCCTAAATTTATGATGAAATTTAATTTTTTTACATTTTTTTACTGGACATGTTTAATAGCAAAAAGTCAAAAATGTTTTTTCTCAAAATTGTCGGTCTTTTTTTTTTTTTAATAGTGAAAATAGTAAAAAACGCACAGGCGATAAAATACCACCGAAAGAAAGCTTTTCCATGTGATCTCCTAGCCGCATGACTGCACTATTAAGCACTATTCTTTTGAATGATCTGTGAGGATAAAATGAAGGGACTAAGATTCTTTTCGCTCAGTCCAAAGGATGTAACGTTACATGTGGAATATACAGTTGCAAGAAAAAGTATGTGAACCCCTTGGGATTACGTGGAGTTTTACATGAATTGGGCATAAAATGTGCTCCGAACGTCATCTAAGTCACAACAATAGAACAACACAGTCTGCTGAACATAATACTACACAAACATTAGATGTTGCCATGGTTTAATTGCACATAACATGTAAACATTCACAGTGCAGGGAGGAAAAAGTATGTGAACCTTTGGACCTAATAACTGGTTGACCCTCCTTTGGCAGCAATAACCTCAACCAAACGTTTCCTGTAGTTGCAGATCAGACCTGCACAATGATCTGGAGTAATTTTGGACCACTCCTCTTCACAAAACTGTTTCAGTGTAGCAATATTCTTGGGATGTCTGGTGTGAATCGCTCTCTTAAGGTCATGCCACAGCATTTCAATCGGGTTGAGGTCAGGACTCTGACTGGGCCACTCCAGAAGGCATATTCTGTGCTGTTGCAGCCATTGTTTTGTTGAATTACTTGTATGCTTTGGGTCATTGTCCTGTTGCATCACCCATCCTCTGCGGAGCTTCAGTTGGCGGACAGATGGTCGTACGTTTTCCTGCAAAATGTCTTGATAAACTCTGGAATTCATTTTCCCATCAATGACAACAATCCGTTCGGGCCCTGAGGCAGCAAAGCAGCCCCAAACCATGATGCACCCTCCGCCATGTTTTACAGTGGGGATGAGGTTTTGATGTTGGTGTGCTGTGCCTTTTATTCTCCACACATAGTGTTGTGTGTTCTTCCCAAACAACTCAATCTTGGTTTCATCTGTCCACAGTATATTTTGCCAGTAGTGCTGTGGAACATCCAGGTGCTCTTTTGCAAACTTCAAACGTGCTGCAATATTATTTTTGGACAGCAATGGCTTCCTCCGTGGTGTCCTCCCATGTACTCCATTCTTGTTTAATGTTTTCCTTATTGTAGATGTGTCAACAAAAATGTTAGCATGTGCCAGAGATTTCTGTAGGTGTTTAGTCGACACTCTGGGATTCTTTTTTACCTCATGCAGCATTCTGCGCTGTGCTCTTGCAGTCATTTTTACAGGACGACCACGCCTAGGGAGAGTAGCAACAGTGCTAAACTTTCTCCATTTGTAGACAGTCTGTCTTACCGTGGACACATGAACATCAAGGCTTTTGGAGATACTTTTGTAACCCTTTCCAGCTTCATGCAAGTCAACAATTCTTGATCGTAGGTCTTCTGAGAGCTCTTTTCTGCAAGGCATGGTTCACATCAGACAGTGCTTCTTGAAACCAGTAAACCCAAAACAGGTGTGTGTTTTTTAAGGACAGGACAGCTGTCAGCAACACATCCAATCTCATCACACTAATTGGAGTCAAGGTTGGCTCACTCCTGGCTCCAATTAGCTCTGGGAGAAGTCATTAAGCTAGGGCCTCACATACTTTTTCCTCCCTGCACTGTGAATGTTTACATGTTATGTGCAATTAAACCATGGCAACATCTAATGTTTGTGTAGTATTATGTTCAGCAGACTGTGTTCTTCTATTGTTGTGACTAGAGATGAGCGAATTATTCAAAAATTCGATTCGGCTGATTCGCCGAATTTGTGGAATAAATTCGATTTGATGCGAATTTATTCACTGCGAATTTAACTTATAAAAGGGTGTTTCTAGGCTTCAGAGAGCCTTTATATTAGTGCAGAACACTGTACCCTTAATTTAAATGCCCTTGGAGTCTGCTGGGGAAGAGAAATAATACTGTCAGTCAGTATGACATGCAGATGAGTGCCGTCGATCTTAGAATCACCGCACACTTCACTCATTTGGGCAGTCACGGGGCCAAAACCAGAGTGTGGAGCCACAATGTGGCGGTGGAGGCAGCAGCAATGGGAGGCCATACAGCACCCTATGACAAAATGTAACCCACCAGCAGTGTGAGGAGACCTGAAAGTGGCACATGGCAGAGTGTGGCGATGGAGACAGCAGCAATGGGAGGCCGTACAGGGACCCATGACACACTCTGGACCTGGCAGCAGCATGAGGAGGCGGTACAGGGGCCCATGGCAAGAAGAAGAAGAAGAAGAAGATGAGGATGAGGATGAAGAAGAAGAAGAAGAAGTAGGATGAGGATGAAGAAGAAGAAGAAGTAGGATGAGGATGAAGAAGAAGAAGAAGAAGAAGAAGTAGGATGAGGATGAAGAAGAAGAAGAAGAAGAAGTAGGATGAGGATGAAGAAGAAGAAGTAGGATGAGGATGAGGATGAAGAAGAAGAAGTAGGATGAGGATGAAGAAGAAGAAGAAGAAGAAGAAGAAGAAGTAGGATGAGGATGAAGAAGAAGTAGAAGAAGAAGTAGGATGAGGATGAAGAAGAAGAAGAAGAAGAGAAGAAGAAGAAGAAGAAGTAGGATGAGGATGAAGAAGAAGAAGAAGAAGTAGGATGAGGATGAAGAAGAAGAAGAAGACGTAGGATGAGGATGAAGAAGAAGAAGAAGTAGGATGAGGATGAAGAAGAAGAAGAAGTTGTAGGATGAGGATGAAGAAGAAGAAGAAGAAGAAGACGAAGAAGAAGTAGGATGAGGATGAAGAAGAAGAAGAAGAAGAAGTAGGATGAGGATGAAGAAGAAGAAGAAGAAGGATGAGGATGAAGAAGAAGAAGAAGTAGGATGAGGATGAAGAAGAAGAAGAAGTAGGATGAGGATGAAGAAGAAGAAGAAGGATGAGGATGAAGAAGAAGAAGAAGAAGAAGTAGGATGAGGATGAAGAAGAAGAAGATGAAGAAGAAGAAGAAGAGGATGAAGAAGAAGAAGAAGTAGGATGAGGATGAAGAAGAAGAAGAAGTAGGATGAGGATGAAGAAGAAGAAGAAGACGAAGAAGAAGTAGGATGAGGATGAAGAAGAAGAAGAAGAAGAAGAAGTAGGATGAGGATGAAGAAGAAGAAGAAGTAGGATGAAGAAGAAGAAGAAGTAGGATGAGGATGAAGAAGAAGAAGTAGTATGAGGATGAAGAAGAAGTAGGATGAGGATGAAGAAGAAGAAGTAGGATGAGGATGAAGAAGAAGAAGAAGAAGAAGAAGTAGGATGAGGATGAAGAAGAAGAAGAAGTAGGATGAGGATGAAGAAGAAGAAGAAGTAGGATGAGGATGAAGAAGAAGAAGTAGGATGAGGATGAAGAAGAAGAAGAAGTAGGATGAGGATGAAGAAGAAGAAGAAGAAGAAGTAGGATGAGGATGAAGAAGAAGAAGAAGAAGTAGGATGAGGATGAAGAAGAAGAAGATGATGAAGAAGGATGAGGATGAAGAAGAAGAAGAAGAAGTAGGATGAGGATGACGAAGAAGAAGAAGAAGTAGGATGAGGATGAAGAAGAATTCCAGTGCAGCAAAAAGTGTATCTGCAGAGAGCTCCGCTATTTCTGACAGTTCTCTGACAGTTCCTTCACATTTACAGCGGTTGAAACATTGTATCTATTTGTTTCCGAATAAAAACATCTGTATCCTAAATGGAAACAAATAGATACAATGTTTCAACTGCTGTAAATGTGAAGGAACTGTCAGAGAACTGTCAGAAATAGCGGAGCTCTCTGCAGGGACACTTTTTGCCGGCTGTAGAAGGGATGAAAATCGGCCGATCGGGGAAAATTCAATTCGCGCATCCGAAGTTTGCTAATGTTCGGATTCGACGCGAATCGAATTTTTCCTAATATTCGAAACGAATTCCACTTCGCCAGGTTCGATTCGCTCATCTCTAGTTGTGACTTAGATGAGGTTCAGAGCACATTTTATGCCCAATTCATGCAAAACTCCACGTAATCCCAAGGGGTTCACGTACTTTTTCTTGCAACTGTAACATTGATCCAACCATTTTGTATACCTGGGTCTTCCATTTTAATGTATCAAACACCCAAGCATACAAGGGGTAGAGGTGTTGTCCAGTTATGTTTAACTATTGGCCATCATATGTGTATTTTACATATTATTATATGTTTCTTCTGCATATTTCTTAAACATAATAAGTTATATGGTTAAGTATTGTAGGCTGTCACTGGAGCGCTCTTAATTACACTTTCATTTTTGTGTATGCAGTCATTGGGGGACTGACAACTCATGGGGCCCCCGGGCAATAGGGGATCATAGGGCCCCTGTGTCCTTGCCCAAACTTAAAAAAGCCTATGAAAAAGGTACCAGGGGCATTTCATGGGACCCTTACTGACCCTGGGCCCCTGGGCAGTGCCCAAGTTTCCAAATGGTCAGTCCGTCCCTGTATGCAGTATATTTAGGGGACGTGGTACAGTTGAGTCGAAGCCAGGTTTTTATTGTTTCAGGTTTTGTAGGATAATTACATCTGTCTCGTTTACACACATCTAAACGTGTTTACATCTGTATTGCTTCTGTATCCATCTAGCTGGCATGTACAATCTGCCAGAAGTGTTTACACTTGTTTAAATATGCACAAGCACATTAAAAATGCAGGTTTTGCATGCGCAGAGAATTTTTTTTTGGATTCAAACACACAGGTGTGAATGGCCATGCTACTTTGTATGATGTTCTTAATGCTGTGTTTTGAACAACCATGTGAATGGTCCTTTATTGTATTTCAATATTATGGTGGAGATATTTGCATTTTTTTTTTAATTATAATAATAAAAAGAAGGCGTACAACCCTCCCCCTCTCCCCCCACGTCCGCTGAGTCCACTGGACACAGCAGAATGCAGATCTCGGTAATTGGGATCTGGTGATCATGTGATTATTATGCAATCACATGATCACAATGACAACCAAGCTGTTATGAAACAATCTGATTCATAACAGCTTTGCTTCTGTTCCTCGAGAGCTGTGATTGTCCCACAGCTCTCACAGGTTACATGAGGCCAATCACAGCACTCTGTACCATGTGACCAGCTGGAGCCAATCACAGATCACTGTATTTTGAACTGTCATAAACTTAAGCCATTCATGACAGTTCAAAGCAAAGATTGCATTGCAGGAGCAATAATCGTTATTGCTCCTGCAAGGCAAAGTGTAAAATGAGAAAAACAAAATCCCTGATCAACCCATCCAGAGTAGTAAAATGTTACTATGCTAACATTGTACTACTCTGATGAAAGTATTTTTTTTTAACAGTAAAAAAAAGAAAATAATGTTTAAAAATTAAAAATATTGAGAGAAATTTAAAAAATGTGTTTTTTTTAACTGCTTGCCGCTTGCCCGCTCACAATGACCAGGTGACTGGTGGCTGTTGGCAAAGTGATGTACCATTACATCTATTTCCGGGTGTGCATATGCATGTGTACGCCCCCTGCTGCCCCCAATGCTGGTCCAGGGAGAGAAGAGAAAACACTGCACTGAGTAAAAGCACTACATTTTACACACATGCATTAGATTAGAACATTTAACCCTTTGATCGCCCCATTAACCCTTTGATCACCCTGTCACCCAACCAGTGCCATTAGTACAGTGTCAGTATACAAAATATTTCACTGATCGCTGTATTACTGTCACTAGAAATCAAATAACGTCAGGGTCTGTAAGCACCCCTCCCAACCAGGGTCAGCTAGGCTTAGATTGCCCGCACACTATCGCATTATTTATATGAATCGATTGTGGGCCACAGCAATTTATACACACAACAATACATCTCTGCCCACCCAAATTCAGCTCTTGGCAGACAATTCGCATGGAAACCTATCATGATTTCCAAATATAAAACTTTTTTGGGTCTAACTCTTAACATGGGCATTACAAAAAGAATGGATTGTGGTCATATTGGTCCACAGACCCAATTAATCATATGCCCATGTTCTCTGCTGTTACATATATGCCCAACAATGACCAGCAACATACTGGTACATCACTGGACTTTGAGTGGTTATACCGGGATCATGCTTGCAGCTATAGGCATCATCCTGGTATCGTTTTTTTATTCAGCTGGTGGTCGGCTTTCATGTAAAAGCAATCCTAGCAGCTATATCATTTTTACAAGCAGCAGGAAGGGACATCCCCCACCCCTCCTGCCGCCTTCCTGGGCTATCTTGGACTCTCCTGTCTCACAGGGGAATCTGAGAACTGTAACAGTTCTACCAGCTGACCATAGAATTGATCGGAGATCAGAATGGCTCCAATCATCTCTATAGTCTAAGAAACCGGAAGCTACAAGCATTTTATCAGTTGGGTTTTGCCGGATATAAACAGCGCCATTTTAAAATTTGGAAAGCATCTGATCACACTGATCATATACCACCAAAAGAAAGCTCTATATGCGTGAAAAAAAGACATACATTTTGTTTGGGTACAGCATTGCATGACCACGCAATTACCAGTTGAAATAACTCAGTGTCGAATAGCAAAAAATGGTCTGATCAGGAAGGGGGGTAAATCTTCCAGAGGGCAAGTGGTTAATTAGGGATGTACTGAGACCTGTTTTTTTACTGGCAAGTACAAGTACCGATACTTGTGCTCAAGTACTCACCGATAACTATTACCAATACCTTTGCGGTGCTGTTTAAGCCCATACATAATGAATGGGCTCAATTCACACTGCAAATAATTGCATGTGATCTCGAAAGTTGTTCAATATATGTCCGAATCACATATGGTTTCCCGCACTGCAAGAGAGGCGCCAAGGGTTAAAATGAGACAGTCTTGCACTCACAGACATCACTGGTGACAGGCATAAAACAAGTTCAATGTGGAGCCCCCAGTCCAAAGTTCAGTTCCAACTAGAACTGTTGGAGAAAGTGCTGTGAAGCCAAAGCAAGAATCCAGGCAAGCCACTGGGAGATGCTGTGGGAGACTCAATCTGTTAAAAGAGCTGTCAGATTTCCAGGATGCTGTGGCCAATCAGAATGCATTTCGGAGGCCAAACCAAGCTTCCTTTAACAGCCTTCTGATTGGCCACAGCACCCCAGACATCTGACAGCCCCTTTGACAGATTGAGTTTCCCTCTGCATCACCTCGTGGCTTGCCTGGATTCCTGCTTTGGCTTCACAGCACTTTCTCCAGCAGTTCTAGTTGGGACTGAACTTTGGACTGGGGGCTCCACATTGAACTTGTTTTATGCCTGTCACCAGTGATGTCTGTGAGTGCAATGCTGTCTCATTTTAACCCTTGGCGCCTCTCTTGCAGTGCGGGAAACCATATGTGTTTCGGACAGATATTGAACAACTTTCGAGATCACATGCAAATCTTTGCAGTGTGAATTGAGCCCATTCATTATGTATGGGCTTAAACAGCACCGCAAAAACAGCATTGCTACACTATTGGTGGCGTCTCTCTCTCCTCCTTCCTCTCCTCTCTTGCACTGCGGGAAACCGCTTGTGATTCAGACAGGAATCGCACTGCATTCCTGTTCGAATCGCATGTGCTTCTTTGCAGTGCGATTTGAGCCTAATAATTTTGTATGGGCTCGAATCGCACCGCAAAGGTATCAGAGCATTTGCACAAGTACTCGTGCAAATGCTTAGTATCGACACCAATACCGGCAGCGGTGCAACCCTAGTATTAATGATTACAGAGCTGCACTCATGTATGGCTTTTTTTTCTGCCTAGAGTTCAGCTTTAAATATACAAATAAATGACAGTTCAGTGTAAATCTGCAGCCACAACTGGATAATTCCTGAAAAACAAGTGCCCAGATACTGTCAAGCTTGATAATCGTTGTTCTGCATCCATAATGTGCCCAGGTGACTTTCAAATCACTTGTAAACTACACGGAGATACAGAAATGTTTGGGCCTCTCAGGAGGGGACGCCAGCAGAAAAGTCTGGAATGTGATCCGCTGTCCACCCATCACAGCAAGCCACCAGAAATATTGGATTTAACGTTTTGCATCCTAAGATATAAAATTAGGCCGACAGAAGTCTGGATAGAAGCCCTTGTTTCATACTGCTAACTTGCGGTGAGCTGGTAGCCAAAAAGTGCTTGGAACAGTCGTCTCTCTCCAGATGCTGCCATTCATTTCTGTGGGAACAGCACCACTTACATCTAATTACAGTTTGTGCTTAAATTAATAGGACAAGGATGACAGGACAACTTCTTGGTACAGAGATGGAAGCCTTCAGTTCACACAGCTTAGAAAGTACTTGGACACCTCACATGCAGTTTGGCTTTCTCAGCCAGGCAACTTTAGAAAATTTGCTTGTCTCTCATAATCAACAGATATTTCTCCCTTTTTTTGTATTTTAAATGTAATGATTAAAGGGAACAAATAAATGTTATGTGCATATTTTTTCTTTAATATGGTCAGGACTAAAAAAAATAAAATAGGAAATTTGTGTAATAAAGTGTAATTTGGTCAATAAACTGTATAATTATAAATTAAAAGAGTTTTTATTATATATTTTCATTATCTTTTGATTATGCCATAAATTCAGAGCTGTCCTCTGTTATCTCAAGGAGTCCAATTAGTCTTTCCAATTCTTATCTTGGACTACAGAACAATTAATAGCTATGTACAGCAAGGTCTTTAACTGCTTCCCCGCGAAATACTGCTACAGGGGGTCAGGGCTGTTCAAAACACGTATATATACAGTACATGATTTTGCACTTCCAGGTAGGGGTCACGCATGCACCGCCCTACCTGCACCACCATTGTCAGCTACAAATGTTGACCACTGAGTCCCGGAAGGAGATTCCCCGCTAGCACCCAGTGATCGCCGAGAAGCCGAGAAACAGTGACGGGAGAGACCTGTATCTAAACAACACAGGTCTCTCTCCTGCCAGCAGTAACATGCTGCTGTGTATTTCTCTGCACAGCAGAGAAATACACAGCAGCATGTTTCCCTAGTAAAACACACACAGCACACACTATGTAAAACAGCACACAGTTAACCCTTTGGTCGCCCCCAGATGTTAACCCCTTCCTGCCCAGTGTCATTAGTACAGTGTCAGTGCTTTTTATTAGCACTGATCACTGTGTTAATGTCATTGAGATGTCAGTGGCAGTTAGTCAGTTCCCACCCCAGTGTCGGAATGCCCGCCGCAGTCCCACAGTCCTGCTATAAGTCACTGATTGCCGCCATTACTAGTATATAAAAATTAAAATTCCAGTATATATACTGCCATTTGTAGACAGATTTTTTTTTTAGCAAAGATATGTAGCAGAATACATTTTGGCCTAAATTTATGACAAAATTAGATTTTTTCAGTTTTCTTACTGGATATGTTTTATAGCAAAAAGTCAAAAATATAGGGTTTTTTCCAAAATTGTCAATCTGTTTTTGTTTATAGTGCAAAAAAATAAAAACACAGAAAGAAAGCTCTATTTGTGAGAAAAAAAGACATAAATGTAATTTATGTACAGCATTGCATGACTGCGCAATTGTCAGTTAAAGTAACGCAGCGCCTTATCACAGTAGATGGCCTGGTCAGGAAGGGGGGTAAATCCTCGGGAGGGCAAGGGATAAACATGGGAAAATTTGCACTTATTGCAGAGATGTACTGCATGTGGTTTTTTTTTGTGCCCTGGCCCTATTATTATGCAGTCTTCTGTGCATTAGGCAGATTGACCTATAGTCTCTTTAGCTAATCTATAGTGCTCTGGGAGCCCTTTCTTATGTTTAAATAGTTTTGAAAAAAAACTATTGATTATTTATTTCCTAAAAAGTATGAAATAATGGCTTAAAAAACTGACACCTTAACCACTTGAGTCCCAGGTGCCATTTTAAAAATGGACAGTGGCTAATTTGTCCCAGCATCATCAGGATTCAGTGACTCTTGCGTGTCCAATCCAGCATGTAGGTTGGAACTGCAGAAACTAAGCTGTTTTCAGCTAACACATGAAGATAAATGTGGGGCCAGTAAACCCTCAAGCAGATGTATGGTGCTTTCCTGATAGCTACTATCTGTGTGTATATAAAATGTGCAACGCAAAACAACTTTTTTATATGCATTATTTGGTTGCTTTATATTGAATACACAATCAGTGCCAGCAGCAAGGTAGCACAGAGGACCCTTTATGCTTTGTATTACTACCTGTGTGTGTCACCTGTCTTAAATGTTGGTGAATATGGTCATTGATCCTGCTACCTCTTGCAGGTGGTAAATAGGCAGAAACAACCTGTGGTTTATCAAGCTGAAAACTGAACCCTGCAGATAATATTATAGTACAAGGGAATGGGCATGCCTGGGGATTAAGTGGGCCTTGGAGTCGCTAAGGTACTGCCTCTTTTGAAGGAAATTCTGCTTGTTATAGATTACCCACCGCTCAAGTGAATGTGGTAGGCGAAAGAGAAAGCTGCCTGGGTATCATTGCAAAACGTCTTCACTTCCATGGAGCACAAAGCTGGGAAACTTCATGGTAATGCAGATGCCCTCTCCAGAACCCACTGCCCCCTAGGGAAAAGTGTTCCACTCAATGGGTTCTAATAGAGGCGGTATGTGACAAATTCTGAGCTAAAATGGTGGACTAGCTGATGGATGGGAGATATTTTCCATGCAAAATGCCTGTGTGGGCTCTAAGAAAGCCTTTTGAGGAAAACAGTTTCCCTTTAAAAGGTTGATTGTACAAATTCTCTGTTGGGCCTGGAGTATGGGCTGCAAAAGAGAACAGTTGTGTCTGCAGCCTAGCTGCCTGGATCCACAAGTACCCTTGCTAGGATACCTGATCCATCATAGAAGTACAGAGAATCCTAAATATCATGAAATGACCAAACTTTAACTTTCATTTCACTTTCAATTTCTGAATTAATTAAGTTAATTTTTCATGAGCCCTCATCTTTGTGTTGGTTAGCTTGTTCACCCTGAGAAAGCCAAGCAAGTGTGTTCTGTCATGAGAAACAGGATAACGAGACGATTATGTTATCGATTCAGAAATTCGTTTCACACTATTGAGTGTTCTGGATGTCTTCTCTCTGAATATGTCCTGATCAGGGGCGGACTGACCATTTGAGCACACGGACACTGCCCGAGGGCCCGGGGTCAGTAGGGGGCCCCATGAGATGCCCCTGGTACCTTTTTTATAGGCTTTTTTGGGTGTGGGCGAGGACACGGGTGCCCCATGATCCCCTATTGCCCGGGGGCCCCATGAGTTGTCAGTCCGCCCCTGGTCCTGATAGTAAAAGTGGAGGCTGGGCAGGCCAAGTGCCATGTTTGAACCTACAATGGGTACAAACACATTTGTCCTAACTAATTAATTTAAGTCTAAGTCCACTCCTTAAGGTGAATGTATTTCTAGGAGATTGAAGATCAGTGGTGGAAGCACTGGGTGTTACTATTCATTGCATGTGGACTGGAGAATATGTGATACACAGACATCAATAAAACTGCATTTTTATGAATACATTAAATCTACTGCGATTCGAGTTACACTTTATTCATACAGTGAGGACTGTGTACTGAAGTTGAAAATTTGCATGGACTGCAGTTGTTAATACAGATACATGATGGACTTCTTTGCATGTTAAGATTTATATATTTGTGTGTTGTGCTCAGGATATTGTTGAGTTAGATTTCACAAAAAAAAATATTTTTTTGGTATAACATAGTTGTTTTTTAGTAGCATATACTTAGCCTGTATCTATATTCTAGAATCTCCTTAATATAGTGTTTGTTTCTCGCTGAGGCAAGTTGTAAAGTAATTTGAATTTAGTAGGTCTGCTTATTTTTTCAGTAGATGCTGACCTCAGATGATGTCTTAACCACTTGCCTACCAGGCACTTATACCCCCTTATTTACCAGGCCAATTTTCAGCTTTCAGCGCTGCCGCACTTTGATTGACAATTGCGCGGTCATGCAACATTGTACCTATATGAAATTTTGATCATTTTTTTCTCACAAATAGAGCTTTCTTTTGGTGGTATTTAATCGCCACTGGGCGCTTTACTTTTTGCGCTATAAATAAAAAAAGTGCAAAAAATTAGAAAAAAAAAAAAGTTTCTTTGTTTCTATTATAAAATTTTTCAAACAGGTCATTTTTCTCCTTCACTGATGTGCGTTGATGAGGCAGCACTGATGGGCACTGATAGGCGGCACTGATGGGCACTGATAGGCAGCACTAAAGGGCAGTGATAGGCAGTACTAATGAGGTGGCACGGATAGGCGGCACTGATAGACAGCACTAATGAGGTGTCACGGATAGGCGGCACTAATATGCAGCACTGATAAGCGGCACTGATAGGTGACACTGATAATGGGTACTGATAGACACCACTGACTGGCATCACTGCTGGGCACTGACTGGCGGCACTGACTGGCACAACCGCTGGACACTGACTGGTGGCACTAACTGGCAGCACTGCTGGGCTGCACTGGTGGGTGGCACTGGTGGGTGGGCACAGGTGGGTGGCACTGGTGGGCACAGGTGGGTGGCACTGCTGGGCACAGGTAGGTGGCACTTCTGGGCACAGGTGTGTGACACTGCAGAGTGGCACAGGTGGGTGCACTGCTGGGCACAGGTGGGTGGAGCTAGTGGGCGCACTGCTGGGCACAGGTGGGCGGAACTTGCGGGTGGCACTGCTGGGCACCGATCATCAGGGTACTGATCATCAGTGCCCTGATGATCTGTGCCGATCCTCGCTCTGACAACTGCCCGTTCTCGGCAGTACTTTACTCACAATCTGACAGCGTGAGGAAAGTGCAGCCGAGAACCGGCACTTGGACACCGCTGATCACGTGGTAAAAGGCCGCTGTGATTGGCCTTTTACCACATCACGTGATCAGCTGTGTCCGTAGGACACAGCGATCACGGAGATCGCCGGGTGCGCGCCCCCTGGGGCGCACAGGAGAGCGCGTTCTGGGAGGACGTCATATGACGTCCACTCAGAACTGGCCGGCCGCAGTGCAGCCGTCATTCAGCTATCTGCGGTCGGCAACTAGTTAAAGTGTTACTAAACTCACAACAGTAAAATCAGTATGTATACACAGTAAAGCATGCTTGGTATACTCACTGTGTAACCTAATGGGTTGATCATCTATATTGTGTACAAATGCTGTTTGATCCTGACTTCTCTGATCCTCCCCTTCTTCCAGTGTCCCCCTCTTATCACCTGATAAGACATACAGTGTGGAGACACTCTGCACATGCTCAGTTTAATGTGTAGTGCTACAGAGGCTTTTTATTTCTTGAAAGAGTGCATGTGATCAGTACAGGGCCAATCAGCACTTTCCAGACAGAGATCAGGGGTTTTGCATCCTTCTAGAGCAGAAAGAAAACTCCTCCTACAAACTTTAACCAGTGCTCTGCTGAACACTGACAGAAGTCACAAGACTGCTCTAACTGCTGACGAGAAAAGGTATTTAGCAGTTTATATTTACTAAAATAATTGCATTTCCATGTACTTTGGCAGATCAGATAGAGTGAATGCTGGGTCCTGGGTTTAGTAAAACTTTAACAAAGATGGCTCTCTAACCTTCTGTAAAGAAAAGCAGATGAAGGCATTGCCAGGGGGAGTACTGTGATCACAAAGCTCTACCGTTATACAATACTTAGCATGCCTGGAATTAACATGAAAAAATATATCTGATGCTATGTCCACTTTAATAGTTAGATGTGTAGTGCTCACCCCTGAAAGGATTGTGTCCCAGATTCTTTCCCCGCTGGTGCACCAGCAGCCACGCAAACAGCAACATTCACTCCTTTTAGCTCAGAAAACAGTCTAGGGGTTGGCTTCTTAATGTTTATTGAAGATTAACTTAGGTGGGGCTCAGGTTAGCTGTGGGATACTCTGAACACTGAACAAGAATGTCTTTGCAGCTACTTCTTAGAACAGTCCGTTTAGCAGTAGGACATAAATTGGACAGCACTGGGCCACCATCAGCAATGTCCCAGGCCAGGCAAGCCATAATATTAGTGCACATGGGGTCAACAGCAGCATCATTCACTAGGATCCCTCACTAAGGTCTGTACTCAGTGTCCCTGGGACTTGGATAGCTCCTTTCAGACTCAGGCAGACAGTCTTCTCACTGAAACCTCCAGATCCTCGATGAAGCCCCTCTTTGCAGCAGAACAGGACCCCCAACCTAGCACAGCTGGAACCTTGATGAGCTCCTGGTAAATGTCAGCTGGGCTGCCTGAGAGGACAGCAGCCCTCCAGGCTGGGAACTTCTCCTCCACGACAAGAATCCCTGTGCTCCAGGCCTCAAAGTATTTATGCTCCCTCCCAGCCACCAACTGGCCACCCTCTCCCAAGGATTTGCTGGGACCACATATATATTACTTCTGTAATATAACTTTCCCAGACCACTAAATTCAGAGCATAGAGTAAGCAAATATTTGGACACATACTTGATTTGGCTTCAGAATAACAGGCTTGGCACATTTTGCTAGCCAGAAGCCCAAAAGACTAGGACATTTGAGTGGAGAGTGAAAAGCAATTTTGTATTTGACTGCTGGTGATTGCTGGTACTTATAGTTGTTTTATTTTCTTTTTTGGGGTCTTGCTAGCAGCTTTTACTTTTTTTAAATCACCATTTCTGTCACTTTTTAGATAACATTTTTTTTCCTTTCCTTCCTTCAGTCTGCTAATTAAGGGGAAGGTACTTCTGCTCTCTGAGCAGGTATCTAATGGGATTGATGTGGAGGGTGGAGTGGCTAGTCAGAATTTTTAGGTAGGAAGATGGGTTACTGTAGCGAGAGGGAGTGGTAGGGGCTCACAGAAAAGGAAGGCCTGCCCTGGGTTTGAGCACCCAAACAGATTTGCCAAGTTGGGTGAAGATGTGGGGGTGGCAAACTTGGGGGTGGCAGCCCTGGATATCACTGCTATCCCAAACAGCTGGGAGAGCAGACCATCTGAGAGGGGTGGTGAGGGTAGTGCAGGAAGGCCTAGACAGTTGAGTTAATAAGGGATTCTATAATCGGAATGACTGATAATAATTTGTCGCCAGGATCGCCTCAACCGAATGGTTTGCTGTCTCCCTGGTGCCAGGTTCGGCATGTGGTGGACCGGATTGATAAATTACTGGGAGGGGCTGGGCATGACCCAGCTGTCTTGGTCCATGTTGGAACCAATGATAGAATACATGGAAGGTGGAGGCTCCTTAAGAATCAATCTAAATAACTAGGCTGCAAGTTGAAGGGAAGGACCTCCAAGGTGATATTCTCTGAAATATTACCTGTGCCATGCGCAACTCAGGAAAGACCGGGGGAGATTAGAGAACTGAAAGCATGGCTAAAGATTTGGTGTAAGAGGGAAGGATTTGGGTTTCTAGAGCACTGGGATGACTTTTCATCAGGGTACAACCTATTTGTTAGAGATGGTTTGCACCTAAATGGAAGGGGGTCTGCTGTGCTGGTGGAGAGGTTTATGGGATGGCTGGAGGAGTATTTAAACTAGGATCAAGGGGGGAGGGAGAATTAAATTAATGGGGCAGACAGATCAGACAGGGGTCAGTCCTTATTGGTGGGTGGAATGGGGAGAGATGGGGGGAGGGCTATGGCAGATGATACGAAGGTTCCCATGTTGCAAACAATCATTGGAATTGGTACCACTTGTACAAAAATAAAAAAACATGCAACATACGTGTGCAAAAGGTGTCAATGAATTAAAGTATTTGTTCACCAATGCCAGAAGTCTTCCAAGCAAAAGAGGTGAGCTGGAAGCTTTGGAGCATGAAGAGAACTATAATTTAATTGGTATTACCATATCTTGGATTCATTCTTCACATGACTGGGCCATTAATATTCCTGGCTATATTCTCTTTCAGAGAGACAGGGTAAAAAGGAAAGGTGGTGATGTCTGTCTCTATGTGAGAAGTGATCTCAAAGTGAGTGTAAAAGAGGAACTAGTTGATGGAAAATGTGATGAGGCTGAAGCATTATGGGTGGAACTGCACATGGAAGTGCGTACTACAAAGGTAATCAGTAGAGTTTGTTATAGGCCACCCTGTGTTAATGAGCAGGTGGAGACTCAGCTCATTGCACAGATCGAAAGGGCTGCAAGGGCTTTGACAGTGATAATAATGGGGGATTTTAACTACCTGGAAATTGACTGGAGAGATGGCACTGCAGGAACAGTTAAATGGCAGAAATTTATAAACCTACTAAAGGACACTTTTATGGTACAGTTCATAGAGGCCCCAGCTGGAAATTATGCTCTGCTGGACCTGGTCATCTCAAACCATGCATAGCTTATTACTAATGTCCATATAAAACAATATCTGGGTAGCAGTGACAATAGCATGATGTCATTTATTGTTAGCTGTAAACAACAAGCACATACGGGAAAAATAAAAACACTTAACTTTAAGACAGCTAATTTTCCAAGGCTGAGAGCTGCTCTCCAAGGCTTAGACTGGGAGGGAATGTTGGCCTGGATGAACACAGTAAAGTATGTGAACACACTGCAAAATATATTCCCATATGCAACAAGTTTAAAAGGCTAAAAATAAAACCTATGTGGCTTACTGCCAAAGTTAAAAAAGCTATAAATAATAATAAAAAAGCTTACAAAATCTATAAATTTAAATAAAATAAATTATACAAAAATGAAGGAACGCTATCATTGTTTAAAAATTACAAATTATATGTAAAAAGGAAATCAAGGCCGCAAAAATTGCAGATGAACAACAGATTGCAAAAGATAGCACAAACCCTAAAAAATTCTTCAAATATATTAATAGTAAAAAGCTTGGGTCCGAGCATATAGGCATTTTACAAAGTAATCTAGAGTAGATGACTGGGGACAAAGAGAAGGCAAATTTATTAAATACCTTCTTCAGCTCTGTGTATACAAAGGAGCATGGGGGAGCTCTTGTCCATAATGGGCATGGTATTAACACAGCCCCAGATGATCCACATTGGCTCAAAATTGATATGAACCAAAAATATTTAGACAGAATAAAGGTGAATAAAGCACCTGGACCAGATGGCATACACCCACGGGTCCTGTAAGAATTCAGTTTGGTCATTTCAAAGTCATTGTTTCTAATTTTTAGGGACTCTTTAATGACTGGCATAGTACCACTGGACTGGCGTAAGGCCAATGTGGTGCCTATATTTAAAAACGGATCAAAATATTTACCAAGTAATTATAGACCTTTTAGTTTAACTTCTATAGTTGGGAAGATACTGGAGAGTTTAATAAAAGACCACATAGATGAGTTCTTGCTTGAAGAAAATATTTTAAGCAACAGACAGCATGGATTCATGAAAGACAGAAGTTGTCAAACAAATCTGATTTATTTTTATGAGAAGGTGAGCAAAACCTTGGACAGAGGGGTGGCGGTGGACGTGGTATGCTTGGTTTTTGCAAAAGTATTTCACAGTTCTCCACATATGTGATACATATGTGACATGAGTGTATAGGATGTATGGATGAGAAGTGATTGACACTCAACTGTCATAATGCTAACGATTATAACCATTAGATGGGTAACTGGAGTTCAAAATAACATGTTGGAAGTGTACATTAAACCAGTTGAAACCAGAGATGTGGCTGATATTCACCAGATGTGCATTCCATCAAAATAGGTAACTACGCGTGATGGCACAGCCGATCACGCGTTGACTCTAACTACTCCGCAGAATCATACATGACGTTATACAACCAGGAGATACTGCGCATGGCAGTAGATAAAGACATTCCAAACTATGTATATAAAAGACGGGGGATTCTAGGGGAATTTGGGACTCATTGAAGATGCGGCAGACGTGCCTTGCGGTGATTTCCCGGATTCCCCTTTGCTGACTGTTGGAGTCCCCCAGTCACTGGGCAGTGGGTGATGCTACAATATCCGGTGATGTATTGATGCTTTATTCTTGCTATAATATGATCTAAATATGATTTGCAATTCTGACAATTCTTATGTTATTATACTAACAGAACTTATTCAATAAATCATGTTTTGCTTTAATATTTATTAAGCCTAATCCGTGTATTAGTGAGCGATTGTAGTAGTGTTAAAAACACTTTGTTTTGAGGCAAAACATAAATTGGCATAGTCGGCAGGATTCCAAGTAGAAATATCTCCTAATAGGAAGTTTATTTTGAAAAATTTATTTTTGCACGTTGACCCCTAGGTACCAGGGGGCCTCTGTGCAAAATATTGACATTTGGCATTTTGCCAACAAATTTCGGAGATTTAGCTACCTGGCATTTTAGAAAAGAACCAGATATGTTTAAGCAAAAAGCGAAGGGTAAGATTGATAAGGTGGAGATTCCCGGCTGGACCGAGTCTCCATATAATCTTTTAGCACAGGAATTGTCAGGTGCAGGGTTGGCAGAATCATGGGATAGTAGGTTTAAAGGTATCGAACCCCTTGATGTTGTAAATGTACTCGAGGGGATCCCTGCCAAGGCAGGTGATGCAGTAGCTTTAAGCAGACGCAGTTGGATTTTGCTAACTACATACAGGAAGATTCATAAGAAATTACATCAGGTAATGAAGGATTACCATCAGCTAGAGCAGAAGACCATAGAACAAGAAGGTAAAATTGTTCTTCTGCAATGTGGGCAAAAATTGTTGAAAGATAAATTAGAACATTATCAAAATATAGCCGAGATAGCAGCAGTAAAAGTGGCCCAAAATAAGTATAGGAAACGAAGGGGAAGGGTGAACCGTGGAAAAGTGCAGCAGGCAATAGCAGCAGCCACAGTTAATTGGGATCCAGGTAAATGGGATGCTGATGTATGGGTTTCCTCATCAGATGATGCTTGGGATGACTGTCCAGGAGGACCCGGTTGCCCGGACCCTGAACCAGTTACTAGGAGAAAGAAAATAGAAACAGGAGGTGTAAAGAGGAAGCTATGAAGGTAGCATTGGTTATGGATGAAACAGATAGATATCTGGATACTTCCATGACCTTAGCTGCCCGAAAAAGGATAATTAGGAATGTCTAAACCTGTAATCATGTATAAATATGTAATCATGACATTGTTAATATCATTAAATAACAGCAGATGGGAAGAGATAGTGGATAAGATAGCTGAATTTCAGGATATGGGAGAATGGGTTAAATCTTTCTCCTCCGGAGATAAGAGAGAGCAATAACTCACCTCCCCTTTGACAGAAGGGGAATGTGGATAATCACCTGTCCTGGAAAGATATGTTCCAGGCTTTACTTAAAGCTGGAGTTCCTAAAGAACACATTGATGGGAAAGATACACAAGTATTGTGGAAATTATACAAGCAAAAAGTGCTGTCAGGAAGGAAGGTTGATAAGAAGAGTGCCGAAGTAAGATTAAAAGAACATAAGGATGTAGACAAGAAACAAGAAAGGGAACAGGAGAAAGGGGTATAGATTTCCCTGATTGGGATCAGTTTTAGAAAATCTATTCCTGGGAAGAAATAGCAACCATGGTAGCTTTAAAAATTCAGACAGCCTCAGCTTCTCCCAAAGATCTGTTAGGATCGCAAGAGGATAATTTGGCATGAGTAGCCAGCCAAGCCCCCGTATGGATTAAAAAAGATGATAGGCCATATTTACAGGTGAGTATCCATTGGGAAGGGGGTAATATACAAACAGTGGCAGCATTAGTAGACACGGGGGCAGAGGCTACTCTAATTTATGGAAATCCAAATAAATTTATAGGACCCCCAGTGTAAAAATATCAGGGTTGGGGGGGGAAGGTGACTGAAGGTGTACAAACTGAAGTGACCTTAAAAATTAGGAATATACCTCCACAAAAATACCCTGTACTGATAGTTCCTATAAAAGAATATATTATTGGTATGGAGTCCATGATCTTGCCAGCCCAGGACCGGGTGGCTCAATTGCTTTTGATTCCTTTGTATATCGCTAACATCAAAGAAGGCGAAGCTTCCACAAAGTTAATGGTTAGAGGAGACCAAGGCTTTGGCTCTACTAACACAGTTAATGTGGGGGCTAAAATTTGGGTACAGGGGGCATCTGGTCCCCCGGAACCTGCAGAAGTAATAGCCGTTGGTAAGGACCGCACCCTACTGATCATGAAACCAGGCATAGAAAAGTGGGAATATGTCCCACAAGAAAAATGTTATTTGCGGGAATGATTCATACTGTATTGTCTTTCACAGAGCAACAATGTACTTACCTTCAGTCTTGGAATCCTTGGTATCGTGTGGTTGGTGGAATTAGAGGTCGGAGCGTGGACGCCGGGAGTTAAAGTAACAGATACCGGCAATGCCAGAATGAGCTGGGGTTGGAAACGCATGCGTACGAATAGAACTCAAGATGATTTTATATGCCCAGCTAATCAGCCCTGCCCCATTCTAAATATACCCTTCAATGGTACTGTATGGACAGGAGCTCCAATAGAGGGTTACAAGCCAACATATGCGGTTCATGGAAATGAAGGTGTGAAATGTAATCTCTGAAGTTAGCATTTGCTATTGCCATCAGGAAGCAAGCTTCATTTATTTGTCAGCTGCAAATAGGAGATCCGTAACGAGAAACTGTACCGCTAAGACTAAAACCAAGTACTGTCTTTCAGTTTGCTCTTAATGAGACAATGATTATGACTTGTACCAACGCCAGTAAAATCCAAGGAAGATCATGGTGGGGTCAGTACTTAATCTTTGTAAATTCAAACACTACTCATATCGACCCCGGACATATTAAAAGATTGCCTTCTACATGTGAAAAAATGGGTCAACATGCACAGAAAACTGTGATACATGCGCAAATAACATTCCCAAGTACTGTAAAAAACTGTATGAAACGAAAAAAAAAGAGCGTGGTATGATACATTGCTTGGGGGTTATGGCTCCCTAACAGGAACCTTAAATGGGTTTTATATTGGTATAGCTGCCGGAATAGATGATGTGATGCTCCATTTAGTAAATGCTTCAAATGATTTTTTAACAGATTTTGATACTAACATTACAAAGTTGATTAATTGGACGGTATGTACATTGCAGACCATATATGAGCAACAACAGAAAATGAATATGCAGGCTATGTTAATGACGGGAAATGAATTAGTGTGGAGGACCGCATTTAACAAAAGTATCCCAGTAAACATGTGGGTTAATTTAGAAGCTCAGAAAATGATCTGCAATGACACTACTTGTCTTGGAACAATATTAATGTATAATGTTACTAAAACCACTACGGTGTGTAAATTTGTTGTAATGCCTTTGATTATTGGTGCACCTGGTGCTCAGCATTATTGGAGTCCAGAGTTTTATGGCACCCATGTAGACAATAATAACAAAACTCATGATCTCTCATTTTGTGATAATACTCTTGAGGGAAAAATTGTAAGTTGCAGTCTTCTGTATATGAGCCATGTTTGTTGCAGAACACTGTAAATGTATGTAAATGGACCATTCTACCTATGTCTTATGAAATGATGGTAGAAATAGCCCCACAAACTGTGTGTATGGTAACTGACATTCCTGCAGTCAGAGGAATGAAAGTTCCCTTTTCAGGTTGTATCAATAATATATCTTCTTTAATGTGGCATAATGAAACTTTTATATTACAAGGAGATAAGGATGAGTCGGTTCAGGAATATTGGAAAAGTGATTCATTGGAAATTCCCAATTGGGAATTTAATTTAACAATTTTGAAACAATTAATGGATAAATCAATCGAAGTTCAACAACATATTGAATATTTGAACACTACAATTGCACAACATGTGGTGACTACGACCATATCAAGTGGAAGACTGATAAAACTAGGATCTAGCATAGCTGACGCTACCTCCCATCATTGGTGGGATGTATTTCTGGGTTATTCTCCCTCGGCTACTAAGGTTTTGAATTTTCTAGCGCACCCTCTGCTGGTTATTATGATATTTATAGCATTATTGACATTATGGAATTGTTACATAGCTTACAAATTATTTTGCAAAAAACCAACGGTGGTTATGGCAACTTATGTCATTTGAGTTTCAATCAAGGACCGATTGTGATACATATGTGACATGAGTGTATAGGATGTATGGATGAGAAGTGATTGACACTCAACTGTCATAATGCTAACGATTATAACCATTAGATGGGTAACTGGAGTTCAAAATAACATGTTGGAAGTGTACATTAAACCAGTTAAAACCAGTTGAAACCAGAGATGTGGCTGATATTCACCAGATGTGCATTCCATCAAAATAGGTAACTACGCGTGATGGCACAGCCGATCACGCGTTGACTCTAGCTACTCCGCAGAATCATACATGACGTTATACAACCAGGAGATACTGCGCATGGCAGTAGATAAAGACATTCCAAACTATGTATATAAAAGACGGGGGATTCTAGGGGAATTTGGGACTCATTGAAGATGCGGCAGACGTGCCTTGCGGTGATTTCCCGGATTCCCCTTTGCTGACTGTTGGAGTCCCCCAGTCACTGGGCAGTGGGTGATGCTACAATATCCGGTGATGTATTGATGCTTTATTCTTGCTATAATATGATCTAAATATGATTTGCAATTCTGACAATTCTTATGTTATTATACTAACAGAACTTATTCAATAAATCATGTTTTGCTTTAATATTTATTAAGCCTAATCCGTGTATTAGTGAGCGATTGTAGTAGTGTTAAAAACACTTTGTTTTGAGGCAAAACAACATATGGCTAATGTGTAAGGTAAAGTCTACGGGCTTGGAAAAATCTGTATGTAAATGGATAAAAAACTGGCTAAAAGACCGTATTCTGAGAGTAGTGGTTAATGATTCATACTCTGAATGGTCTAGGGTTGTCAGTTCAGTGTCCCAAGGTTCAGTGTTGGGACCCTTACTTTTTAATATATTTGTAAACAATATAGGGTATAGGATTAAGAAATACCGTTTCAGTCTTTGCAGATGACACCAAGCTGTGCAGTGGAATAACGTCCTTACAAGAAGTCTTCAACTTACAAGCCGACCTCAATGCACTGTTTTATTGGGCAACTATGTGGCAAATGAGGTTTAATGTTGATAAATGTAAGGTTAGGCACTTGGGGGTTAAGAATATGCATGCATCATACATACTAGGGAGGATACAACTGGGGGAATCAATGGTGGAGAAGGATCTGGGAGTTCTGGTAGATCACAAGCTTAATAATGGCATGCAATGCCAAGCTGCAGTTTCTAAAGCTAGCAAAATCCTCTCTTATATTAAAAGAGGTATAGACTTCAAAGAGAGATACCATATTACCCCTGTACAAATCATTAGTAAGACCTCATCTGGAATATGCAGTTCAGTTTTGGGCACCAATTCACAAAAAGAACATTGGGGAACTGGAGAAAGTACAGAGAAGGACAACCAAACTGATAAGAGGCATGGAGGAGCTCAGCTATGAGGAAAGATTAGAGGAACTGAATGTATTCTCTCCTGAGAAGAGGAGATTAAGGGGGGATATGATCAACATGTATAAATACATCAGTGGTTCATATAGTGAACTCGGTGTAGAGTTATTCACCCTAAGGCCATCACAGAGGACAAAGGGGGCACTCATTACTTCTGGAGGAAAAGAGATTTAATCTCCAAATACGGAAAGGTTTTTTTCACAGTAAGAGCTGTGAAAATGTGGAATAGACTCCCTCAAGAGTTGGATCTGGACAGCTCAATAGATTGCTTTTAAAAAGGCCTGGATTCTTTCCTAGATACACAGAATATAACTGGATACTAACATTTATAGGTAAAGTTGTTCCAGGGAATATCCTAATGTCTCTCGGGGGATCAGGAAGACATTTTTTCCCCTGCATGAGCAAATTGGGTTTTTTTCCTTTCTCTGGATCAACTGTGGGTATAGGATTATAACTTTGTTTTTTGGGGTTTTTTATGGTTGCACTAGAAGGACTTTTGTCTTTTTTTCAGCCAGACTATGTAGCTAAGATGTAACTATGTTACTGTGGGATTCCTCTGGCACTCCCAAATCTAGCACTTTCCTTTTTTCTGCACAGCTTCACATTTACCTGGACACCAGGCTCAGTAACAATGTCATTTTGAAAAATGTCATTTTGAAAAACTGAAGTTTGCCCAGGTTATCATGTGCAGAAAAAAATAGTTTTGTGTCATTTTGGATTGATTTGTTAAGTTACGAATTTAATTTTGCTGCATTTATAATGAAATTTGTTTTGTACAGTTTTTTTTTGTTTATTCATTTTTTAATAGATTTGAATTTTTCCAATGGATTTGAAAAATTCTAATTGAATTTGAATCAAAACTATCTTCTTTTTTATTCAATTCTTTTATTTTCTATTCTGTTATTTTCTGTTCTGTTTTACGCTAGACTATTTTTTTCTATTCTATTCTTTTTTGAAATGTGACTTTCAGAAGACAGATATATTCTAAAACTAATAAGCATAGTCTTTGAAGGAAATAAGCAATAGTCAGCAATATGTTTATATTTCAAATTTGTTTTCAAATTTGATTTCGTTTAGAATTTGATTCAAATTTGATTCAAATTTGATTTGAATTTCAGGCAAAATTTTGTTTCATTATTTCAGATTCATTTAAATTTGTTACTATTGCAATTTGGAAATTCTGATTCGAATCTCCGAACAATTAAAATTTCATCCAAATTTTGATTCGGAGCAAAACAAATCACACATGTCTAGTCCAGGTATTTTAGAGAAAAAAATATTCTTGATAATGAACTCTTTTACTTTATCTGTGGTCTACTGATACAGCTTCTGCTACTTTTACTTTTGGTATTGCGTAGACTGTATCTTTTTGAGGGGTTGACATGGCAACCAGGGTTTCCATGTTCTTCAGTGGCTTTATGAGATTAATGTGATGAATTTGTTCTGGTTTCTTTTTCTCAGGCAGGTGGACTTTATTGTTCACATCCTCTAATTTCTCCACAATCTCAAAAGGGCCTTGCAACATAGGCTGGAATTTGCTTTTAACTGTGAGGACTATATCTAGTACTCACAGGTTTTGGCACTTCTGCTCTTGGACTTACTTCATATGTTCCCACATAAAAGGCATGACAGCTGCAGTTTTATCTTGCATCAACACGATATGCTAGGTAACACTATTAAAGAGCGTGGTCTCTCCCCCAATGTTTCTTTTGCAACATCTAGCAAGCCCCTGGGGTGCCTCCAATAAAGTAACTCAAAAGGTGAAGAATCTGTAGATGATGAAGGAACTTGTACTGAAAACATGAGGTAGGGCAGTAAGAAATCCCATTTTTTCCATCTTTGTCTACCACTTTCCCTAACATACTCTTTATGGTCTTTATCACGTACCTAGTGGTGGAGCTGGAGGCCAATGGAGAGAGGGCTTCACCTTGCAGCTAAGTTCCAGACTCCCCTGGAAATAGGACAGAAGGACACAGGCCCAAAGTAGCACAGGTTGCCTGCAAGAGTGCTAGTAGAGATGATCTGACTGAGGATGCTTGTCAGAGGTACACCCAGGAGCACAGCTGATTCACTTGAATGGTGTCTGCAGACAGGTGGCACCCGTGAGAGACAGCAGGCCTTCAGAGTAGTAGAGGACAGCAGAGTAGTCAGTTCGGAGCCAGGGTCAGATGCCAGGTGGGGATTTGAGCAGACGTAGTCAGATGAATAGCAGGGATCATACACAGGACAGCAAGTGAGAATATCTGTTAACCAAGCCGGGGTCATACACAGGAGAGAAAGTGAGAATATGCATTAACCAAGCTGAGGTCAGATCCGGAACCAGGCAGAGAAGACAGGTCCAGGAACATGCCAAGTCAGTAACAGCAGATCATAATAGCAAGGGAACATGGACAAATGTACTGAGGAACCAAAGATCATCCAGCAATTTGAGAGAGTGATGGGCCTCTGTCACATACCTGATAGGGGAGCCTGATGTGGAGATGAGGGCATCCTCTGACATCTCCTGCTCGATGCTTCTGATAGAGCAGACAGAGAGCCTGAGAGCCAAGAGTGGCACGAGTGCCTGGCAAGTCTATGATGTCAGCCAACAAGTGAGTAGTCCGGACAACCAGGATGCAGGTCAGTTGCGGATGCAGGTGAGCAGAAGATGCAGGTAGCAGGAACAGCGGCTGTCAGGTTTCTGTCATTACCTTGGTGACTACGGACAGCAAGGCACAGGCTGGAGAAGAAGCAGAGTCAGACAAGATGGGTAGGGATCTATCAGGTGCAGGGAACAGGCAAGCAGATAGTTGATGTTCAGGCCAGAAGTCAGTAACCATAAGTAGATAGCAGGGGGAGCAGGCAGGGTATAGTCAGGATCAAGCTGGGTTGGTGCAGGTGGAGTTCAAGCGAAGCAAGGACAGGTCAGGTTGGCAACAGGATCAGGATACAATAAACAGCATATCAGAGAACATGGTAGACCAGAAGGCAAGGATACGTAGTGCAGAAGCAGTTTAAATAGCTCTCCTGGTGCCAGTCCGGCAGCGGGCACGCACACCGGTACGCACACGCATGTGCACATGCGCATCAGCACGGCCATCAGGTAACTGGCACTAGCGCATGCCTGTGCTCCTGGGTATTCTCCATTTTCCCTGACAGCTTCCTTATAAAGGCATCTGGTGCCAAACTGGGCTAATGCGTGCGTAACTGTGTGCCAACGCGCATGTGTGTTCCGGCTCGCATCTGTGAGCATAGATGTTCACCAGTGTGCATTTCTGCAGCCATGCAAGGTACTGACAGAAATGCCAGGTCTCCAAGTAGCTCTGTGGACAGAGCCCTGACAGTCTTATTATATCTTTCCACCAGACCATAGGATTGGGGGTTGTAGACAGATGTGTGTGATTTTAAACAGTTTTTTACAGTGACTCTAGGCATGACAAGTGTGCCTTAGTCAGGTAATATTTTGTTTGTTTTGTACAACTAAAAAACTGGACAGGTACTTTATTAATAGTGTTGGCTGATGAATTGTGCAGGAGATTGGCTTCAAATTATCATGTAATATAGGCCAGTATTACCAATATATGCTGATGTGCCCAGGCAGATTTTACAACTGGACCTACCAGATCTATGCCAGTTCTTTCAAATGACTGGTGAAAGGTGCAAGGGGGCTGCAATAATGGTGGAATTGGCTCAGAATATTGACACTCTGGGTATGACTCACAATATTGCTTTACATCTGCATTACATCGGCCAAAAGAACATCTTGGTTTTACTTTATTTCTTTTTCTCAACTCTCAGTTGTCCAACAAATATATGACCATAAGAAAGATCTAATAACATTTTCTGGTAAGGTGTAGGGACAACTAATTGCTCCACAACCCTGTTTCCTTGCTTTACCACCTGATACAACAACTCAATTTTAGAAGCTTTATATAAAAAGGATAGCCTAGCGTTAGGATCAACAGGGTTAACAATTATCATCTTACATTTTCTCTGGCTTTAGCCAATGCGGGATCACTCATTTGTTCAGTAACAAAATGACCTTTTCTGATGTCTAGGTTTTGTATATATAATCCTGTCCATATTACCATCAGAGATAGGCATAGCATTTTGTACACTGCTCCCAACCTCAGGGCCAGATTCTGCATCCTCCTTACTCCCAACATTACAGAAAAAGGGAAAGGTTGAACGCTGTGGCGGAACCGTTCCGCCTGGGCTTCCTCGTGCGGAGCGATGCATCTCAGCCAATGGTCCCCTTTTCCAGCAAGGCTTCCAGCGCTCTGCCAAGGCATGTATTAGAGCACAAAACACTCCCTTCCCTGCTCTCCCAAACCACGAGTCGGAACTTCGTGTAGGGTGAAAATGAATGACTCTTTATTAAACACAGCTCAGTATATACAGCTTCAACCCCACCCCCACCAGACAGCCTGGCACCAGGTTTTCCCCACCCACAACAAACCCTACAACCAACAATACAGTAGGAACTCTATAGAAGTGAAAGACTACAAGGTCACATTTCCCCAAACAAACAGTGTAGAATGTCTGTGAAACATATACAGCTTTACAAAGGGGAAAAAACTGGAACAGAAAGGGTAAAATGTTATCACAAAAGAACGGTTCGTCACAAACGCCTTCACACCAGCAGGTTTCCCCTTCCACATTGCTATCAAAAGGGTCAGGGCTGATTTCAACGGGTTTAGCTTTAGTGAGAGCTTTATAATCTTGAATAATTTTCCCTCATTTTCCAAAAGTGTGGAAAATGCCTCCAATGATAGCTTCATGCAATGATGAGAGAAATACAGTAGACCCATTTTAAGTATTTTAGAGCCCCAGAGTCTATCCACAGCAGGCTGGTAGTCATAAGTATCATATGTATCCAAATGACCACAATACTGTTAATCTGTACATTTGCTTCTCAAGACTTTTTGGACATGCAATACACCTTTCCGAAGCAAAGACATTAACTTTTTAAGCAAGGTATTATCACATTGACTTAAAGTGGTATTAAACCCAAAATCAAACATTTATTATATTGCCACTTACCAACTTTTACATGTGATGGCTGCATTGATTTTCTTTTTTTAGGCTTTCTTTCCTCTATTTTTATCTGGGGATCCAGCCAGTAAATCAAAAGCACAAGTTCTCCAGCAGAATGTATTGGTTACATGGATGAGACAAACCATTTAACACTACCAGGGGTGCTTACAATGATCAACTTTTATTTATGTAAAACTTTTATCCCAAAAGGAAACAAACCGTTTGCTGTAACGTCCTAAAAGTGTGAGCTGACGTTTGGCTGGAGCTTTTCAATTGGTTAGTCTATTTTAGATCTGCTAGTAGTACATTCCCCTCCCCCCAGATTAACAATGCTGCTTTCCAAAGGGGCCCCCTGTGCTCAGTCTTCTAGTGTGGGGGCACTTTAATACAGGATGTTACTGGCCGGATCACCAGGCGAAAACAGAGGGGAATTAGCCTACAAAGAAAGAAAACAAATTCACCACATCTAATGGATAGTATGCTGCCATATATTACATTTTTGGTTTTGGGTTTAATACCAATGTAATAGTTATTGGACAGTTAGCAGCAATATCCCCTAACCCTAGGCAATATAAACATTTTATGGGTTCTGCACCCAGTCCTCTATAAGGCACCATATGCCTTCCTGACCTATTTGGCCAGTCTCCAAGTCTTGGGCCTACACTCTCTTTACAATTGTCCTATAATTTCTGCCAAGACCCTTAATAACTGGTACAATCCTACCAGGAACTCTGGATATTTTCTCTCCCTGGGAAACTGCATGTTCAGGCTGTGGAGTACTTCACAGATCCTCTTGCACAGTATACCTTTACACAATTTCCATTAGCTGGCCTGCTGTCTCAGGGTCTCCATGGATTGCCCATTTTCTCAGCGTGGCAGGTAATGCAAGCAGATAGCAGTCCATGACAACATGCTCCAATACCACTGCAGCTGATAAGGTCTATGGTTGCAACCACTTTCTGGTAAGATGAATGAGATCATACATGGGAACCTTTTGGCTTTATACACCAATCATGTACTTGCTGCGCCTGGACCTCAAGGGTGACCTCTGTTGGAATACAGTGTTCATGTATTTTTGTGCAACAACTACAGCAACAGTACTGCGTAGAGATATATTCTTCAGCCAGTAGATGGCAATGTTTATAGTATTGTAGCTGCATCTATGGTTAAACTCTATGTCTATGTCTATGGTTAAACTCTATGTCTATGGTTAAACTCTATAATAAAGTTCCTGATTCCTGTTAGCAATGAAGCAGCAGATAAACGCAGGTGGACTGTGCACTGTCTGTGTTGTAGGGCTGTATACAGAATCTCTAACAACCTCCAACTGTGCAAGGATCTCTGCTTTAAGTTTCTCATAGTCCTGAGCAGCATCAGGTTTCAGATCATAGTAGGCCTTTGGGGAATTCACCAGACAGAAATGATCTGATCAGCCCTGCCCACTGAGCTCTCTGCATCCCTCTTGTGCAGCAATCTTTTCAAACATGGTGAGATAAGCTTCCATATCTGTTGCTGTGATGTTTTGTCAGGAAATGACCTGCACATACGTATACAGCATGTAATGGAACCATGCAGCCTTCACGTCTTTGCCAGGCACTGGGCCACCTTCTTCAGGACACTTCGATCCATTTTCTAGGCCTCTGTAACTGCATCAACCTGATCAGAAATCAGCTTGGTGATGTGTTTTAAGCAGGCCATACATGGGTTGAATTCCGAACGATTTTTCAACTGAAAATCGGAAACATTGTTCGTTCTGTAATCTGATGGTGCCACCAATGATTTAAAAAATCGGTTGTTTTTCATGAATTTTCCAGCATTCCTGATAAACAAAATGGGGATGAACCACGAAAATCGGCCGGTGCCATTACCCCACTAACAGAGCGAAAATCGGCCGATTATTCTTAGGTCCAATTTTCGAATTAAAAATCATTCGTAAATCGACCCATGTATGTCCGGCCTTAGCAAGCTGGTGATATGTGGCTTATCACCTGAATTCCTCCTTCCATTTTTACAGTCTTATTAGTAGGTTACATGCATTCCCAACCACATGTGAAAATTCAGTCTTTTGGGAATAAACAGAATCTTAATCCTAATCAAATCTATAATGCGTTTCATCTCAAATAAAGCAGGATGAAGGAGAAATGGGATTATAATGTGCCACACAGAGAAAACAAAGCTATACATAAAATCAGAACAGATTTATTACACACGTAAAAAAACAAAAAGATCAGAATCCATTTTGTATCACTAAAATATGATAAACAAAATTCAAGTTAAAATCTGACATAACAGTATTCAGTATCTGCGGCTGTCAATTAATGATGCCTGGGATCAATGCGTTTCGCAATTGATTCGCTTCTTTAGGAATCATGCCTACCACATATACTGTATGTCAGAAAGACCATTCTACAAAATATATTCAACTTATAAATAACAAAAATTACAGAAATTATGAAAACTATATAGCAATGAAAATGCAATTATACATAATAATACCTAACATGCCACATAGTTGGAAACCATGGTCAAAAAAATACTAAAAAATAAACTAATTCCCTGGGATGAAGCTTAGTCTGTGAAGTGGGGGGGGGGGGGGCAGGAAAGGCACAGCTACAGGCCAACCCACACAATAGAACGGATTCTTAAACCTACCTCTTATTCAAGTGATTATAGAAAAAACATTGCCATCAAGGCCAACAAATGAACAAACAATTGGTGAAAGCCGTAGAGATCATAAACCCCTACTGCCTACTGCACATTTTGATTTCCTTGAGTGGGGTCAGTTTTGGGGGTTTATTTTATTATTTATTTTGTGATTGATGTATTATTTGGGTTAATCAAATAATGGTGCCTATTATAATAAGAGAGTTTTTGGATCTTCCTGCCTGCTAAACTACACTTATTTCTGCACACTTTTTATAAGTATTTATACATATTTTCTTTAATTAGATTTTGGTTGTAGTAGTTTTTCTTTATTTTCTCTTGATTTTTGGGATCACTAGAATCTCTCCATTTGTTTGTTCATTTGTTGTCATTGATGGCAATAATTTTTTCTTAATTGCTTGGATAAGAGGTAGGTATAAGGAAGATGTAGATTTTTAGGTAAGTGTATTTATAGTAATCTGTTTTGTTGTGTGGATTAGTCTGTTAGCCCACCTTCCCCCATGCCCCTCACAGACTAAGCTGCCTCCCATGGAATTAGTTTTTTTTTTTTTTCATGGGCTAAACTTCCTCTTGTGGAATTAGTTTATTTTTTTAATTCTTTAAACTATGTTGTCCAACTATGTGGCATGTTAGGTAATATTATGTATCATTGAGTTTTCATTGCTATATAGTTTTCATAATTTCTGTAATTTTTTATTATTTATAAGTTGAATATATTTTGTAGAATGGTCTTTCTGACATACAGTATATGTGGTAGGCATGGTTCCTAAAGAAGCTAATCATTCATGAAATGCGTTGATCCCAGGCATCATTAATGGACAGTCGCAGATACTGAATACTGTTTTGTCAGATTTTAACTTGAATTTTGATTATCATATTTTATTGATACAAAATGGATTCTGATCTTTTATTCTTACGTGTGTAATAAATCGGTTCTGGTTTTATATATATAGTGCATGTAATTTTTGTCATTTATAAGTTGAATTTACAGAATAGACTTTCTGACATATTTGTGGTAGGCGTGGATCCTGAAGAAGCAAATCAATCACGAAACACGTTGATCCCAGGCATCATTAATGGACAGTCACAGATTCTGAATATTGTTATGTCATATTTTATTATTTATTTTTTTATTTTATTTATTTTATGTTTTATTAATGCAAAATGTATTCTATTATTTTATCTTTACTTGTAAATAACTTGTAAATAAAGCGGTTGTTGTTTCATGTACAGTATGTCTTTATTTTCTCTGTGTGGCACATTAGAGTCCAATTTCACCTTCACCCTGCTATATTTGCGGTGAAAGGTATTATATTTTTGATTTTGACAGAATAATAGTACCCAGAGTTTATATGATAATGTAGAGCACGGGTGTCAAGCTGGCGGCCCTCCAGCTGTTGCCAAACTACAAGTCCCATGAGGCATTGCAAGATTGAAAGTTACAAGCATGACTTCCAAAGGCAGAGACATGATAGGACTTGTAGTTTTGCAGCAGCTTCAGGGCCGCCAGCTTGACATCCATGATGTAGAGTATGACCCACCCTCTGGTTTTCAGCAACCTTACTTAGGCTCCTTTCACACAGGCAAGCAAAGGGGAGGTAAAAACATGCAGTTGATCCACTTTTTTACAGCCTCCCCCAACAGCCCAACTACAAGCGGACATGGTGCTGTTTGGAGGAGTACACATAGTGGTGGTTCTGGTGCTTTGCATCGTGGTGTGGTAATTCTAACACTACATGCTAAAGGATAGACCTTTGTCTTTTTTCAGCCAAACTAACTATGTAACTATGCAGAGCTTAATAGACGGTACCACCAGTCAAACTCTCCCATATAAATGAATGGGCTGCACAGTAACTGCAAGCCAAACACTAAGGTTTAGAGTCGAGTCACATAACTGCCAATCAGCAGTTATGAAAAAAAAAAAAAAGGCATCGGGATGTGACAGTATGCCTCCTGAACACCTACAAACCTCCTTTCTCCATCGATAAACACTACCACTAGTTTGAAAGGAGGTTCAGGCACTTCTTGTTATAGAGTGAAAATGCTCTGTCCCCGTTTCCTAGTTGTCACCCTGTCACAGGGGCGTCTGGTGAAGACTTGGTGGAGACATGGATCATAGGTGCTCACAATCAGAAAACCTGCCCAGAAAAATGCCATGCAGCCATCACTGATGTAAATGTATGGTGCCAAGAAGATGCAAGAGATCAGAAGCACTAAAAAGAAACAAATGTTGAAAAAAAAAAAAAGTTAAAACATTTTATTTTTACAAAATGGTAATGGTTTATGATGCAGTGTATTAAACCAGACTAAATATCATCCAGTTTACATCTACTTAAAGTTACACCCTCCCATTAGTATCCCAAAACCAATTAAATATGTAAAAAAAAAAAAGTCAAATTTTCTCTCTTTTCAAATTGAAAGATACTAAAACTTTTATTTCTTGGGAGGTCTTCATGTCAAGATTTCCACAACGCTTCTCTCTAAATCATCTTTTCCAAAACAGACATGGCTAAAGTCCAACTGTTCGGGGCTATGTTTTTAATAGCAAAATGTTCCACAACTTCCCTTAATAAACGAAGAAAGAGATTAGAGCGTTTTCATGTGTTTTTGAAAGTACCCACAACAAGCTACAATCCTGTCTTGTGGCGCTGTGCGCTCATTCCTTCGGATGCTAGAGTCCTAATCCTCTCCAATATTGGCTGTGATGGACTGAGTCCAGAATCATTTATACTAGTGTATTTTAAACTCATAATCACTGTTAATAATGGCAACATGAGTAATTCACTGTAATATTTGTATTCGGCAAAAATGAATTAAGTATTACACTGCTGTCACTCAGGTTGAGTTTGTAGTATTTTTTTTTTCTTTTTTAAGTCAGCTGAAGTTTTAATGAAATTCTGTGTACATGCTAAAGTGTCTATTGTGCCATGTTTTTCTCAGTGAAAAGCCAAATAATATTGGCAAAAGATTATTAGGCAACAAGCAAACGTTGTCATGATGGGCATGATATGGCAAAGTCCGTATGAACAGATTTTACTTCGTAGATTCCATCCAACACAGCGCTGCGGGACAACAGAAACTCATGACCGATAAAAGTAGGACATTCTACCTCTGGATGTCACTCGGAAGACCTTCTGATTGCCAAGCCTATGAAAAATTTACAAACTCATCCATTGCTAATGGTCCAAATTCAAATGAGATCGTGTCTTATCATTCATATCCAGCAACACAGGGGGTTGCTGTTTTAAAAATAACATGGGCAAAAATGAGCAAAGCAGCAAAAACTCTCAAAAACTTCCTTGCCAGTTTCTGGTGCCCGTTTCCTGGATTTGGCTGAAACCTTTTCCCTGGTGTTTCAATGTTTTTGTAGTGGATAGAAAAAAATAACACTTGACTTAATATAATACACTTGAAGAATTCTGCGAAAAAAAATATTTGTTACCAAAGTTACCAAATAACTCTGCTTCTGTCTGGAAACCTTAAGGTGCTTTTGTTCCTATGTAAAGCCAATACTCCACAACAAAGTATATTTGAACCAGGAAAAAAAATTCTCCCATGATGCAATGCAGGCTTTTAGTGCTTTGCTATGTATAATCTATGCATTCAAACAGCATGTAATAGTATAGATGAAAGTATTATAAAAACGCCTCAACATTTTTAGCTAAAAGCACTGAGCACAATAAAATAAACATTCCCAAATTCTTACTCCAGCAATTGCAATTTACAACTTTCAATGCTACTGGCTCCTGCTTTCTCAGTGCTGTTGCCCTGAACTTCCAGTCTTCACAGGAAAGTGTTATCAGTGGACAGTGCAGTCTAGAATTGTTAGGCTCCATGTAAAAGGGATGTTTGGAGAACTCTTCAGAATGATGGAAACTGACTGCTGGAAAACGTAGGTTAAAAAAAGGTCTGTTTAGCCGCGTTTGCATACCGCGTTTATGCGTGTTTGCGTTTAGTAGCGTTTTTTAAAGATAACCTTAGGAGACCTTCCAAAATGCCCAGAATGCACTGAAAAACAGTTAGAAATTAACTTTTTCAGACATTTTAAGAGAAATAGAGAGAGCAGAAGCAGAGAGAGCAGTATGTGTTGAGATTAGTAGTCTTTTTTTTTGTGGTGTTTGGGTGTGTTCCAGCTCATTTCCGTGCAGAAATTATTGCAGCAGTGTCTGACCTATTTTCTTTCATGCAAAACCTCAAAGTATGGTGTACCGGGTCCATTTGAGTACCAGGAAAACGCTTTGCATGCATTTTTCATGATGAAAAAAGGCTCTGGATGGCATCTGGAAATGGAAGAGTTAAAAATATTTTCCAAACGCAAATGATTATAAATGTGGTTAGTCATGTTTACACGCATTTACAAGTGTTTGGCGTTTGAAATGCTGATAAAATCTACTCCTGAACGCAAGTTTGGTGCGTTCAAAAAAACAACTGTAAACTCAACTGCCTGTAAACGACTGTAAATGACATAGTGTACATGGACACATAGGAAAACATTAGGGAGAGTTCAGGGGCTGCTGAAAAAATGCAGAAAAGCTCCTAAACGTGAGTTCATCAGATGCAGTGTACATGGAGCCTTAGCTTGGAGAAAGGAGTTGGGAGGAGCAGGGGAGTGCCTTGCCATCCTTGGCTATAGGGTGGTGTGTTTCTATTGATGCACACAGTGTAGGAAGACACAACTCTAGTCCTTGCATGCAAGGGTGGCTCTGTTAGTTGCTGCAAGAGAAAGGAGCCACCTTGAAGCATGAAAGCTGGGGCAACAGTCTTGGACCACCTTAAACTGGAACACAAGCAATGATTAAAAGATAAAAAATCTGAATACTCAATAAGTGAGTAAATGAGCTGCTAAAAGTGCTTTAAATAACTGAAGGTTTAATATCACTTTAAGATTGATGTCTGTATAGTGAACCTGTCACTGGTGAGAATTTACCAGCAGCATGACTGCTATGCAGGACACAGTAGGGAATAGAAATACCCGCTTGTATCTGTTGGTACCTTAGTGGCTGGATTAGTGAGGTGTCACATTCTGCAGCGTTTTCAGCAGCGAAGGAGTGAATCCTTGCTCGTCCTGGTGAAAAGGGAGGTACACATACAAATGGGTGAATGTTTTTGCTGCACATTTTGGAGACTTTGTCACTGGTGAATTCTCACCTCCAGCAGGATCTCTAGTGTGAGCTCAGCCTAAGAACACAATTTTGAATTAGCGATAGTTATACTGTATATGTAGTGTTTGGCACAAATAATGTAAATCAGGCTGTATGGGGGTTAAAACCATTTCTGGGCAAAAATGGCATGACCAGTAAGGCTGCATTCACACTTTTTTTTTTGTTTTTTTGTTTTTTTTTTTGCGTGATCTTGCATGTTATCATACAGCGTTTTTGAGCTTTGCCATTTTTGTTATTAGCCAATAGAGAAAAATATCATCTGTTGCATCATTTGTTGATAGATTTTTCACATTTTTTTAGCTTTTCCATCAGCTTTTATTTCTTTTTTACGGTTATTATTCATGTATTTATTTATTTTTAGGGTAAGAGGTATTTGTTAGGGTAAGAGGTATAATTAACCACTAACCTTAACCCCCTAACCCTTAAAAAAATAAATTATTAATAATAATAATAATATAAATAATCAATTAATAAATAAACACCCTAACCCGAACACAAAATAAAGTATTATTATTTATTTATTTATTTTTGGTTCAGGTTTGGATTTTTTATTATAATTATTATTATTATAATTAATAATAATAATTTATTTATTTTTTATGTTTAGTGTAAGGGGGTGAAGGTTAGGGGTTATTTATTATTTATTTATTATTACATATTATTAATTTATTTTATTTATTATTTATTTATGATGATTTCTTTTTATTTGTGTAATTATTTTATTTTACATTTATGTATTCATATATATAATTTTTTAGCAGAAAACCATGCAAAAATGCACAAATCTTCCCAATTTGAGCTAGAAAAAAGCTCCAGAACTTGTTTGAGCTTCAGGTGTTTGGCTTCAGGTGACTTGGAGTGGAGATGTGACCCACCTCCATTGAGAAAATGTGTTTTTGCTCCTCATTTCCTCCTTTGCAATTACTTAGAGGGGGGTTGCATGGGACTGGAGAGTAACTTTATGGTTAATATGAAAAGTTAAATTAAGATTTATGTTAAGATTAGCCTAAGGGTCAAGGGTTAGTGTGAGATAGGATTATGATTTTGGACTTAGTTTACAATGAGCACCAGGAAAACAATTGAATTACAAGTGAGTGTTTCATCTAATTCTAAACAGCCCATTTTGTAAACCAGGTCCTACTGCCAGGAGTTTGTAGGGTGACTTTAGTATTCCCTCCGCACTTAAAGCTCAACTCTAGGATGGATGAACAAACCCTTGATGTACCCAACTCCCTCCCCATGCTGCAAGGGTTAAATGCTTGTTAGGTGTAGTGGTAACCCCTGAAGAGCTACTGGAAAGATTCCCAGGGTTTACTTCCCTGTAGTTGCCCTGAAGTCAGGCACACAGTAACAGTCATGCCTCTGGCTAAATGAAAGTCCAGGGGTAATTTCTTTTTGGTATTTTTGTCTAACTTGCATAGGGGTAGGGAACTGTACGGGATACTCTCCAAAACTATGCACAAACAGGAGGACACTCTTTCTTCTACAGAACTATGAGCCAAGTCCTTGCATAAGTAAATGGTGGATTGAGTCTTGTAGTAGCAACTGGAGAATACGTTTAGAATTAAATAGACAAAGTTCTTCAAGACACAAAATACAATGCCCCCTGTGAACACAGCTGACTCTATAGCACCAGTCTCTAGGACCTCTCACACCAGTCTGTACTCACTAATGACCTTGGACATTGGTTGCCTCCTTCCAATATCCTCCATACACTTTCTCCCAGTTACACCAAACTAGATCATCAGATGACAGCCCCTCAGTCAGCTCCAACAACTTTCAACAAAGTAAGCTATCCCAGCTGTGACTTCAACAAACAGCAGACACATGGCAGGCTTTCCCAGGGGGGCAAACAGTCCCCCAGGCTGTGATCTCCTCCTCAGGAACAAGACTTCTGTTCCAAGTCTCAGACTATTTATACACATTCTCAGCAACCATCTGTGCAGTATCCCACAGGGATTGGCTGAGACAGTATAAATATTCATGCTGTCCATTTGCCTTGCTCCACACCAATGTTGTAGAACCACCCAGAAAGGTCTGTAAAACAGGAGAAGTACAGCCTGTAAAACATAGAACAGACTGAAACAATCATACACAACCATACTGATTACATTGAGGCCAGAACTAAATTTACTGAACCTAGAACCTATCTAGAAAAAGGAATACTAAAGGAAAATGATGTAATATCGTAACCCAGCCCAAGCAGTGCTCTCCTTTCCCCCTGGCCCTCCAGGGGGAACCCTGCATTGTACATGAAGGAGGCAAGCATGTGATCATGATTAGAAGCACCCTAGAGAGGAGGATTCGTAGGAGTAGTTGCATGGATGAAGGGAGCAAGGAGTAAGGTAAGTATTGCTCCTCATCCCTGTGCCACTAGACTTAGTGCCCCTAGAATTCACAACCCTTGCAATATGGGGGAGCCCACTGCAAGAATAATGTTTCTCTTCTGCTCAGAGTTGGGCTTTAACCAATACCACTTGGCGACTGCCCACTGATTGGAGAATCATCACACTGACATCTGCTTTAAGCTCCCAGCTCCAGATTGAGCGCACTGTCCAACGCATCAAAGCCTGGCTAGATCACAGGGATGGTCCACTCTGACCCAATATCAATTCTGCTATGCAGAGAATTGCAGACAGATAAAAGACAGATTTTTCTATTTTAAGTGTACAAACTGTGATTAACAAACAAAAAAAAAACAGGTTTCAAGTTCCCTAAAAGTGAGGCGTAAGGGTCAGAGGATGAAACCACCACAGTGGGGTACACAGACATCTGACAATCACAAATGTTGAATGTTGGAGACAAGGCCTGGTTCGCACCTCTGCAGGTTAAGGTAGATGCCTTTCTCAATGCATTTTGTGTTTTTTTTCACACTCATTTTTAATGTGTTTTTGATGCATTTCCCTTGAGTTCCCATTGAAGTCTATGAAACCAAAAACGCAACCTGCTGTGGAAAAAAAAGTCCCTGACCTTTTCCAAAAAAGTACACAGGTGGAAAACGCACAGATGAACATGACCTAGAGGAAGCCACGTTAAATAGACTCTAGTGCGTTTCTGCTAAACTGAAAATGTGCTGAAAACGGTGTATACCAGGCCTTACAGGCGCTGTAGCCTTGGAATGGAGGGAAGGCAGGAGACACAGACTGCCAGAGAGATGAGTATACTTCCTCCTCTCTTTCAATATATATATACAGTATGTATATATAGTAGATATACTGTATATATCTGTCAAAAGCTCGACTGGACGTCCTGTCTATAGGGTGCTGAGAACAGACAGGCTCAGATCCCACATTGCTCTATCATTCCAATGAGGCATCGCACTCCCAAAAGTTTCTTGCGGTATTTTTTCATTGCTAAAAGATAAGTTCACATTTTGAACATGTTACACATTACACCTGCATTTAGGGTTGAATGTGTAACATTCTCCAGCACCGCACCCCCCCACCCCTTCCCTGTGACAGCAGGCAGGGGTTCTTCTCCCCCCACAGTGAGTGTCACATTTTAAAATCAGCTGCATCATTCATTCACAGCAATCTGTGAATGAATAAACTACAAGTCCCATCTGCCACCGTGCCAGACGTGCTTGAAGTTTCAATAGACTGCAGGCGTACTGATTAACATGCTCATAGTCCATTCACAGCTTTGCAACTGATAGCCTGTACAGAGGTATGGGCAGACACTTGTAGGCAGTGTCTGCAGGAGCCCAACACTGCACCCAGGATCTAGTAATCATGGGTGCAACGCTCTGCAGGTTCTTGTGTGAAAAAAAAATGCACATTTTTTTCCTGGAAAAATATGCGCATTTATTTATTTATTTATTTCAGAAAGGTGAACTAAGAATTTAAGGCTACTGTTTGTTTCTACACTGCTCAAAAAAATTAAAGGAACGATTTTTAATCAGAGTATAGTATCAAGCAGGGGTGGACTGACAACTTAGGAGACTCCCGGGCAATAGGGGATCATGGGGCCCCTATATCCTTGCCCATACTCAAAAAAAGCCTATAAAAAAGGTACTGGGGCATTTCATGGGGCCCCCTACTGACCCCGGGCCCTCGGGCAGTGCCCGAGTGCTCGAATGGTCAGTCCGCTCCTGGTATCAAGTCAATTAAACGCCTGGGTTATTGATCCAGTCAGTTAAGTAGCAGAGGGAGTTGTTAATCAATTTCAGCTGCTTTGGTGTTAATTAAAATAAAAACAGGTACACTAGATGGGCAACAATGAGGCGACCCTTAAAAAAAGGAATGGTTTTACAGGTGGACCCCTCTGGCATTTTTTTCCCTACTAATCTTTTCTGTCTCTACTGGTAGCATGAGGCGATACCTGGACCCTACAGAGGTTGCACAGGCAGTCCAACTCCTCCAGGATGGCACATCAATATGTGCCATTGCCAGAAGGTTTGCTGTGTCTCCCAGCACAGTCTCAAGAGCATGGAGGAGATTCCAGGAGACAGGCAGTTTCTCTAGGAGAGCTGGACAAGGGTGTAGAAGGTCCTTAACCCATCAGTAGGACTGGTATCTGCTCCTTGTGCAAGGAGGAACAGGCTGAGCACTGCCAGAGCCCTACAAAATGACCTCCAGCAGGCCACTGGTGTGAATGTCTCTGACCAAACAATCAGAAACAGACTTCATTATTATTATACAGGATTTATATGGTGCCAACAGTTTGTGCAGCGCTTTACAATATAAGGGAGACAGTACAATTACAATATATTTCAGTACAGAAGGAATAGGAGGGCCCAGCTTGTGGAGCTTACAATCTAAAGGAAGGGGAGGTGATACAAAAGGTGATAGCTGCGGGGGATGATCTGGCGGAGGTGATTCAAGTACAGTTCTTAGGTGGAGGTGGAGTAGGCTTCCCTGAAGAAGTGAGTTTTCAAAGATGAGGGTGGCCTGATGGCCCAACGTACTCTAGTGAGCCCTGTGCTCATTGCCCGGCACCATAGAGCTCACTTGGCATTTGCCATTGAACACCAGAATTAACAGGTCTGCCACTGGCTCCCTGTGCTTTTCATAGATGAGAGCAGGTTCACCCTGAGCACATGTAACAGACGTGAAAGGGTCTGGAGAAGCCATGGAGAATATTTTGCTGCCTGTCACCATGATCGTTTTGGTGGTGGGTCAGTAACAGTCTGGTGAGGTATATCCATGGAGGGACGCACAAACCTCTGCAGGCTAAACAATAGCACCCTGACTGCCATTAGGTATCAGGATGAAATCATTGGACCCATTGTCAGCCCCTACACTGGTGCAGTGGGTCCTGGGTTCCTCCTGATGCATGGTAATACCCAACCTCATGTGGCAAGAGTATGCAGGCAGTTCCTGGAGGATGAAGGAATTGATACCACTGAATGACCCCACGCTATTCTGACTTAAATTCAATAGAACACCTCTTGGATATCATGTTTCGGTCCATCCGACGCTGCCAGGTTGCACCTCAGATGGTCTAGGGGCTCATTGATGGTCCAGATCTGGGAGTAAATACCCCAGGACACCATCCGTCGTCTCATTAGGAGCATTCCCCGACATTGTCAAGCAAAATGGACTAGCCTGCTGCAAATTTTTTCACTTTGAGTTTCAGGGTGTCTTTGAATTCAGTCCTTTGTAGGTTGATAATTTTCAGTTCCATCAAAAGATGGGACATCCTTACGTACCTAACACATTACCCAGTCCATATCAGTATAAATATCCAGCATGAGATTTTTCCCCATTGAGATCTGATGTGTTTTCAAAGTGTTCCTTTAATTTTTTTTGAGCAGTGTATGTACTAATGTGCAGTTACTGATTTTGGTTACTATGGGATACTGACAGTGGGTGATGTCTGTTCTATGGGCTTTCCACTTGGAAGTAGAATTTATTGAGGTTGCCTGAGAAGTGTAATTAGTAGTGCACCTGAGGAAGAGCCGGGAGGCTTGACACTTTTGTGCTTGTCAGAAAGTGTTTGCTACAAATAAAGTTAATACTGAGCAAGAACCTTTTGGGAGTGCAGTGACTCATTGGAGAGGTATATATACACTCACCGGCCACTTTATACAGTACACCTTGCTAGTGCCAAGAAAATCTCCTCCACACCATTACACCACCACCAGCCTGACCCAGTCATACAAGGCAGGATGGATCTATTCTTTCATGTTGTTTACATCAAATTCTGACCCTACCATCTGAATGTCGCAGCAACCAGTCTGCCCATTCTCCTCTGACATCAACAATGCATTTTTGTACACACAGCTGCCGCTCACTGGATATTTTCTCATTTTTGGACCATTCTTTGTAAACTCTAAAGATGGTTGTGTGTGAAAATCCCAGTAGAAACAATTTTTGAATTACTCAGACCAGCCCATCTGGCACCATCAGCCATGCCATGTTTAAAGTCACTTAATGCCCCTTATCTTCCCCATTCTGATGCTCGGTTTGAACTTTAGCAAGTCGTCTTCACCTCGTCTAGATGCCTAAATGCATTGAGTTGCTGCCATGTGATTGGCTGATTAGCAAGTTGTGTTACCAAGCAATTGAACAGGTGTATATACTGTATATTTATATATATAGTATACTGTTGTATATTCCTTTACCTTTAAGCGGTTAGTGGTTGTAAATCCTTACATATACCCAGTGAAGTGACTTGCCTCTGATACACAGATATGAAACAAATCCTCCTACATACGTTGTATCTGTCTATCTGCAGTCTTCTCTTCTCTACATCCATTCAAAGTGCTGAATTTACAGCTTTTCTGAGAGTTCATAAAAAAGTGGGCAGAGAGCTGAGGTTACACTCTTCAGAGCTCAGGGAGGAGAGCTGTCAATCTGTTGGAGGTCCTTCCCCTGTCACCATTTTTCTCTTGGTGTCAGGAAAAGTCATCAGAAGTGTCTGATAACAGAGGAAAGAAGCAGCAGACAGAAATGATTCTTAGTGTTGTTAATTGAGACAAGTACACAATATAGAGGGATATAATTTGTTCATATTTCATGTCTGAGGTTTATAACCACGTTAAGTAAAGTTACATTGTTACTAAGCCCAGGACCCTGCATTCACTATAGCTGGTCTCCCACAGTACACAGAACTTGGCAATGCAATTATTTAGTAAATATAAACTGCTAAATACCTTTTCTCATCAGCAGTTAGAGTAGTCTTGTGACTTCTATCAGTGTCTAGCAGAGAAGTGGTTAAAGCTGTAGGAGGAGTTTTCATTCTCCTCTCACTGTCCTATGAGACTGCAGAACCCCTGACCTCTGCCTGGACAGTGCTGATCACATGCACTCTCCCAAGAAAAAAAAAAACTCTCTAGCAATACACACCAAACCGAGCATGGGCTGCCTGCCTCCAAGGCTCTGTTCTGTCAGCAGATAGATAGGGACAGTAGAAGAAGGGGAGGATCAGAGAAGTCAGGATCAAACAGAGGATTAACCCCTTAGGTTCCACAGTGAGTATAACAAGCATGTTTTACTGTATATACAGACTGATTTTACTGTTGGGGGCTTTATAACACTTTAAGTTGAAGGCTTGAGGTCAAACTGGAACTGTAGGCAAACAGCTAAAAGTAACAGATGAAATACCCAAAAAATGTAATCCTGTCCAACCAGCCTTTTAACCACTTGCCTACCGGACACTTATACCCCCTTCGTGCCCAAGCCAATTCTCAGCTTTCAGCGATGTCGCACTTTGAATGGCAATTGCGCGGTCATGCAACATTGTACCCATATGAAATTTTTATCTTTTTTTACACAAATAGAGCTTTCTTTTGCTGGTATTTAATTGGTACTGGGTGGGGGTTTTTTTGCGCTATAAAACAAAGAGCAAAACATATGAAAAAAATGTTTTCTTTGTTTCTATTATAAGATTTTGCAAACAGGTAATTTTTCTCCTTCACTGATGTGCATTGATGAGGCTGCACTGATAGGCAGCACTGATAGGACACTGATAGGCGGCACTGGTGATGCTGCACTGATATGCAACAATGATGGGCACTGATCAGCAGCACTGATAGGCAGCACTGATGGGCACCGATCTTTCCTCTGACAAATGCTGGTTATCACTGTGACAGCATGAGGAAAGTGCAGCCGGTAACTGCATTTACTGGTGATCTGCTGTGTCATTGGACACGTATGATCATGTGGTAAAAGGCCGCTGTGATTGGTCTTTTACCACATCACGTGTCCGTAGGACACAGCGATCACGGAGATATGACATCCTCCCAGAACTGGACAACAACGCTGTAGCCATCATTCGGCTATAGCCCGGTTGTCAAGTGGTTAAAGCAGTAGTAAACTCTTTAAAAAAAAAAAAGTTTCCTGCTACAGGGTAATAGCATAATGTTCTAGTATGCATGCATACTAGCACATTGTGAAAGGCTTACCATAGAACGAAGCCCTCTAGCGGCTCACTGTCACCAATGACACCACTGACAGGGTCTCCATCTTCACCTGGTCTTCCTTTAGGGTTCCTGGGCTGTGGCTGCTTGAATGGCCAAGCTGCCGATGATGTCACTCCCGCGCATGCGTGCAGGAGTCTTGGCCATGGCACACAGCTCTGAAGGAATGGCATGATTATGCTGTTCCTTCAAAGTGCATGCGCCACTGATTTCACCAGCTGTTGCTCTGTAGTATATTTCCTAAATGGAAAGTTTATTACCATTTTAATTCTCATATTCCAGTTACTACTGCATGCCTCTGACCTCGCTTTCCCCTACACAGCTTTGGTCAAGGACTGCCCCAGAATGTGACTGGATAGTGCCAAAGAACCATCCCCACTGATGAGATCCATCCTGTGCTTTTCCATCTTATCAGCTAGATCAGCCTTTTTCAACCAGGGTGCCCAGGCACCTCAGGAGTCTTCCTTGGCAAATTGCCTAAAATCTGCCCAAAAACTGTATACAAGCCAGTGAGTGGATCAAGCCTGCAGTTTAGTTACACAAAGCCACAGGTTTTCACTGTGCACCATTACAACGTTCTAGCGGCTGGCATCCTAACAACCGGTCAGTTGTAAGGAGGATATTGGCCACCTACACAATTGTTTGCCCCTCCTCTGTCCCTGTCCATCAGCACTGGGGTCACATTAGCTGAGAAAAACTGAAGAAGAGAAACATTGAAATACTAGTCAGTATCTTTGTGTTTCTCTCTCTGTTCCTTCTCATTGTGTAAAGGTGTACTTGCTTCGGAAGAATAAATCACCTCTAATGTTGGGTGCCTTGTGCTGTGTGGTTGTTGCTGCATTATAGAAAACTATTCGTTTAGTTTTTTTCCTTTTATAATAGGGTGCCTCAAGATTGTGCAGAATTTTAGAGCGTGCCGCAGCTGAAAAGAGGTTGAGAAACAGTGAGCTAGCGTCATGTGTACTATGCAAGACAGTAAACTCTCATTGGCCTACAGTGCAGATCCTTTCCCTTCCTCTCTAAATCATGATGTGCAGGGAACTAAAGGAGGCTAATATAAGGAGTTTGAGGTACTACTGTTTTTAAAAAAAAGCATCTAAGGATGATGATATATTAAATTATTACTTAGGTTTGGGTTAACCGCTTTCCCGCCACCCTATAGCAGAAATACTGCTACAGGGTGGCAGGGCTGTACAAAATCACGTATATATACATGATTTAGCATTTCCGGGTAGGGGACATGTGCGCCCTATTGGCACTGCCATTGGCAACCTCAGCTGTCAAGCTGGTGATTCCCCGCTGGCACCCGGCCATTGCCGAGTTTCACTGACGTGGGAGAGACCTGTATGCAAACAATACAGATCTCTCCCCTATCAGCTCCTGCACATTGCTTTGCATTGCTCTGCATAGTACAGCAATACAAAGCAATGTGTTGAAACAGTAAAACACAGCACACAGTTAACTCTTTGATCACCCCAGATGTTAACCACTTCCTGCCCAGTGACATTAGTACAGTGTCATTGCTTTTTATTAGCTCTGATCACGGTATTAGTGTCACTGGGGATGTCAGTGGCAGTTAGTTAGTTCCCATACAGTGTCAGAATGCCCGCCGCAATCCCACTATAAGTCACTGATCACCGCCATTACTGGTATATAATTTAAAAAAAACAAAAAAAAAAAAAACATTCCAGTACATATGTACTGTATATACAGTATATCGCCATTTGTAGACGCTATAATGTTCACACAAATCAATTAATTTACACGTATTGGGAATTTTTTTAGCAAAGACTTAGCAGAATACATTTTGGCCTAAATTTATGATGAAATTAAATTTTTACATTTTTTTTTGGGGCATGTTTAATAGTAAAAAGTTAAAATATATATATATATATATGTATATATATAATTTTATTTTAAATTGTTGCTCTTTTTTTGTTTATAGCACACAAAAAATAAAAACCGCAGAGGTGATCGAATACCACCGAAAGAAAGCTCTATTTGTGGGAAAAAAAAGAACATAAATGTGATTTATGTACAGCGTTGCATGACCGTGCAATTGTCAGTTAAAGTAATGCAGCGCCGTATCAAAATGGCCTGGTCAGAAAGGGGGGTAAATCCTCTGGAGGGCAAGTGGTTAAGGGTCTAGTGAGGGTTGAGATTACATATCAGGGTCAGACTGTGTGTAAGGGATACTTTATTATTTTCATGGTGACTTGCTAACTTTATATATTGCTACCATTAAAATTACCGTTAAAATTTGTATATGTGATTATTTACTCTATGAATCTAAATGTCAGGCCCTGCATTTCCTTTGCCATCCATCTATACTGCGTGAAGCCTGGTGGATGCTGATTATGATTTAGTTACACATTACAACAGATATGTGTCACTCACTCATAACTGTACAGCTTCTTGGCACATTAACCAACACGCCATTGGCTTTTAATGCATTTTAGACACAAGCAAATGGAGAAAGAGATGGATGCTACATTAATAAATTCAGGATTAACATAATATTGAATAGATCTTGAATGTGCTGCAGTTTAAATGGTATTCAGCGCATCCCACTTGTGTTGCTACCCACAAATAAAAAAAAAGGCATTTTAATTGTACATTTGGCTGCTGGAAGTGGATCTTTATATTACAAGGAAAAGGAAGATGGATTCATTGCATTTGGTAATCTGTAAATAGACTGACTCTCCATGAAATGTGGCATCAATTGCAGAGTCTCCCATTTAGTTTTAGTTGAATAAAGCCTGTGCTAAATACACAAATAACATCAAAACTTGCTGGATTAGAGTGGGGCAACTTGTACTTTAAATCACAATTGTCAATCATCACCCAGGATTAAGGGATATAGTTTAAAAACCTAAAAGCAAGCACTTCCTTTTAGCTGCTGCCTACTGGGCATTTTGGAATTGTGCCCAGGAACAGATTTACTTGAAACAAGACTGCCCCCCTTCTACCATCTGAGAGTAATGCATTAGTACCATCTGCTGCGTTGTGCTAGAACGCAAATTAGCCAAAGTATGAGTGCGTCTGTCTGTCACTGTATGTATGTTGGTGTGTTTATGTGCATTTGTGGTTTTTTTTCTCTTTGGAACTCTGTGTAAAATGAGGTGCATGTGATGGTCTGCGTGTGTGTATGGATCACTGTGTGCATGCAATTTGTCTATGTGTATTTGCATGTGACGATGTGTTAGTATGTATTTATATGGAGCTGTGTTAGAGGGTACATATGTGGTAGTGTGTGTATGGGTTACTGCAGGGTGGGCACTAGAATTCCTGGGACCTATACAGCCTACCTAACAGGGCCTCCCCATCTGACAGTCCCTGCCTTTAAATATTATTGCACTTGTACAGTAATCCCACCAGCCATGGCTCCCAGCACGTGAACCCAATATTTCATATTTCTGATGTGTGCCAGCTGTACCATGTACATGTATAAAAATGTATTTTTCTATTCCTTTGTGTGAAATCCCTGGTGTTCCAGCCAGTCCCTCTGCTTTCCTAATAAAAACTGACCACGCTAAGCATGAGAACACAGAGCTGTCAGTTCTCTAGTTGTGCTGGGAACTCAGTGTGCAATACTACAAAGATCAGACTTGTCCCCACACACCCCTCCTGCACATTCATTCACTAGGAAGACCAGTGTCATGCTTTTTCCCCTTCCACACCTGTCTATGCAGCTGAGAACAGAAAAAAGGGGGGAAAGGCATTTATATTGTTTTTTATGTCTATATACAAATGTTTTGTCTTTCATTTCCATTTTAAACTGTATGGGTTATCAATATTAAAATATATATTAGTGCCACATCCCTAATATTGTATATTTAAACCAAAAGAAGACCTAAGAATGGGGACTTTTGAGGCACAACATAGGCATAAAAACATGATTTATCCAGCATATGTGACATCCTTCTGTTTCACATCAACAATACTAAATCGTATAAGTAAAAAGTTTACCACATCAAGGAACAACATATCTCTTCTCATACGATCCAATTCTTTGCAAACTTTAGGATCATTCTTTTTAGGCTTCGGCTCAGCGCGTTTCATGGACTTGATCCACTTCTTCAGGAGCCATCGCTATATAGACATTTAACTACTGATATAAACAAGAACAAAAACATACAGCCAGAAATGAATATATTTTCTCATTCTGGTTCAATAGAGTATCATGTTGCAGGCACACCGGGGGAGGGGGGGCAGGGGGAGGAGAAAAATCAGAGGGCCAAACCCCCCTGGAGACCCAAAGGGGAAGATGGAATATGAGCCACACTATATATGCATAAATCTAAACATTTGAATAAACATTACCTCCAAATAGATGAGATGATTTCAAACATTCTCATTAAGTGATGTGTCAATACCATGCCCATTGTGGACAAGAGCTCCCCCATGTTCCTTTGTATACACAGAGCTGAAGAAGGTATTAAATAAATTTACCTTCTCTTTGTCCCCAGTCACCCATTCTAGATTATTTTGTAAAGGGCCTACGTTTTTCATTTATCATATTACATGCTGAACACATACTTACTTTTTTACTTGTTAAATAATCTGTGTTTTTGCTTTGATGATTTTGCTGTTTACAAAAACTGAACAGCCAGACTAATGGCTCCACTAGGTTCAATTATTGGACAGGGGTGGTTATAGTGATTTATTGTGCAATACCAATCTATGGCAGTGTGTAACGGAACCTGTACCCGACCGCACTTGGGTATATTCCGTTATCCCGCAGCTTCCGCTGTCCGAACACCATCCACGGACCCCACCCTGAAATCCCTCAGGAAAAAGACAGCACCCAGCTCTTCTTAATACAGGAAGCCAACTTAACTTTATTTTACACAAACAACATGTTTTATACAGAGGGTGGGGAAAGACAACCAGGGAGAGGAAACACCTCATCAGCCCGCCCCATCCCACCAATACACAAACAGTACATCCCATAATAGTTGGCTGGACAGGAAGACACAGCACAATGGGGGGTAGCACATGGCAAACAAGCAATGGACAGCCATGTGGCCCAGAACAAAGGAATGGCCACATGGCAGTAGACAATGGGCAACCACATGGCAGGGACAAAGGAACACACACTATACACAATACTGGGACATTCACATTTACACCCTGTACCCCTTAACAGGCACAGGCTGGGTTAAACATAATGGGGGGAACATGAGCTGACCAAGCAGTCCCCCCACCCCCAAAAGTCACTCCCGTCACACAGTGGTTCTTATCTTTTTTCAGTCAAGGCACCCTTTAAAATTATGAACAGTCCAGAGGCACCCTTTAAAATTATGGACAGTCTTGAGACTCCCTTTAAAATTATGGACAGTCTTAAGGCACCCTATTCTAAAATGGGGTGTCTCAAGACTATCCATAATTTTAAAAGGGCACCCCATTCTAAAATGTGAAAAACGATTCTAATAGTTTTATATAATACAGCAACATCCACACATGTAGGACACCCAACATTAGAGGTGATTTATTCTTCCAAAGCAAATATACTTTTGCACACTGGTACTGAGTAGTATTCCTATGTTTCTTTTCTCCCTCAGTTTTTCTCCATCACTGAGCTAATGTGACCCCAGCCCTGATGGAGAGGGGCAGGGGAGGGTCAAACTAGGATGCTGTGCAGGCAGCTGACATCCTCCTTATCAACTGATGATGTCATTGGTAGTCAGGACGCTGGCGGCTAGAAGGTCGTAATGGTTCACAATGAAAGTCTGTGGCTTTGTGTAACTAAAAGGCAGGCTTGTTCCACCAGCTAGCTTGCATAGAAGTTTTGGGCAATTTTTAGACATTTTGCCAAGGCACCCCTGAAGAAACCTCAAGGCACCCTGGTTGAGAAAGGCTGATCTAGAGGATGAGATGTGGCCAAGTAAAATGCATTGCTCACATGTCTGGCTGTGCAGTGTGAAAGATGTATGTAAATCAGAAATCTTGCTGAACAAATTTACACTGTACATCCATTGGTAGGTTAAACCAGTACACGCTTGTTTTTGGTTGCTTGCCTGGAGTTCTACTTGAAGAGTTATCTTACAGGCATGTTTTATATGTGTTCCACAAGTAACCAGACTCATGCTTTTCCTATGGATTGAGTTGTACCATGTGAATAAAACCAATGGGACAAAATAGTAATTATGTTACACTAGAATACAGGATTTTTAAGTTACTCTGGTGCTCTGAATCCTAATAATAATCCTCCAAGTACATGTTATACTGTATATGTATAGCAGACATGGGAGATTATTATGAGAGAAATTCATAGTTTTAAAATGATAAAGAAGATTATATTTCCATTTGTAGGAACTAGTCTGATTCTAGGAGAGAGGACCGATTGCCCTTGTGGTATATCCTCTGTGAGTTCTCCAGTTGTCTTTTTCCCATCCTTTGTCCCTTTCCCCCCTTCCTTGATGGGGGCTGGCTGGATGCTCATGCAAAGGTGTTTTCTATATGCTCTTCTGGGTTCCCCGCTGGCACTCTCAGCTTTTCCTCTTCTGTGTGTGCCCCCATAGCAAGCTGTTTGCTATGGCGCACACCTGCAGGCTTGCCCTGGACCCGAGCTGTGTGCGTCCATGGACACACACAGTGCGGTTTGGCCCTACCCTTCACTCTCTTCTCACAGGATTTGATTGACAGCATCAGGATCCAATGCCTCCTGTTGCTGCCTGTGTGTCCTGTGAGGAGAGAAACAGAGACCAGTGCTGCTGCAGATGGGCACAGTGCTGGATGAAAATAGGACTCAGGGAAGTATATAGGGAGGTGAGTGGGTGATGCAACCAGGGCTGCTGTTAGAAACCATGGGGCCCAATGCAGCCAACCTGACACGGCCCCCAAAGAAAACAAAGTTTACTAGGCTTCAGCTATGAATGAACACAGTGAGTGATCGCTACTTACCACTCATTGTGTTCATTCAGGAAAGAAAGGGTTTGGCAAATGTGACATGTTTACTGGACCCTTCCTCCACTCTCCATCTTGAAGTATCCTTTTTTTTTTTTTTTTTTTTTAATTTAAATATTTATTAAATTTTTCATGTTAATACAAAAACTCAAACAGGGAAGTAATTCTCATACAAGTATACATTTATAACATTTCTGTCTTTCCCTTACTTAAAACTCTTTTCTTTCCCATCCCACTTCCCCTCCCTCCCACCCCTCTTCCCCCTCTGCAGACTCTATCCCATTCTATTCTCTTGAGGCTTTTTAATGTTATGTTAACATCCTAGTTTATATTTTCTTATATTTCTCTTTCAATCCTGCTCTTTCCCACTTTTCCCATCTCCTGAGATACACTCCCATTCTGTCTTCCTGCATATGATATGATCTTTCCATTCTACCTATCTGGTTTACTCTGTTAATCCAGTCCACCTCCTTCGGTACCTCGACTTTCCGCCAAAACTTGGGTATCAACCCTTTCGCTGCATTCAAGAAGTACCAAATACCTGAATCTTTATATTTATTTACAGATGTCTCCACAACGTGTAGGAGACACGTCGTTGGATCTAATCCTATGTCAATTTCCGTTATTTCTTTAATCAACTTGACTATTGTCTTCCAAAAAGCCTGGATTTTCGGACATTCCCACCATATGTGAAACACCGTGCCTATATCTCCACATCCTCTCCAACACATATTTGAACTTTCCCCATTCATCTTGTGTTCAACACTCGGTGTGATGTGCCATCGTGTCACAAGCTTATAATTAACCTCCACCTCTCTCATACTAACATTATCGTGTATCAATCTAAACATCTTTCTCTGTCTATCCTCATCAAACTCAACTCCCATATCTCTTTCCCATTTTGTCATAAAATTTAACTTTGTGTTTGTGTCTAATTCTGTGAGAATTCTATACACTTTTGAAACACCGTGCTTCCCATCCCTTCGTGTCTCCAACAACCTTTCAAACATATTCCACTCCTGTTTTATTCTCAAAGGTTTCGGTAGTTTTCCAATAAAACTTTTCAATTGATGGTATTTCCACTCATCCATTCTAAAAAAAATGTCTCCCTTCTTCTCTATTAACTCTTTAAGTGATCTCAATTCCCCCTCCACCAATACATCTCTCAGTTGGGTATCTTCCTTTCTGAACCATCTCCCCGAAATCTTGTTCTTTCCCGGAGGAAAGTACTCAGAATTCGTGAGAGGCATTAGTGTTGAATTAAATTCCCATTTCATATTTTTATGTAAATTGTCCCATACCCTAAAGACATTTAAAGTGTAGATACTTGTGCTTTCTTTGGTTCCCCTAAACTGTGGTGGGACCCATATCATCTGACTCAATCCAATTCCACTAAGCTCATTCTCTATTGTTACCCAACTTTTCCCCTTATGGTTAAATGTCCAGTCATATATTCTTGCCAAAACCACTGCTTTATAATATCTCTTGACATCTGGTAAACCCAATCCCCCTTTCTCTTTAGTCCTACTCAATGTTTCATATGCTATTCTAGGTTTTTTATTCTTCCATATGTATCTTGTTAACATTTTTTTCATTATCTTAAAGAAGGCTTCTGGAATTTTAATTGGTACCATTTGAAATCTATACAGTATTTTAGGCATAATTACCATTTTGACTAAGTTTATACGTCCTATCCAGAATGGATTTCCTCCTTCTAGTCTTTTTAAATCTTCCCTGATCTCATTAATCAAAGAGATATAATTTACTCTATACAAATGCTTGGATGAGGCAGTGATTTTTATTCCTAGGTATTTTATCTCTTTTTCTCTCCAAATAAAGGGGAATTCTTTTTGTAATTTTTCTTTTTCATTCTTTGATATATTAATATTCAGGATCTCTGTTTTCGTTGGGTTAATTTTTAAATTTGATAATTCACCGTACTCCTTCAGAATCTTCATTATATTTGGGAGAGTTATTCGGGGATTCCCCACATAGAACAATAAATCGTCCGCAAAGGCCGCTACTCTATGTTCTATGGATTCTATCTGAATTCCCTTTACCGATCCACTATTTCTTATTATTGACAGCAGAGGTTCGAGTGACAATACATATAGCAGGGGAGACAGAGGACAGCCCTGTCTTGTACCATTTGACATTCCAATGGGTTCTGATCTCTCCCCATTTACCGTGATGATTGCAGTAGGCTCCCTATATAGTTTACTTATCCACTCTCGCATTCTATCTCCTAACCCCAGCACTTTTAAGTTGTCCATCATAAAGCCCCAGTCCACTCTATCAAATGCCTTCTCCGCATCAATCGACAAGAGCACCACCGGGGCTTTCCCTCTTCTACTCTTCTGAATAAGCATCAGGGTTCTCAAGCCATTATCTCTACCTTCTCTCCCCGGTACAAAGCCCACCTGATCTCCGTGGATCCATTCAGGCATCAGATCTCTCAACCTGTTTGCTAACACCTTTGCATACAGTTTAGTGTCTGTGTTCAACAATGAGATAGGTCTATAGCTGGAGCACTGCGATGGGTCCTTTCCCTCCTTGTGAATAAGTACTACATGTGCCTGTAGGGATTCTCTCCTCATTTCCATCCCACCTCCCAGTGCATTCATATATTTCTCCAGTTTGGGTAACAATACTTCACTAAATTTCTTATAGTACCTAACTGTATAGCCATCCGGACCTGGACTTTTTCCCCCTCCTGTACTTCTTAATGCTATTTTAATTTCTTCCTGGGAGATTTCTACGTCTAGGGAGTTCAACTGTGCTTCACTTAGTTTTGGTAATCCCGCATTTTTTAAGTATGTCATCTTTTTTTCCTTAATTCCCTCTTGGATTTCCTTTAGAGGGTCTTGGGGGCTAATATTATATAACTTTTTATAATACTCCGTAAACACTTTAATAATCTCTTTATTTGAGTGGGCCAGCTCCCCCTTTGAACTTTTTATCTTTTCTATATAATTCCTATTTTTCTTTTTATTCAAAGCTCTCATTAAATATCTTCCTGGTCTGTCTCCCCATCTATACCTCTCGTTCAAAACCCTGTTGTATACTCTTCTCTTCTCCTCATCCATCAACCTCTCTAACTCCTCTTTTTTATCCAGTAAGTTCTGTCTCGTATCTTTTGTTATTTTCTTCTTATGGATCTGCTCCAAGTCTAATATTTCTTTTAAGAGCCCACTGACCTTCTCTCTTCTTTCCTTTTTCTTCCTTGCTCCAGCCGCAATCAAGATTCCTCTTATGAATACCTTATGACTTTCCCAGACTGTAGCTATCGATACTTCCTCTGTTTCGTTCTCCTTAAAGTATTCCTTAATCTCTTTCTCGATTTTCTGAACTACATCCTCATCCAGAAGAAGGGCCTCATTTAACCTCCACCCTAATCCTCCCGTCCACCTTCTTCCCCATCTCAACTTCATCACGACCGGAGCATGATCCGAGAACGTCCTTGTCTCTATGTCAATTTTTACCAGGTGATCTATTAGTTGATGGTCTATTAAGATGTAATCTAATCTCGAGTATATCTCATGTGCATTCGAGAAGAAGGTATAGTCTCTGTCTTTCATATGCCTTATTCTCCAAGTATCCACTAGTTGATATTCATGCATCACTTTTTTCATAGCTCTCAGAGCCCTACTCCCCTCTCTTTGCACAGGAGAGGTATTATCTTTTTGTGGGTCCATACAAAAGTTTAGGTCTCCAGCTACTATCAAACGCCCTTTTTTAAAGTCCATTAATTTTTTCAACAAGCCCTTCATATACTTCTCCGAGTTTTTATTGGGACAATATATATTGGCTAAAGTACACTCAATCCCCTGGAGTCTACCTTTTAAAAATAAGAACCTCCCCTCCGGGTCGGTTCTTCTATCCTCCAACTCAAATCTCATGTTTTTTGCCACACCTATTGCAACCCCTTTTGCTCTTTTAATTGGGGAATCTGCGTAGTACCATGTTGGATAGTATTTGGATTTCAATTTCACGTTTGCCTCTATCTCGAAATGCGTCTCTTGTAAAAATACCACTGACGTAGCCCTATGATGTAACTCTTTAAACAACCTAAATCTCTTCCCTGGACAACTCAGCCCGTTCACATTATAGGTTATAAACTGTAATTCTTCCATCTTTCCCAATTAAGTCCATCTCTCTTCCAGATTGCCTCTTCCTCTTCATCTCTTCTGTCCTGCAGAGTATTGACCCAATACCTCCTCTCCTCCCTTCCACCCACCCAACTCTCTTCTCCTCCCCCCTCCCTCCCTCCCCACCTCCCCCCACCCCTCCCATCCCCCCTTCTTTTTTCCCTACCCGTTTTTAGGCCTATAATCTGCCTACAAATCATTTGTGGATCTATTTCCACCATTGATTTAAAGTTTAGGGCGTCAGCTCCGCCTATGTACGGTTCACCTCTCCTCCAACCGCCCCGATTCCCTCTCTCTGTCAAAAAGTCTTTACTCTTTACCTCCCTGCCTTAATCGGAGCCTCCAAGCGGGTCTCGGCATCCGGAGGGGGAAGGCTAGGGGCGAGAGGGAGAAGTAAGAGAGAGAGAAGAGAAAAAAAAATAATAATTTGTTTTCTACTTAATTCTCCCTCTCCTCCTCCTCCACCCCCGATGCCTCCCTCAGCCCGACCTGTTGCCAGTCCTCTTTTCTTTTAACATTTATGTTTCCTTTATCTTCTTCCTCTTCTTCCCAGCCAGCTATCTCCATTCTTTGCAAGTCCAGTCTATCACAAAAATCTCTTAAATCATCCGGAAATCTCAAATACGCTGTGACCCCATTTTTCCAGCCAATCAGAAATGCTGAGGTACCCCATCTATACTGCACATTCTGTTTTCTCATTTGCTCCAACAGGGGTTTCAGGGATCTCCTTCTCCTTAGGGTCTCTACTGTTAAGTCCGCATAGATTTGGATAGTCAAGTCTCCATACTTAACTAATGGTCTTCCCTTGGTCTTCTTCCAGATCTCATCTTTGGCCCCAAAATTTTGGAACTGGACAATTATGTCCCTCGATCTTTCCTTCTCAGTAGCCCGTTTGAACTTTCCTACCCTAAACACTCCATCCAGGTCGATCCCATCAGATTCCGGTTTATCTCTTATGGAGTTTAGGATTTTTTTAACTAGTTCATATAGTATTTCCCCTTTAGCAGTCTCTGGGATTCCTCGTATTCTAAGATTACTCCTTCTTTCTTTATTTTCTTGAACTTCCATCCTATAGGTCATTTTTTTCTGGTTATTTTCTAATTGGCTTATTCTTTCCTTTAAATTATCTATTTTCTGGGCCTGGATTTTAACTTTCTTCTCCGTTTCTTCCATTCTCAATAGAAGGTGACCTAAATCATTTCGAATAGCTGTCATTTCATGTTTTATCGTTTTTTCCAGATTTTGAAACATTTCTGCCATCTCCTTCTTATTTGGTAGTTGTAGTTCACCTTCTGGTTCTTTTTTTCCCAAGCCCTCCACTATTTGTTGGCTACCGCTGCTATTTATGCCCAATGATAACCTAGGGCTATTTCCTGAACTAATGTCCATTTCCTCCTTTGCACCTTGGGCCCTTTCTGGTGTAGTATTTCCATAAGATGTAAATTTCTTTATTGTTCCTGTTTGGGCCCCTTTGGGCCCTGCTCCCTTGGAACCTTTGTTCTTCATATCCTCTATATATCTTGATAGCCTTGCAGTTTTTCCTATTTCCTTTACTCTCCTGGGACACCTGGACCTCCTTTCTTCTTCTTTTCTAACCCCTGGGAATCCTCCCCTCTTTAACCCCTTGGACGCCTGTATCACTCAGGGGTTCACCATGCAATAGGCCCCCAACAGTTTTCACTCACCCTTCCCCTCTCCGGACGGTGGTTCCAGGCTTATGTAGAGGGCCTTCACTGCTGCTCAGTCCTGGGGGGGACTCCCCGGGGTATCCGATATTCAGTTTCTTTCTTTCCACCTCCTTTCTCTCTCCTTGAGGGTGGTCTTGGGGAAGAAGAATAGCTGTCCTAATATTTATGGGTCTCCCTGACCCACGATTAAACAGCCGGCCAGGGGGATAAAGGCAACTATAAGGTGGCAACACTTTATTTCATTAGAGCACCGACCAGCCTCCTCTCTCCCACCGAGGTCTTCCTCAGCTGGTCCCTTTCTCCTGCTTCACTCCTCCACTGGCCGCACAGCTTTCCAGTCCTGTAACACAGGGGGAGCCGACTTGTCACTGCCGCTCTGACAGGGAGCCGGCCGGCGTCTCTGTCTCCCAGTGATGCCTTGCGGCGAGCAGCGTGCTCACACCGCCCTGCTTCGTCTCCCCGGCAACCCGACAGCCGCCCTGGAGTCTCCGCAGCGAGATCACCTTCCGGAGGTCCGTGTCCGCTCTCCTCTCTCCTCCACGCGCCAGTCTCTCTCTGCTTGGAGCCCTCCTCAAGCAGGCAGGGCTTCACTCCATGAGGGTCTCGGAAGGTTAGTTTGGAGGTTATCGGAGAGCACTCACATCGTGCTCTCCGACGCCGCCATGTTTAGGCTCCGCCCTGACCTGATCTACCTTCACCTGTCCATCTTGAAGTATCCTATTGTGTGCTTGCAGCTGCTGTTGGAAGGAGAGGGGGGGAGCCAGTAGCACTGCGAGGGAGGGGGCACACAGGGGGGCCTGGGCAGCAGGGGGAAACATATGGTGTAAAGGGAGGGTGATGGGTGTGGTGGTGGGAAATTACTGGAAACGATCCCTTTCTCTGCAGCAGCTGACAGCCAGCAAGAGGGAGAGGAGAAGAAACCAGCTTTCAGCTGTGGCAGAAAGAGCCATTCAGAGGAGTGGTTCCAGTAATTGCCCCCCTGCCATGCTGATCACCCTCTCTGCCCACATCCAATTCACCCAGCTATCTGGGCCCCCCTGCTGGCCCGGGCCCCATACAGGGGGACTGGTGGTACCCCTTATCCACGGCCCTGGATACAACTACTGGGACATGTTTTAAAATAATGTAGGGAATGCATAAGATGTATTAGTTTTAGATACACTTTAACCCCTATGCAGCTCAGTAATCACAAGAAATGCGCAAATCTTTTGCATCACTTGCATTTATCTGGACATGTATGACTAGGCTTCCTTTATACATCTACGACTAAGTGGTAAATCCAAACCATATTGCCTAGACCACGGAGGAAAACAAGACTCAGCTCTTTGTACAGCAACATTCTAAATCCAATCTTGTGGATAAAAGAAATGCTAATAAGATTACTGAAACAATGTGTTAATTTAAGAATAGTTCGGCATTCTAATAAGTTACAAACAGTACATGAAATCACAGCCCAACAGGTAGCGTTATTGAATTCATACTGGCTCCCTTGGCAGAGACATTCCAAATTTAAACTTAATTAATAATTGTAGTCCTGGTTTCCATAGTTTCTTTTTACACAAGAGTATCACTAGAAACTGGCAGTAACTTTCCTCATATTTTCGACAACCCCCTCCGACTGGCAGTATGTGTACCACATACCTCAAACCACCCGTCACTCTATTGCCCTTTGTCAAGGAAAATGCTGCTGTCTTTGACTTAATTTTCTTTTTGCTGCATAATTATCCCCTCTATGTGCAAGGTTACTAGCCATGTTCATAATTCACGGCAACAATTGCTATCATGAAGACTTGTGGAGAATATTTATACGAGGTTTTTTTTATTTATTTTGGCTTAGTTCCGAGAGATTTGATTAACAGCCACATTACACAAACCAAAGTCAAGGAAATGTACTAAATATGTTTAAAAGCTCAACACATGTTCAGTAAAAAGGTGATTATATAAAAAAAACAGCGAGGGAAACACCAGAATTAAAGAAAAACTAAATGGCTCCCACTGGACAGTCTAAAGAAAGTACCAAATCCAGTTACTACATGATGCACAAGCCTTACAAAGTGAACAAAAAAATGTATTTACCTACTCCGAATTAAATTCTCTTTCATTTGTGTCTCATGCAATCCCCATACCAGACACTGCAGCCCAAAGTGGGAGGGTTTTAGCAAGAGATGCACTACTGTCAATCCAGAAAGCAGAGGGTAGGACTAGGTGTGGCCAGGTGCTGATTGACAAGCTGCTAGAGGCTTGTGAATCAGTAGTAACAATGCTGATAGCCACACATTTTTTCATCTTACCATAACGTCCTCCAGGTTTGCTTGGTAGGCTTTTTTTGTTAGATAGAGGCTGAGTAGCAGCCTAGGAATGAGTCAGCCAGGGAGTGAAGTAGAGAGGTCACCTCAGGACAGGCTGGGAAGCTCTAACATAGAACTTTCTGGAAGAGGGATGGAAGAGGGAAGGAGGCCTAGATCTGCATGTTTGAGGGTCCCTGGCCAATCCTCTGGCAGGAGGCTGGGCATGGTGTCCAGGGCAACCCTCAAGAGTGGCAGAGCCTGTGCAGTTAGGTTAGTGTCGGGTGGAAGATGGAGTAAAGGCTGGAGTGTGGTGCCTGGGAGGGGGCCTAGGAAAGGGACCTACCTACAGGCAAGTGCTGGAAAAGGGAATCTCCACTGCACCACCGTCTTCTAAGAAGGACATCCTGAGCAGCAGGGAGAGAGCCTGCCCATCGAAAAGGCCTGAAGGCAGCCACCAACCCAATGAGCTGATAGGAAAGACAGTGTGAGTACCCTTACACCCCATGGGCCAGATAAGGGGAGAGGGCAGTCAGGTGGTAAACTCAACTAGCTTCTCATCTGGGGTTGCTGTGCTAAATTGGCAGCTTCTTGCCCTGGGAACACCCTCAGTGCAGCTGGGTGCAGAGGAGGATTTATCTGGGGTCTGAGGAGGCACACCAGAGAGCTGGAATGCTCTCAATGTAGAGACTATTTTTTCCACATATGTACAAAGTTGCTAAGTTGAGTTCATCCTCAAGTTTGCTGTTTCCTTGGGTATCCCATACACCCCTCAACCCCATCCAAGGTATAAAATCACAAAACCAAGCTCAAGGACTGTTTACTGAGTCTGAGTGCAAAGTGTGGAAGAAAATGCGTGTTGCCTGACTGTGCAGAGCTTTAGGGGAACCCAAAACTCAGCGACTCCTAAGGGGGTAGTGCTACACTATTATAGTGCAAGAAAACACAGCCTACATGAGAGGGGCAACTCTGCTCTGAATTCAGGAGCAGTGCAGCATTGGTGCCACAACATCACAAGAAGCTGCATTAGGTGGACTTCACTGGTTGACTCAATAGGTATTTGTGGGTCTTTGCAGTGCGAATAAGAGGAAAATGAAGTGCTGCAGCACATTTTTGGAGGTCATAGTTCCATTTTATAGAAATTCTTTTATAAAGCCCATCTCTGCACAGAATCAGCCCACCCCCATCCCCAGGCTTCCACCCATTCACAATTTTATTTGCAAAAAAGAGTCTTCTGTTTTAGTTTTTGGCTATCTGTGGTTCCTCTTCCAGTAGTAGCAACCAGTGATCTACCATTGCATTCAAGCCTGCCAATTTAGTCCCTTGTGTCATGATACCTCCCACAGGACCCTGCGAGGAACCCGCTAATGGATTATTCTTATGGCCAAAAGAAGCATTAATTTCCCAAAGAGAGATGTCAACACTCGAAGGAAACTCCCACACTGCAGTGCAGTGGAAAGGAGATGTCACATGGCCATGGATTCAAGTAATAAATTATGGCTTTTAGTTAAAGTGTTACTAAACCCAGGACCCTGCATTCACTACACCTGGTCTCCCACAGTACACAGAACATGGAAGTGCAATTATTTTAGTAAATATAAACTGCTAAATACCTTTTCTCATCAGCAGTTAGAGCAATCTCGTGACTTCAGCAGAGCCCTGGTTAAAGCTTGTAGGAGGAGTTTTCTTTCTGCTCTAGGAGGATGTGAAACCCTTGACCCTCTGTCTGGACAGTGCTGATTGGCCCTGTGCTGATCACATGCACCCTCCCAAGAAAAAAAAAAACCTCCCTAGCAATACAGACCAAACTGAACATGTGCATGTGACCAGGGGTTCAGTCTGTATCAGATGGTCCTTTCAATAAGAGGAGGGGCAGAGAAGACAGGATCAAACAGCCTTTTTACACAATGCAGAGGTTTTTACATCTTAGGTTCCACAGTGAGTATAACAAGCATGTTTTACTACATATACAGACTGATTTTACTGTTGTTGGTTTAGTAACACTTTAAGTTTTTTTTTGCAGTTTAATGGGTTGATCACCTGTGAGGTGGAATGAGTGAAGTTTAGCAGGGGGAATGCTAACAAGATTACTTTAAGAAATTAGCATTGCCACAAGCAATAATAAAGTATTTTCATGTGCTATCAGTTATTGGTTCTATGAGCATACGGTATTTCATGCTAGACATTAACCTATGTAATATGAAATCTTTTTAAATGTATTTGTCGCTTTAAGTGTCACAGATCTGCAACCAAAAGCATGCTTCTTCCTAAATTTTGCTTGCCTGTTTCATAGCTTTTGTACTACATCTTTGTATATGGGCAGCACAGTGGCTAAATGGTTAGCACTTCCACCTGCCAGTACTAGGGTCGTTGGTTCAAATCCCAACCATGGCACCACCTGTCTGTTTGCATGTTCTCCCTGTGCCTGTGTGGGTTTCCTCCCACACTCCAAAGACATGCTGGTAGGTGAATTGGATCCTATCTAAATTGGCCCTAGTATGTGTATGTATGAATGTGAGGTTAGGAACCTTAGATTGTGTGCCCCTTGAGGGTTAGGGACTGATGTGAATGTACAATATATATGTAAAGCGCTTCATAAATTGACTGCACTATACAAGTACCTGAAATGAATAAATAAATCTTTAAACTCCTCTAAACATCCTCTTCCCCCTCCAATTCTTTTGTTGAATGTAACTAAAGAAGTTCAGAGCTGGCCAGACCAGAACAGGGAAAAATAAGATACAATAGGTCACACTGAGTACATGTTAAGGCTTGGTGCTGTTGTAGGCGCTGGTCTGCAAGTACCATCATGGTAAATACATCTCTGATAATATTCTTTTTATTATTTACACTATGGAGAGTACATTTGACTACTAAATCCTCCCTCCTGACTTCTACAGTTGTCACTGGAACAGGTGTCCTGGTTCTGTTCTGATAACTACAACATTTTGTATCTCCCCTCGCTTTCTGTCATGATGACAATGGTCACCAGGAAAAATAGATAAAGGGTACCTCCAACAGGGACACAAACAGCAATACAAAATTGACAGAGGGTCTGACTCTTCCCTATGCTATCCAAAATTTCAAGAAAAATGTTTTGCCTTTACATACACTTTAATGTACTGTTTTTCATTCAACAAACTGAGATAGAGCTTGGCACTGAAGATGTCCAAAGTGCAATAACCCATACCAGCTAAAAACCACCTCTTAGATGACCCCAGAAGACTAAAATCTGACTCGTTGTCATGGGTTACAGCATTCTGCACATCATAGAAACATAGAAACATTTTTCTTTATTTCTATGGTGTGCAGAATGCTGTACCCCATGAGAACGAGTCAGATTTTAGTATTCTGGAGTCAGCTAAGAGGTGATTTTTAGATGTTACAGGTTATTGCACTTTGCACATCTTTAATGCCTTGCTTTGCCTTATTGCTTCTTTTCAGAAGGGAAAATCTGAGAAAGATTATATCATGGATCGACTCTGCTGGGCTTAGCTGGGACAGAAGGGAAATATTTTTAGACATACTGCAGTGCAGCAATTTGAAAGCAGTTTTTTTGCAGGGGAGACATACTCAAACTTGTTTTAAACCTCAGACATAAAATATGAACAAAGCATATCCTTCTATAGTGTGTACTTGTTTCAGTTAACAGCACTAAGGCGTTGATTTACTAAAACTAAAGAGTGCAAAATCTGGTGCCGCTCTGCATAGAAACCAATCAGCTTCCAGGTTTTATTGCCAAAGCGTAATTGAACAATTGAACAGCTGATTGGCTACCATGCACCTATGCACCAGATTTTGCAATCTCAAGTTTTAGTTAATCTACCCCAAACAGTAATTTCTGTCTGCTGCTTTGTTCTTCTGCTATCAGTATTCATCACTTCTGACAAGTTTTCCGCACACCAAGAGAAAAATGGTGACAAGTGAGGAATCTCCAGCAGATTGACAGCCTCAGCTCTGTTCATGGGAGCTGTGTGGAGGGGGTGTGTCTCTTCCTTCCAATCAGCTCTCAGAGCTCTCCCCACTGAGCTCTGCAGAGTGTATCTGCAGCTCTCTGCCCCCTTTTTTTAAGTCTCATACAAGCTTTATTTCCGGACTTTGAATGGATATAGAGAAGAGAGGACTGCAAATAAACTGCTACTACTTATGTAGGGGGATTTGTTTCATATCTGTGTATTACTTGAGGCTTGTCACTTTTCTGGGTATATGTAAGGGTTTACAACCACCTTAACCTCTTCCCATTGCACTTCAATGACCAGATGGGATTTTTGCTGTTCTGAGGGAACGTTTCTGTACGCCCCACAGAACAGGGGTGCGTGGCCATGCAGCTGCACACTCTCAGTGTGCCTGTGTCCCCTGGACACAGCACAACACCACTCAGCAGAAGGGCTCTCTGATTGGCCCTTCTGACCACATAATGGCTGTGTCCAATCACAGCCATATTGTAATGTAAATAAAGCTGCCTGTCTGTTGATCTGCTCTGCCTTTGATCACACAGAGCCTGCCAGTGAGGAGAAGCAGAGCCAATCTGTGTTGCCACAGTGAGTTTTGAAGTACACACACTGATTCACCCCATAGCGTCTCCCATACATCTGTCAGTGTGAAAAACATCTGTCAGTGCACCAGTGATCCACATCTGTCACAGTGTACTAGTAGCCATCCACATGTTTACCAGTGATCAACATCTTTCACATAGTACCAGTGCCAAATCCACATCTGTACCAGTGATCAACATCTGTCACAGTGTAACAGTGATCATCTACATTTGTACCAGTGATCTACATCTGTCACAGAATACCAGTGTCAAATCCATATCTGTACCAGTGATCAACATCTGTCACATAGTACCAGTGTCAAATCCATATCTGTACCAGTGATCAACATCTGTCACAGTGTACCAGTGGTCATCCACATTTGTACCAGTGATCAACATCTGTCACAGAGTGCCAGTGTCAAATCCACATCTGTACCAGCGATCAACAACTGTCACATAGTACCAGTGTCAAATCCATATCTGTACCAGTGATCAACATCTGTCACAGTGTACCAGTGGTCATCTACATTTGTACCAGTGATCAACATCTGTCACAGTGTACCAGTGGTCATCTACATTTGTACCAGTGATCAACATCTGTCACAGTGTACCAGTGGTCATCTACATTTGTACCAGTGATCAACATCTGTCACAGTCTACCAGTGGTCATCCACTTTTGTACCAGTGATCAACATCTGTCACAGTGTACCAGTGGTCATTGACATTTGTACCAGTGATCAACATCTGTCACAGAGTGCCAGTGTCAAATCCACATCTGTACCAGTGATCAACATCTGTCACAGTGTACCAGTGGTCATCCACATTTGTACCAGTGATCAACATCTGTCACAGAGTGCCACTGTCAAATCCACATCTGTACCAGTGATCAACATCTGTCACAGAGTGCCAGTGTCAAATCCACATCTGTACCAGTGATCAACATCTGTCACAGTGTACCAGTGAACATCAAAATCAACATCAGCAATATCAGCAGTGCAGCATCAACATGTCTGAAAAATTATATACCAGCAAGGAGGCTTTCCAGATACTGAGTATGACTGATGAAAATAGCGGGAACTCTCTCTGTCAGACTCAGATTCTGAGTATGAGCCAGCTGAAAACAAGGGGTTAGCAATAGATTCTGAGAAGAAGAGAGTCCAAACAAAGAGGTTCAGGAGATCTGAGGAGGAGCAGGCATCCACCAGTAGCACAGTGGAGAGTACAAGCAGCACAGCACTCCCAGAAGATAGGCAGGCATCCACCAGTAGCACTACAAATCCTGGTGCCATGGCAAGTACAAGCAGGGCCGCATTCCCAGGTGATAGGCCAGGCACTAGTAGCAGGGTTTCCTGTCCACAACAACAAGGCAGTGTCCATGCGATCGCTATGCGATCACATGATCACAATGTTAGCAAAGCTGTTATGAATCAATCTGATTCATAACAGCTCTGCTTCTCTTCCTAGTGAGCTGTGATTAGCCCACGGCTGTCACATATGGGGCCAATCACAGCACCCTGTACCATGTGACCAGCTCCAGCCAATCAGAGATCACTATCTTGAGCTGTCAAAAACCTAACTCATTCATGACAGTTCATGAATGAGTTAGTTTCATGAAAGCAAGCTTTGCATTGCAGGAGAAATGATCTTTATTTCTCCTGCAAAGCAAAGTATAAAAAAAATTAAATAAATAAAATATCCCTGATTATCCCCCTACAGTAGTACAATGTTACTATGGTAACATTGTACTATTCTGATAAAAGCATTAAAAAAAATAAACCAATAACAATAAAATAAAAAATACGTATTGAGATTTTTTATTTTTTTACATTTTTAAGGGTTTTTTTTAACTACTTGCTGACCGCTTACCTACCAAGCGGCTCTGGGAAAAGCAACATAGTCTTTCTATTTTGGGGTGTGAATGCGCCTGTGCCCCCCGCAAATCCCCCCCCGTTGGTCCAGGGAGAGAAGAGAGAACACGGCCCCCGAGTAAAAGCACTACATTTTACACACACACCTTAGATTAGCACATTTAACCCTTTGATCACCCCGTCACCCAGCCAGTTCCATTAGTACAGCGTCAGTATATAGAATTTTTCACTGATCACTGTATTCATGCCACTAGCGACATCAGATAATGTCAGGGTCAGTAAGCGCCCCTCCCAGCCAGGGTCAGCTAGCGTTAGTTTGCCCGCACACTATCACACTCATGCTACAGGTCACTGATCACCGCCATTATTAGTATAATGTTTGTATGGATCAATATAATGATCATGAACAGAACTATACTAGTGCCTCCTTTGTATAGTGTCCCCAAAAACGCAGTGTTAGCAGGATTGGCCCATTCGCTGCCAGCACTAGTGTTTAGCCCCTCCGCTGTTCTTCATGGAAGGTTTGTAACAATTGATTGTGGGCCAAGGCAATTTATACACACAGCAATATATCGCTGCCCACCCAAATTCAGCTCTTGCCAGACAATTCACATGGAAACCTATAACGGTTTCTGAATTTAAATCTTTTTTGGACCTAACCCCCAACATGGACATTACAGAAAAGAATGAATTGTGGTCATATTGGTCCACAGACCAGATTCATCATATGCCCATGTTCTCTGCTGTTACATACACGCCCAACATGGATCAGCAATATACTGGTATGTGACTGGACTTTGAGTGGTTAGACCAGGATGATGCCTGTGGCTGCAGGCATCATCCTGGTATCGTTTGTTTCAGCTGGCGATCGACTTTCATGTAAAAGCAATCCTAGTGGCCAATTAACTGCTGAATCATTTTTACAAGCAGCGGGAAGGGAGATCCCTTACCCTCCTGCCACCTTCCACAGTTTCCTTGGGCTCTCCTGTCCCAAAGGGGAATCCAAGAATGCAACAGTTCTGTTGGCTGACCATAGCGCTGATCTGAGACCAGAATCATCTCTATGGTCTAAGAGACTGGAAGCTGCTAGCATTTCATCATTTCCTTTTTGCCAGACTTTAGCAGTGCCATTTTTAAATTGGGAAAGCATCTGATCACACCGATAGTGGTGTGATCAGATGCTTTAAGAGCAGATGAGATACCTAGAGTCTAATAGACCCCAGATTTCTCAGAAAAGAGTATCTGTTACTGCTTATTACTATTACAGGGGTTATTAACAATCCCTGTGATGACAATAAGGCTACGTTCACACTAGCCTTGTGTGCAGGCGGCAGAGAGGCGTTTGGGAAGCGTTTTTACCGCTTCCCAAACGCCTCTGCCAATTCTGCACATTACAGCACATGGTGCTGTTCTAACGGGAGCGTTTGCGTCGCGTCGCGGCAAAACGGACGCCTCTGGACGAGTCAGGAGGCTTTGAAGCCTCCTATTCTCGTCTATGGTGCCGCTCCGCAAACGCCCGGCGTTTGCGGTGCGGTTGCAACGCGGTTGCGGGGCGTTTGCGGAGCGGTAACACCACTCAAACTGCATTATAGGCGTTTGTGGGGCGTTATTAACGCTCGGCAAACGCCTAGCAACCTCCGCTAAACCGCGCATGCGGCGTTTGCCGAGCGTTTGCCGAGCGTTAAAAAACGCTCCGCAAACGCCGGACCAACGCTTGCCAAACGCTATAGGGGCGTTTGGCAAGCGTTGGCAAAACAGCCTAGTGTGAACGAGCCCTAAGAGTGATTAAAAATAAAAAGAAGGAAAGGGACAAGGTAAAAAAAAAAAAATCATCCCTGCCCCTTCCCCTTTCTCATGCTCGTGCGCAAAGGTGAATGCAAGTGTTGGTCCCGTGTCAGTATGGAAACAGAGATTGCACCATGCATGTGAAGTATCCCTGCGAACGTCGCCTATTGATATTAAAAATTTATGTACTTTGTCGCTATTGCATGGGCATGCGCAATTTTAAAGAATGTCATGTTTGTTATCCATTTACTTGGCATAACATCATCTTTTATATATTATCAAACAATTGGGCAATATATTGTGTTTTTGTGCATTCAAACTCTAAAAAGTGTATTTTTCCCAAAAGATTTGCATTTGAAAATCGCTGTGCAAATACTGTGTGATGTAAAAAATTTCAACACAAACCATTTTATTCTTTAGGGCTTCTGCTTTAAAAAATATATAATGTTTGGGTGTTCATAGTAATTTTCTAGCAATTAAAAAACAACAGTTTTTTCATGTGAACAAAAGTGTCAGAAAAGGCTTGGTCTTCCATAGTTGGTGGTGTGTGGCATAAGCTTCCAATGTTGGCCCTGAAATTCCAGGATAGCAGAATTCCCCACCCTCCAAGGGATCCCTTTTTGGAAAGTAGACACTCCAAGGTATTTGCTAAGAGCCATGGTGAGTATTTTGCCACATGTTTTTGGAAAACTAAGAAAGAAACAGAAATTTATTTTTTCTTTTCTTCTTTTCTTTTTCAAAACCCTGTTACACAAATTATATCTGTAGAATACTCACCATGCCTCTTATCAAATTCCTTGGGGTGTCTACTTTCCAAAAGGGGGTCATTTGGGGGGACGTTTGTACTATCCTGGCATTTTAGGGCCTCCAAAACTATGATGGGTAGTGGGGAAGAGATATGAGGAAATATGCCCTTTGAAAGCCTGGAGGTGGTCATTGGATTTTGGGGGCTTGTATGTAGGTAGGGTGCCAAAAAATTCTCTCACACGTGGTATATTCATACTTGGGAGAAGTAGAAGAATATGTTTTGGGGTGTTATTCGACATATACCCATGGCATGCATGAGCAATATATCATTAAAGTGACAGCTTTGTGTAAAAAAATAAATAAATGTAATTTTCAAAACATTTGTGGCAAAAAATATAATGTTCCATGGACTCCACACACTTCACACAAACCAATTAATATACATGTATTGTTTTTTTCTAAATTTTTGGTCTTTTTTTGTTTATAGCGCAAAAAGTAAAAATCACAGAGGTGATCAAATACCACCAAAAGAAAGCTCTATTTGTGTGAAAAAAAGGACATCAATTTCGTTTGGGTACAGCATTGCACAACCAGGCATTTACCAGTTGAAATATTGCAGTGTTGAACAGCAAAAAATGGCCTGGTCATAGTAACAAGTTAGTCTGGCTGAAAAAAGACAAAAGTCCATCCAGTTCAACCATAAAAAAAAGTTATAATCCTATACGCACAGTTGATCCAGAGAAAGGCAAAAAAAACAGCAAACCATGATCCAATTTGCTCCTGCAGAGGAAAAAATTATTTCCTGATCCCCAGAGAGGCAATTGGATATTCCCTGGATCAACTTTACCTATAAATGTTAGTATCCAGTTATATTCTGTGTATCTAAGAAATAATCCAGGCTTTTTTTTAAAGCAATCCACTGAGCTGACCAGAACCAACTCTTGAGGGAGTCTATTCCACATTTTCACAGCTCTCACTGTGAAGAAACCTTTTCGTGTTTGGAGATTAAATTTCTTTTCCCCCAGACATAAAGAGTGCCCCCTTGTCCTCTGTGATGACCTCAGGGTGAATAACTCTACACCGAGTTCACTATATGAACCACTGATGTATTTATACATGTTGATCATATCTCCCCTTAATCTCCTCTTCTCAAGAGAGAATAAATTCAGTTCCTCTAATCTTTCCTCATAGCTGATCTCCTCCATGCTTCTTATCAGTTTGGTTGTCTTCTCTGTACTTTCTCCAGTTCCCTAATGTTCTTTTTGTGAATTGGTGCCCAAAACTGAACTGCATATTCCAGATGAGGTCTTACTAATGATTTGTACCGGGGTAATATGATATATCTCTCTCTGGAGTCTATACCTCTTTTAATACAAGAGAGGATTTTGCTCGCTTTAGAAACCGCAGCTTGGCATTGCATGTCATTATTAAGCTTGTGATCTACCAGAACTCCCAGATCCTTCTCCACCATTGATTCCCCCAGTTGTACCACCCCTAGTATGTATGATACATGCATATTCTTAGCCCCCAAGTGCAGAACCTTACATTTATCAACATTAAACCTCATTTGCCACATAGTTGCCCAATTACACAGTGCATTGAGGTCGGCTTGTAAGTTGGAGACATCCTGTAAGGACGGTATTCCACTGCACAGCTTGGTGTCGCTGCAAAGTCTGAAATGGTATTTTTAATCCCAGACCCTATATAATTTATAAATATATGAAGGGGGGTCATGAAGGGGGGTAAATCTTCTTGAGGGCAAGTGGTTAAATGCCACTAAAATAAAGCTCTATTTGTGTGAAAAAAGGACAAAAATGTAATTTGGTTACAGTGTTTCATGACTGAGTAATTATCATTCAAAGAGCGCTGAAAGCTGAAAATTGGTCTGGGCAGGAAGGGGTTAAAAGTGCCCAGTATTAAGATGGTTAAGGATGTAGACTGAGCCATGCATGCACAGCTTAGTGTACGATCTCACTTCTGTTGGGTACTGGGATGAACCAACTCCCATTCACATGCATGGAACTAGCATCATCCTGGACTGGCCAATCAAGAGTCCAAAGGTGCCGAACCCAGTGTAAGACGTGTGAAGTTGTTGACCCCTGCAAGGAATCCTGCACTTGTTGCATCTTTGGAGGAGAAATAAGTATAGCTCAGTTTAGTTCCAATTGTAGTTAGATATGTGGAAAAAAAAAGTTTTCTAGAGATGCTATAAAACTGAGTTTAGGGATGATAATGGTTTTTCAAAGGACATTATGGGGATGGAGGAACATGTGTAGATTTGTAGATATGGGAGTAATATCTCCAAGGAAACAGCTTTTCTGAGCATAGAAAAGGGACAGTGATATTTTTGAGTTATAATATGCTGCTGAGTGTGGATCGTGAGTATTGCAATGTATTTATTTACTGAGGAAATATGGGATTGGGACCCCTGACCCCTGTGATAGTTTTTTATTTGGTGTTACCCTAGTACAGTGGTGGGCAACCTTTTTTTTCAACTGAGCCAAATCTCGCCAAAACCACGATTGAAATTTATTGAGAGCCACATTTTTAAAACTGAAAATACATAGGATGGTACACTGTTTTTAGTTTCAATAAGTTTTTATAGTAATTAATCCCCCATATAGTAATTCATCCCCCATATAGTAATTCATCCCCCATAGTAATTCATCCCCCATATAGTAATTCATCCCCCATATAGTAATTCATCCCCCATATAGTAATTCATCCCCCATATAGTAATGCATCCCCCATAGTAATTCATCCCCCATAGTAATTCATCCCCCATATAGTAATTCATTACCATAGTAATTCATCCCCAATATAGTAATTCATCCCCCATAGTAATTCATCCCCCATAGTAATTCATCCCCCATATAGTAATTCATCCCCCATATAGTAATTCATCCCCCATAGTAATTCATCCCCCATATAGTAATTCATCCCCCATAGTAATTCATCCCCCATAGTAATTAATCCCCCATATAGTAATTCATCCCCCATAGTAATTCATTACCATAGTAATTCATCCCCCATATAGTAATTCATCCCCCATATAGTAATTCATCCCCCATAGAGTAATTCATCCCCCATAGTAATTCATCCCCCATATAGTAATTCATCCCCCATATAGTAATTAATCCCCCATATAGTAATTCATTACCATAGTAATTCATCCCCCATAGTAATTCATCCCCCATAGTAATTCATCCCCCATATAGTAATTCATCCCCCATATAGTAATTCATCCCCCATAGTAATTCATTCCCCATATAGTAATTCATCCCCCATATAGTAATTCATTACCATAGTAATTCATCCCCCATATAGTAATTCATCCCCCATAGTAATTCATCCCCCATATAGTAATTCACCCCCCATAGTAATTCATCCCCCATATAGTAATTCATCCCCCATATAGTAATTAATCCCCCATATAGTAATTCATCCCCCATAGTAATTCATTACCATAGTAATTCATCCCCCATATAGTAATTCATCCCCCATAGTAATTCATCCTCCATAGAGTAATTCATCCCCCATAGAGTAATTCATCCCCCATAGTAATTCATCCCCCATAGTAATTCATCCCCCATATAGTAATTCATCCCCCATATAGTAACGCATCCCCCATATAGTAATTCATCCCCCATATAGTAATTCATCCCCCATAGTAATTCATCCCCCATATAGTAATTCATCCCCCATAGTAATTCATCCCCCATATAGTAACGCATCCCCCATATAGTAATTCATCCCCCATAGTAATTCATCCCCCATATAGTAATTCATCCCCATAGTAATTCATCCCCCATATAGTAATTCATCCCCCATAGTAATTCATCCCCCCTATAGTAATTCATCCCCCATATAGTAATTCATCCCCCATATAGTAATTCATCCCCCATAGTAATTAATCCCCCATATAGTAATTCATCCCCCATAGTAATTCATCCCCCATAGTAATTCATCCCCCATATAGTAATTCATTACCATAGTAATTCATCCCCCATATAGTAATTCATCCCCCATAGTAATTCATCCCCCATATAGTAATTCATTACCATATTAATTCATCCCCCATATAGTAATTCATCCCCCATAGTAATTCATCCCCCATATAGTAATTCATCCCCCATATAGTAATGCATCCCCCATAGTAATTCATCCCCCATATAGTAATTCCTCCCCCATAGTAATTCATCCCCCATATAGTAATTCATCCCCCATATAGTAATGCATCCCCCATAGTAATTCATCCCCCATATAGTAATTCATCCCCCATAGTAATTCATCCCCCATATAGTAATTCATCCCCCATAGTAATTCATCCCCCATATAGTAATTCATCCCCCATAGTAATTCATCCCCCATATAGTAATTCATCCCCCATAGTAATTCATCCCCCATAGTAATTAGTCCCCCATATAGTAATTCATCCCCCATATAGTAATTCATTACCATAGTAATTCATCCCCCATATAGTAATTCATCCCCCATATTAATTCATCCCTCATATAGTAATTCATCCCCCATATAGTAATTCATCCCCCATATTAATTCATCCCTCATATAGTAGTAGTAAGTAAGTAGCAAGTAGTAAGCCAAGTCCCCCCTGTGTCAATTCACTTACCTTTGCTCCACGCGTTCCTCTCGTCGTGTTCCCGCGCCGTTCCGGGGTTCAGGGCGGACTGTGAGAGGAGCCTAGCTCCTCTCACGTTCGTCACGCTGCCCCGCCTACACACATCCTGACAGCCAATCACTGGCTATCAGGATGTGAGTGGTAGCGAGACTGGCCAATCATTGCATTTGAGCGCGCTGCCCTGGCTGTTTTTTTTTGGATCACGCTGCAGAGTCCCTGCCGCCCGAGAGGAGGGAGGGGAGCGGGCGCCCGGCACACAAGAGCCGCATTAAAGCGTGTAAAGAGCCGCATGTGGCTCGCGAGCCGCGGCTTGCCAACCACTGCCCTTGTAGGAAAGTATCTCCTTTGGGCACGTAACATCACAAGAATCCCTTACCACAATCTTTAGTTCCTTCTCTTACACACTTACAACCCAGGGATCTTTGGGTAGGAGGTAGGAGGAAGGAGGCCCACACTCCAGGACAAACTGCAGGATTCCTGTAAATGTTAAACTCAAGGGGTATGCTGGTAAGAGGTTCAAAAGGGCTCTATCCATCTACAGCAGCCTTTATCAATTCTCTTAACATGGAGGAACCCTTAAAATAACTTTTTGGTATCATGGAACCCCTTTTAATAATTACTACGGTATATCTACAGCTCACAGTATGTTAGTGTGATGGTCAGTAGGAAAAACGATCCCTACATTTTTGGTCACTGGGAAGAGCCCCCTTCCTCTTACAATTAAATTTTTAAAAAAATGGCATCTGGCGCCTAGCAACCTTTGGAGGAACCCTAGTGCTCCATGAAACCCTGGTTGAGAAGAACTTGTCTACAGGTTGGATAAGAGCTTGCACAAAACCAATAAACACAGATTATCCTCTCACAGTCCAGTCACAAGCATGCTACACCCTTGCATATGAACACACATAGGGCACAAATTGCACACCCACACATTTAAAAAGTGATTCAAGTTTTATATATGCCATATTTGGAATACATGAAAATTCACAATTCTCTGTCAAAAGACTCGTTTTTAGAAGGAAAGCTGGAAATTGAAGGGGTAGTCATGGTATAAGAGGTTGATGCTGAGCCCCATCTTTTCACTGACACCTTAGGAGAGAATGGAAAAACATACTCATACATTTACTGGATTTTCTTTCGGAACCACTCAGCCTTTCAAATTTAGTTTTTTTCTTAAATCATACGCTGTGCCGACAGCTTCAAGAACCCTTAATACATCATCTCTGCATCTGGTATTATACAGAAAGGGTTTCTTTAAGTCACACATGCATGACCCTTTTTTAGGGGACGGATCAAGGTATCACGCTATTCAATTGTTCCTTCATGTTCTATTCCTTAGCAGGTTATATTGTAAATGTTGCCTGGCTAGCAACAAAGGAGACCTATTTTAATGTAATTATAGCCTTGATGTACAAGATATAATATAGAAAGACACTTATGAGAAAACCATTTCTGGCATTTGCTAAAAAATTTTACTTTGTGGCCCATACGCAGGTTTGCTCTTGAAAACTAACGGTGTGAAATATTGTTATTTTTTTAAGACCTGTGGTGACAATTTCTAAAAACAATAAGCAGCAGGGAGGGGGGAGCACTTGATCGCTCCCCCCGCCAGGTCTGTGCTCAGATCAAGGGTCTGGTAGGAATTTAGGGGGGACCCCATGCTTTATTGGCCCATTTTAAGGGGGTGGGGCTCCCCTTAAAAGACTTACCAGGCCTAAAGGGCCTAGTATGGCTTTTAGGGGGAACCCCATGCACTCCCCCCCCCATTTTTGGGAGGTGGAGTTCTCCTTAAAAGTCCTACCAGGCCTAAAGGGCCTGGTATGGTTTTTTGAAGAACCCCACACACTTAAAAAAAAAAAAAAAGTTTTACTGCGGGGTCCCTACTAACCTTCCTACCAGACCTAAAAGGTCTGGTGTGGATTGGGGGGGGGGGGGCTCAATGTTTTTTTTTTCCTTTAATAAAAATGTAATTTTTAACCACCTCCTGCCCATCATATAAGGAAATGAGTGGCGCAAGGTGGTTCTCTTGTTCTGGGAAGATGTCTTATGATGTCCTCCCACTCTAACCGTGTGTGCGCGCTCCCGGGGGCACGCAGCACTGCGATCGGAGGTGCGCTGTGTCCCTGGGACACCACAGATTACCAATCAAGGGAAAGAGCCGAAGACGTCGGCTCTGTCTTGTGATCAGCTGTGTCCAATCACAGCTGATCGCATGTAAATACAGAATTGACGGTTATCGGCATTTCTCTCCTAATGAGCTGTCACGCTTGTGAGGGGCGCGGTGTCAGACCCCCAGTCCTTCTCACCGACTTGTGACTGAAGGACTAGCCAATCTAAAACCACGCTGCCACTTGCATAACAATGCCACGCTCAGCTGCACCCTGCACAAAGATTTTCCAGCTCACTGGACCACAATCTATGTGCCGCAGCCTGAGAGCAATTGTTACTGGGTCAGGTTAATTACACAATTAACCCTTCACACTGCCACCACCACCATTTTGTACAGAGGAGGAGGAAACTCACAAATCTTAGCAGTAACACTATGATGTTTGAATAAGCGTCTGTATACACACTGTCACCGCAGGCAGATGTATGCAGAAGTTTAAAACACACAGTAGCGCTCTTCAGAGACAGGGATTCTTAGTTTGCATTAAAGAGCTTTAGAAACAGCTCAACACTTTTCAGAAAATGGGATTTATTACTAAAAAGGTCAAAATGGTGCAATAAAAATATTTACAGAAAAAGATGTAGCCAATATATATATATATATATATATATAAATACAGAGAGCAATAACACAACATAGAGATAACAGAAAGAAGTTTAGAGAGCTAGAATACTTGTCAGAGTCCTTGGTTTAAGCAGATTCAAGTGTCCTGAACAAAAGGGTACCGTTTCTCCCAAAGTTGGTTCCTGATGTTAAGAAGGGAGAATCTTTTCATCTTACCTCTCTCATGCTTGACAGCCTGTTTTCTAGTCCCCCAGCAGGGGGTGTCTAATGAAGCCAAGGGCCAATGGCCTCATTTGGGGAGGGGGTTTAGGCGGAGACCCCAGCTGTGACCCAAATCCCTCCCAGTTTATATCATGGTCAATAACCTTCCATAGGTACACGTAGCATCCTATCCACTGGTAGAATAATATGCAGAATCATCTGCTGAACGTCCAGACAGCAGATATGACATATCTGCATGTGATGGTTAAAGAGATATCGCTTTCTGCTCTTGGGTAGACGTAATCTAGGGATGTAAGGTATCAGGTGACTTGTATTAAAATGCCCTACCTGAATATATGCTTTGTTTTATTGTACCTGTTTCCTGCCGGGAGATATGAAATTGTATGACAAAGTGGTTTTCAAGTGGGATGTATGTTTTACTGCTATTTTGGAATGCTTTTCAAGTCCAGTGACTGACAGGTTTATACCTTTACGATCCGGCCAGAGAAAGAGTCTGTCAGACACCCTGGAACCAGCTAATTGGGTTTACAACCTCGAAGGGTATCCAGCTGTGCCCTGTGCACTCCTGAACTCAGCACACACACAGACCACATGCCATTCAACAAAAAGGGAGGGGGACTGATTTGGAGTGAGAATGACACAAGATGGTGGATTTTGAGCAAAATGGATGTCCGCGTCCATATCTGTATGTACAATTGCTACAACGCTGACAGAGGAGAGGAGAACCGATAATCGGCATTACTCAGAGGGGACATGTACACTGATTATCAGGGCACTGGTGATCAGTGTACCCTTCAGTGTAGCCCAATCAGTGCCACCTGTCAGTGCCCATCAATGCCACCTGTCAGTGCTCATCAATGCCACCTGCCAGTGCCCATCATTGCCACATCAATGTCATACATCAGTGCCTATCAGTGCACATCAATGCCACATATCAGTGCCCATCTGAGCTGACTTTTAGTGCCACCTATCAGTGCCAGTCAGTGCCACCTATCAATGCCAGTCAGTGCCGCCTATCAGTGCAGCCAATCAGTGCCGCCTATCAGTGCCCGTCAGTGCTGCCTATCAGTTCCGCCTAACAGTGCCAGTCAGTGCCACCTAACAGTGCGTCAGTGCTGCCTATCAGTGCCATATATGAGTGCTGCCTTTCAGTGACCACCAGTGATGCCTGTCAATGCCCATCAGTGCCACCTATCAGTGTCCATCAGTGCAGCCTATTAGTGCCCATCACTGCAGCCTCATTAGCGCACATCAGTGAAGGAGACAAATCACTTATTTTCAAAATTTTATAACAGAAACTAAGAAAAAAGTTTTTTTCAAAATTTTCAGTTGTTTTTGGTTTGTTTATCAAAAAATAAAAAGCCCAGAGGTGATTAAATACCACCAAAAGAAAGCTCTATCTGTCTCAAAAAACTGAAAATTGGCCTGGGTAGGAAGGGGATATAAGTGCCCTGTAGACAAGTGGTTAAAAAAAAATGTCAGTCCTGCTGCAGCAGGTTCTATACATTGTACAGATGTGCAACTTTGCAAGTAGTTTAATCACTTGCCTACAGAGCACTTATACCCCCTTCTTTAAAAGACCACTTTTCAGCTTTCAGTGCTGTCGCACTTTGATTGACAATTGCGCGGATTGCAAGATTGTACCCACATGAACTTTTTATCATTTTTTTCTCACAGATAGAGCTTTCTTTTTGTGGTATTTAATCGCTGCTGGACACTTTACTTTTTACTTTACTTTTTTTTGGACAAGTTTCTTTGTTTCTATTATAAAATTTTTCAAACAGGTAATTTTTCTCCTTCACTGATGTGCGTTGATGAGGCAGCACTGATAGGCAGCACTGATGGACACTGATAGGCAGTACTGATAGGCGGCACTAATAGGCAGCACTAATGAGGTGGCACTGATAGGTGGCACTGACTGGCATCACTGCTGCGCACTGACTGGCGCAACTGCTGGGCACTGACTGGCAGCATTGCTGGGCTGCACTGATGGGCACTGGTGGGTGGGCACAGGTGGGTGGCACTGCTGGGCACAGGTAGGTGGCATTTCTGGGCACAAGTGTGTGGCACTGTTGGGTGGCACAGGTGGGTGCACTGCTGGGCACAGGAGGGTGCACTGCTGGGCACAGGTGGGCGGAAATGGTGGGTGGCACTGCTGGGCACCGATCCTCAGGGCACTGATCATCAGTGCCCTGATGATCAGTGCCAATACCTGCTCGGACAACTGACAGTTCTCGGCAGTACTTTCCCCACGCTCTGACAGCGTGAGGAAAGTGCAGCCAAGAACCGGCAATTGCATTTCCTAGTGATCAGCGTGTCATTGGACACGGCTGATCACGTGGTAAAAGGCCACTGTGATTGGCCTTTTACCACATCACGTGATCAGCTGTGTCCGTAGGGGGCGCACAGGAGAGCGCGTTCTGGGAGGACGTCATATGACGCCCTCCCAGAACTGGCCGGCCGCAGTGTAGCCGTCATTCGGCTATCTGCGGTTGGCAAGTAGTTAAGGGGACCCCCCAGGGAATGATATTTCAAAAACATTTTTTTTCTCATTTTAAAGCAATGCAAACTTACTACCCCTTTAAAATGGTACTTTCTGAAATATTTTGCATCACTGCATCAGGGCAGTATCCAAGTCTCTATACCCTTTTCATGGCCAATAACTTGCATATAAGCCTTCAAAATGAGCACTTTTGAATTTGAGTTCGAGTCCCATAGACTTGCATTGAGTTCAACATTCATATTCGAATGTTCATTAGGTTCGAACATTCGACTGCAAACCAAACACGAGGGGGTGTTCAGCCCATCACTACACACATGGTGCGCAACATGGGAATGCTATAGCGGAAGGTGAGCAGGGACTAGAGAGCAGCGAAGGATCAGTATTGCTGGCAGACCAGAGCAGAAGAAACATGCAATGTCACATGTGGTGCGCAGCATGGGAGTAATATAGCAGGAGGTGAGAGGGGTCCAGAGAGAGGAGGATCAGCAATAAAAAATGACAAACGCATGTAAACACATAAAACACAATTAGTGATAACTGATGATATAAATAGATAAAGTGCAATGAATCCCAACCTCAAATGTATGCACAGAGCTTAATAATTCACATTCCCCTATAAACTTCAGAGATACTATAAAAAAAAATGCACGTAAACGCATACACAATACATTAATATAAACAAATGCAAAATAAAAAATTCATAAAAAGTTCCAAAATATCCAGTGAGAAATTTCTTTCGTCAAAATATCATGTTTCATGACATGCATTTGTCATGCGTGCTCAGTATCACTTGATCAATCTAGTGCACTTGTAACATCCAGTGCACTAGTTTGATCGCTTGTTTACATTTCCAATCCAATAGTATCTTGTCCCTTAAGGATGCATATCCCTGGAGTAGTGTCCAAAATGGCCGAACTCACACTTCTTGGCATAATCATGTCTAGTGGCCCCCTCTTCTGATGCGTTTGGTCACATGGTCAGTGGCTTAATTATAGAAAAAAATGGTGCCGACATCAAGAGATACATTTGGGACTTTTTATGAATTTTGTATTTATTTATATTAGTTTAATGTATATGCGTTTACATGCGTTTTTTTTTATATCAAACATATCTATACTTGTCTGCTGTGTGCAGTGGTTTTCAAGTTTCTCTGGTCCCCCATCGGCGCTCCTGGCCTCTCCCGCCTGTTGGGTGCCCCCACAGCAAGCAGCTCGGCCATCTGTGTTAAAATAAAGTAGTCTATTTCCTGGTTTTACTTCAAGACTGGTGTTGTGTAGTCTTGTATGGTCTGCTGTAGTGTCTGTGGTCGGTGTTCAGACAGGGAAGCGGAAGTACCCTAGTGCAGTCAGGGTCCGGTTCCGTTACATTGGTTGCAAGTGGTGGGATTGTACTTCCTGGCTGTGATCGCATCCAAACCACCACCGGGATTCAAGATCAGGAAAGTAGACATCAGTCACCCCAGTGGAGATGTGGACCTGGCATCAGAGTTCCCGGGGCTGCTGCGGATCGTTCTTGCAACATACCGCAGGACTGTGTCTGCGGATGAGTACCTGGAGCTCAGGCAGCAGATTCGGATGGTGCTTTGGAGTGGAGCCCTCCAGGTTGCTGGTATATACAAGGGCAAGTGCTATCCAACCCCAAGGGGACGGGCCAGGGACCATTGGAAGCTACGGATGCCATTCCTGGGAGAGGAACCCCAGGAGCAATGGGTGACTGAGTTGGACAGGCTGGTCCAGCAGAAGTAGAGCTGGACAACCGATATCGGGCTCTGCAATGGTATGCAGAGCAGAAATATTTAGCAGTGACAGCAGAATGCTCTTCAGAGGGATATGACTTTGGTGGCCCTGGATTGCTGTGGGAGAGCCTTACAGATCATTTTGTGTTTGGTGATGAAGGAGAACCTACCCTTGAGGACCTACGAGAAAACAGAGAGGCTATGTTCGGTCTCACAGGGGTCTCAGAGCTTGAACCAGATCTGGAATACCTGATAAAATAACAACATCTGGAAAGGGCATATAGGCAACTGCTAAAACATGTTCAGCAGCATGCCCAAGAATCGTCAGTGGAAATCCCAGAGACTCGAGATTTGATAGACTTCGCTGCTGAGGAAAAACAACCAGGTGAGCCTCCAGCAGAAGAGCTGGCAACAGGGCCAAACATTACTGAACTCTGCCCATCACTGGTAACATCTTCTGGGTTCCACGGACAAGAGATGGTGAACCCCTATCCCCAGACACCAGTTCCAGAGACTGGGAATTTGATTGACTTTTCTGCTGAGGAGGAACCAGCCAGTGTGCGTCCAGCAGAAGAGCTGGCATCAGGGCATGGCATTGTTGACCTCTGCCCACAACAATCAGCACTGCAGGAGCTACAGGAAGAGGATACAATTGGCACCTCACAACTGCAGCTTGAGCTGATGTCTGTAGATGGGACTTCGTTCTCCACTGACACAACCCCATAAAAGGGTCTGACATTGGGACAGGAGGATGTCAGCCTTACTTTGCGAACACTGGGGGATGTCCATCAAGTCAAAGTGGATGAGACTGCAGTCACCACCTAGATACCCCAGGGATGCTGGGCAGTCGGCCCAGATCCCCAACAGCATGATGGAGTCGGCTCAGCCACCCTGTCTTCTCTCCAGCTGAGAGGACTTCAGGGAGAAGGACCAGTCCGTACTTCTCCCCAGAGGTGGGTATGTTCTACGAGAGAGGCAGAGGTTGGTTGGGTGAGTAATGCTATGTTTGGGACAATTTGTTTTGGGTACTGTGTGGGTGCTGGCATTGGGGGACTGGAAATACAGACCAACTTCGGAGTCCACCGTCTGGGGTTTCCTCCTGCATTAGTCTCCTGCGAAAGGGGAGATATGTGACGGGAATCACTTTGGGTGGGGGGCCCATGCAACACAGCTCACTTTGGGGAGGTGGGGAGACCCATCTCAGCTCCCCATATCCCTCTTATGTGTAAATCACCCTGTGCCTGTTAGGGGTACAGGGTGATCTGTCCTAATATTGGGGTGGGGGTTGTGGATTGTTTAATGCCATGTGGTTGCATCCCATTGTTCTATTGTGTGTCTTTTTTAGGAGCAAACTATTATGGGATGTATGTGTTTATGTATATTGGCTTGGTGGGGGGTGTTTCCAGCAGCCCTCCTGATGGGACTGTCTGTTGGTGTGTCTCTTGTTACTAAAGGTAGATTGCCCCACCTTGTGTCATTATGCAGGGGGGGGGGTTGTTCCCTTGAATGTATATATATTGTATCTGTGTTAAAATAAAGTAGTCTATTTCCTGGTTTACTTCCAAAACTGGTGTCATCTAGTCTTGTATGGTCTGCTGTGGTGTCTGTGGTCGGTGTTTGGACAGGGAAGCAGTATCCTAACGGAAGTACCAAAGTGCAGTCGGGGTCCGGTTCTGTTACACCACCCCCCTCTTCTTATTGGCTCACTGGCTGTGATTGACAGCAGCGGGAACCAATGGCTCCCCATTCTGTCTCATCCAATGAGGAAAAGGAGTCCTGGGATAGCCGAGACTCCAGTGCACATCGCTGGATTGAGAGGGAGCTTAGGTGAGTACTATGGGGGGGCTGGGGGGTGATGCTGCACAGAGAAGGTTTTTCATCTTCATGCATAGAATTTATGAAGGTAAAAAACCTTGAGCCTTTAGAACAGCAATGGGCAAACTACGGCCCGCGGGCCGTATACGGCCCGGCGGACCTTTTAATCCGGCCCACGGAGCGTGCTGAAAAAAAAGCACAGCCAGGGCAGGCAAACATTGGCTGTCAGGATGTGTGTAGGCGGGGCAGCGTGACGAACGTGAAGGGAGCTAGGCTCCTCTCACAGTCTGCCCTGAAGACCGGAACGGCGCGGGAACACGGCGAGAGGAACGCACGGAGCAAAGGTAAGTGAATTGACACAGGGGGGACTTGGCTTACTACTGGGGGGGGGAATAGTACTGTGGGGAATGAATTAATATGGGGAATGAATTACTATAGGGGGGATGAATTACTATGGGGGATGAATTACTATATGGGGGATGAATTACTATGGGGGATGAATTACTATATGGGGGATGAATTACTATATGGGGGATGAATTACTATATGGGGGATGAATTACTATATGGGGGATGAATTACTATCTACTCTTGGTCCGGCCCCCGGGTCCAATATATGAACCCATTGCGGCCCTCAAGTCAAAAAGTTTGCCCACCCCTGCTTTAGAACAACTTTAAGCTCTGTGTATACAAAAAAGGCTGGGATTCACTGCACTTTATTTATATCTTCAGTTATATCACTAAGTGTGTTTTATGCATTTACAAGTGTTTGTCTTTTTATTTAAAATAGTTTTTTCACATTTATATTGGATTATACACATTTTAGTCGCACTGCACTTTTAAAAAAATATTGATTTCTATTGGTGTTTGAATGAACAACAGTGAGGCGCTGCAACATAATATATATGGTTTTGGATATGCATTTGGGTTAGCGCAGAGGTTTCCATTTGTTTGTTCCGCATCCACTCTGTACTGCAGAAGAGCGGTGAGAGGCTTAGCAATCCCTAACCTTAAATCCTATTATGTCTCTGCACAAAATGCCCCTCTTGTTGCCCTCCATGCCTCCACCAAGATGTCCTTCTGGGTCCACATGGTTTTATTGACTGCTTACCATTTCCGGTTTACTACCTTCTTTGTAATCTGTCCCAGTATACACCCACTCTTTCATACCCAACCTTGTTACACTCAATGCATTTATGGTATTCCATGAAATTTTCTGCTCACCTGATCTCCTCTCATTTGCCCCTATCCAGCATCTTAGCCACCCCCAATTCCCACCTGCCTGTGACAATCCAGCGGCATTCCACTGGTGGTGGGCTCAAGGGACCAAATAGGCACTGTTTATGAGCTCCTGGCACTGGAGGGTATTGAGTCTTTCAACTACTTGCGAGAGCACTGGCAAATCCCAGCCACCACGGTCTTCCATTATACTGAAATACGCCATCATGTTCATTCTCTTAAATTTCAACCGGACTACCGCAAATGCTTGACCCTATTCAAAAACAGGTGCTGTAAAAACCTCTTTGAAAGACTTAGTGTCTGACCTCCATAGCTTGCTCACAGACACCATGGAGCCTCGTACACTTTTCTATGTTACTAAATGGGAAGGTGATCTTAGCAAAACTCTGGACCAATCCACCTGGAATCAAACCAGGCTTGACTTCTCTAGGTGGTCTTGGAATATTTTTGCCCAGGAGAATGCCTACATGCAACTCTCTTGCTGGTTAATGACCCTGGTACGAGTAGTCAGATTTGTCCCCTCTACATTGCTTTTAGGGATGCAGAGAACCTGGTACTCTATTTCATACCTGGTGGTCCTGCCCAAAAGCCTTGAGATTCTGTACCCAGCACTACTCCCTGGTCAGATCTGTTTTAAATCCATCCCATCCTTGACCAAAACTCAGAGGAAGCTGGTGGGAAACTCACATCACAAATTCCTGAAGATCTCGATCCCCAAGATTGCCTTTAGTGAACACCTAATCCTGGACCGTTCCTTGCTATTTACAGGATATGACTGCTTGCACAATCAGATTTGGGGTAGTATAATGAAGTGGATCGCTTGGAAAATCTCTCCCCCCAACACACACTTTTTCTTTCTACAGGCTGCTGAGGATGATAGGAGGCTATTCTTCACCCTTCTCCTCCCCTCTAGTGCTATGTTCTCTTCCTAAGCATCAGTGCCTTTTTCTTTACTTTTGGGGAGAGAACTCTTATAGGCAATCTAGTTCCCTACTGGATAACATCTTAAACCACACTGATGTTGGATCTGTATATTTAAAAGTTTCCTTCAAACTTGTGAAGAATTACTGTGTATTGCCTTTATGTTCAGATGAACTTGTCATTATGCATTTGTATCTGCCATAACTTTCCTTACCCCTATTGTTGCACTTTTCTGTAAAAAGCAATTTACATATTTTGTAACAAAACTTAATCCCAATAAAAATATTTGTGAAACAAAAATGGTATGAGATCTATTTGCACATTGTATGCATTCATAGTACTCCATTATTGTTATCTAGATTAAGACTTTTACAGGGAAGGTTTAGCAACACTTTTTGAGCTCTAAACGCTACCTTAAAACGATCCTGTAGCTATACAAAATTTTTAAACTAAGCCATACCCATAAGGGCTCATGCACATGATTTCAAGGGGGCTGTAAATTGGACATGAGTGCCCAGAACCCCTGTAAAAATTCAGACAGTCAGAATTTGGGACATACAGTGGATATAAAAAGTCTACACACCCCTGTTAAAATGTCAGGTTTCTGTGATGTAAAAAAATGAGACAAAGAAATAATTCCACCTTTAATGTAACCTATAATCTGTACAACTCAGTTGAACAACAAACGAAAATCTTTTAGATGGAGGGAACTAAAAATAAAAAACTAAAAAATATGGTTGCATAAGTGTGTACACCCTTAAACTAATACTTTGTTGTAGCACCTTTTGATTTTATTCCAACACTCAGTATTTTTGGGTATGAGTCTATCAGCATGGCGCATCTTGACTTGGCAATATTTGCCCACTCTTCCTTGCAAAAACACTCCAAATCTGTCAAATTGTGAGGGCATCTCCTGTGCACAGCCCTCTTCAGATCACCCCACAGATTTTTGATTGGATTCAGGTCTGGGCTCTGGCTGGTTCATTCCAAAACTTTCATCATCTTCTGGTGAAGCCATTCCTTTGTTGATTTGGATGTATGCTTTGGGTCGTTGTCATGCTGAAAGATGAAGTTCCTCTTCATGTTCAGCTTTCAGCAGAAGCCTTAAGGTTTTGTGCCAATATTGTCTGGTATTTGGAACTGTTCATAATTCCCTCTACCTTGACTAAGGCCCCATTTCCAGCTGAAGAAAAACAGCCCCAAAGCATGATGCTGCCACCACGCTTCACTGTGGGTATGGTGTTCTTTTGGTGATGTGCAGTGTTGTTTTTGTATGAAACATATCTTTTGGAATTATGGTCTAAAAGATCAGCCTTGGTTTCATCAGAGCATAACACATTTCCCACATGCTTTTGTGAGGCTTCAGATGTGTTTTTTAAAAATTTATCCGGGCTTGGATGTTTTTGCTCGTAGGAAAAGGCTTCCGTCTTGCAACTCTACCCCATAGCCAAAACATATGAATACGGGAGATTGTTGTCACATGTACCACACAACCACTACTTACCAGATATTCCTGCAGATCCTTTAATGTTGCTGTAGGCCTCTTCGCAGCCTTCCAGACCAGTTTTCTTCTCGCCTTTTCATCAATTTTGAAGGGATGTCCACTTCTTGGTAATGTCATTGTTGCGCCATATATTCTTCACTTGATGACCATCTTCACTGTGTTCCATGGCATATCGAATGCCTTGAAAATTCTTTTTTTACTCTTCTCTTGACCGATACTTTTTAACAATGAGATCCTTCTGATGCCTTGGAAGCTCTCTGCAGACCATGGCTTTTGCTGTAGGATGCGACTAAGAAAATGTCAGGAAAGACCTACTAGGGTTAATCAGAGCACTTTAAATGATGGCAGGTGTGTACTGACTCCTATTTAAAATAATTTTGAATGTGATTGCTTAATTCTGAACACAGCTACATCCCCAGTTAGAAGAGGGTGTGCACACTTACAAGAAAAATAAAATAATGTGATTGCATGTTTACTCCCCCCCCCCCCCCAAAAAAGATTTCAGTTTGTTGTTCAGCTGTGCTGTTCAGTTTACAGGTCACATTAAAAGGTGGAAAAAGTTCTGAAATGATTTTTCTTTGTTTCATTTTTTTACATCACAGAAACCTGACATTTTAACAGGGGGTGTAGACTTTTTATATCCAGTCTATGTCCATGTGTGGTGTACACAAGTACCAGGGCATACCTGTGTAGTATCGCATCTTGTAATGCCTGTCCGTAGGCAACTGTACACTACACAGCAGCTGTTGGCACTAGGTGGTGTTTTTATGTACACAACTACAGTCACTGTGCTGGTTCACATCAGATGCAGTGCAGTGCATTTTGTTCTGCATCACAAATGCATGCACAGTGTTTTCCATGTATTCCAATTGCCCTAATTCACACCAGTGCAGTCGATTCCAGTCAGTTTCCATTGCAGAAAAAAAAAAAAAGTAGAACATGCTGCATTTTTTTTTCTGCACAGAACCATACTGGAACATGGCAAAATGCATAAAAATGCACCGGAACAGAGTGTGATATGAAATGTAAACAAAAACACATTCGGAATGCATCCAGAGTGTGTTTTTGTGGTGTGAACAGGCCCACCTTTCCTGCTCTCCATGTTGCCAAACATTGGTTTGATCCTGAGAAATCTGCTGAAGTCCACATTGAAACCAAAGCATCTGGTAGTGCAGTTCCCCTGGGTCCCCCACAGTTCTCAGTGGTCACCACTATCCAGACTTCACATATTATAAGATACTGTATAGTAACTATGTAGAGATCAATAGGAGGAGCCAATGAGAATCGTGAAGGACCCAAGAGATCGACACTCCTGCAAGTGTTGGTTTCAGTGTGTACTTTAGCGGATTTTCCAGAATAGGGCAGCATTTAGAGGCACAGGTAGCAGGAAAGAAATGCCTGTACATATCTTATTAAGTTATGGCTTGGTTTAAAATATTTTGTATTAATTTTTCCTTCCCCATTGACATCAATGCATATCACCAAAATGTGGCTTAAATTCTTGCACCAATTTCTTGGAAATTAAAACTCAGTTTTGCTTATCCCTCTTGACAACACAAGAGCACTATTGTGAGACAGTGGTCACTCTATAACAGTATCTGAACAAGGACCTTCATGGCAGGATCATCACGTAGGGGATGTAACTACATACAGTACAACCCCAAATTATGTTAGATTTGGCTCATGTAATTAATGAAAGCTGCATGTTTAAAGGAATTGAAAACAACTTTCGAAATGACACAATACAGCTTATATAGATATTTGGTGAACAGGTTTAGATCTACTTTAAAGTGTAACTCAAGTTTTGCTGAGAAAACCCCAATCCCCTCTCTACGTGATGTGAGTGTATGTGTGTGTGTATATATATATATATATATATATATATATATATATATATATATATATATATATATATACACACACACATATATACAAACACACATGGTGTGATAATTTAATTTCTGGAATGACCAGGGGGTAGCACTATGGTGGTGAATCGCATAGCCATTTGCACTCAAGTGTGTGCTGACATGTTCTAGCTTGCACTCGCCTGAGTCGCAGACCAGTTGACTCTGGAGCAGCGGATTAACATGAAATTTTGTGTGAAAATTGCCAAAAGTACGAGTGAAACTTTAGCTATGTTACAACAGGCTCATGGTGAATATTCCATGAAGAAATCAAGTAGTTTTGAATGACATAGGGAGTTTAAGGAGGACAGGAAGATGTCCGCAATGACAGAAGATCTGGGCAGCCAAGAACACAAAGGATGGTTGCATATATGGAGAGAGTGTGACCCTTATATGCTCAGAACAAAGACTGAGTGATTGATGACAGAAGAATGTAGCACGAACAGGGAAACAGTGTGTCAGATTCTAAATGGAGCATTTGAGAAAGAGATTTCTGCAAAGATGGTGCCTCGAATCTTGACAGAAGTTCAGAAAGAACGTTGTCTTCAAATTAAATTTGATCTTTTGAAGAATGCAGAGGTGTTTAATAGTTACTTCTTGTCCATTCCAGGAAATAAATTGTCACAGCTCATACATTGCAATGATTGGGTAGAACCTCATTTTTGTTTTCTACACAACTGTGTTAAGAAGAAATATCTGCTTGTTTGACCATGTCCTTTCCAGGTGGATTCCAGGTTCATCATAACCACCTGACAAAATCTCAATGCTCTAATGTGGAAAGCTGTAACATCTGCATCCCTTTAAAAGTGTAGTAAGCCTTATAAAAGTCCTGTGATAGGGGTGCCTCAATTGGACTGTCATCATAGTGCAGACTTCTGCAGAAATCAGTAGGCCAATCATACAAGCAGGAAATAACATTTCTGATGGCAATGGCCCCAGGTTGCTATATACTAAACAAATGACATTTGATAATTGCAGAAAATTACAGTAGCTGCAAGCTGAAATGAAAAGTTAATTTTTAATAGCAAATTACAAACTGGCTTATGTGGCAATTATATAATGTATCTTTTAATGAAAGTGGAGTTTTCCCATTAAGCCCTTTCTTCCTTTTAGTACTGGAGTCTGGCGAACATTTAGAAGGCAGGAATTAAAGCTTGATAACCCCTTTGCCGATGCCTCTGTATATGAAGCCTAACGCAGAAACTTATACAGATTTCTTGGTGCAGCCAGAACTTAGCTATTGTTCAGAATGAGCAATTACCGGATAAAAGCAAAAATATTAAAATTTTAATTATGAACAAATAACAAAATACTAGCTTGTTTACTCCTTTCTGATGTAAAATGAATTGTGTATTATAATTAAAAATGAAAGCAATCCAAAATTTCCATTTCAAATTCAGCCAGCAAAGCAGGGAATAAACAGTGATATCTTGGTTACAGTGAATTATTGACAATATTTATACATGTTGCACAGCACACATTCATTTAAGAAAATGCATGTTATCAGAAGTTTGCTGTTTACATTGCACTAATCCATTCCACCTGCTCAAATATTAGTGCAAATAATTATATAATATTTGTAATGCATCATTGCAGTCTGCCATAGAACATCGGAGGGTATCTTGAATGGTTCTGTACCCCGTTTGTTTGCCGTTATAAGTAAAACGTTATGAATTCATGCTTAGATTGCCGTAGTGGATCAGAAAGTGAAACACACAACCTTCACAAGCCACTTGACTAAGACTTTTGCAATTTATTTTAATTAACTTTGTGCAGTCATTGAGATAGACCTGTAAAATTAATCATGGAGGCACTTTGGTTTATGGCAAATTAACAGCACCAATTTCAGAGTCTAGATTTTTCTCATTAAAAGGAACCTTGTCAAAACATGATACTTTAAATAAAAGCCATGGGTCATGAAAAATGCAATTTATAAATATTAAAGCCCAATCCCAGGTTTTTTTCCAATTAGTTTAGAAAAATATTGCCCAGCTCTTTGAAAAAAAAAAAATTGCAATACTCACCTCCTCTATACAGTGTCCCTTGTAGACAACTGTCTTCTTTAGGGATTAATGGTGCTCAGCGTCATTCCACCCACTTCTTGGATTCCCAAGAGGTCAAAGACATGCCCCCTGGTGGTATGTAATGAAGTCATCCTAGGCTCATAGGAGAATGTTGTAAGGAGTAGTTATTACCACATTATATATACAAGATAGAAAAGGCTGCATTGGTAAAAAGGCCCCCTTGTTAAATGACTTGTGGACCAAAACTGGCTAGTTGCTAGCTGTATTGAAGTGTTAGTCCACTCAAAGGTCATATTTAGTTACAAGTATAAGGCTTCTTTCACAAGGACAGGTAGCCATTAGCTCAAATGGGTTTAGCGGCTGCTGCTGATCAGAGTGACCCAGTCATTCCAACAGCAAGACGTTGCCAATTCTTGCTGCAGGAATCTGGTAGCAGTAGCTACCTGACCATGTGAAAGAGACCTCAGAAGTCTGGTGTTATCTTAGCTCACCTCACTTTGGAGAGATTTCTTATTGCTCCTTGTTGAGTCATCAAGCATGGAAGCAAAAGTAAATCTTTCGAAAAGGGACAGAGATGAAAAAGTAAATTATTTATTTCAGGCATTTGTATAGCGCTGTCAATTTATGCAGTGCTTTACATATATTCATAGGTAGTATGGTGCAGCGCTTAGAACAAAATAGAACCAAATATAATGATACAGTAAAAAACACAGCAAGGTGGCCGCAAATGAAAGTCAATAAAATATCCGTAGTGCTCTCTAAAACGATGAAATAATCAGAGCTTGTGTGCCTCAAATGATAGAAGTGCGCACTCACCAGAAACGCATGGGTTATGCGCATTTAGGAATAATTATCCTAGATGTTAGATCCAAGACCAGGTGGTAGGCATCCTTTTCATAGTGGGTCATCCAGAGCTCCAATCCAGGTCCAGTGATCCCTTTAAGGTCAGCCAGGTGGTCCTCTATGGTGGTAAAGGTCCCTCCTCTAGATGGTACAGGCACCTTCTCTCTTGACTGGTCACAATTACTTGAGTACAGCCTATTCATACAAGAAAGTACAGTAGCGAATGCTTCTGAAGACAATGTCCAAGATTTCCAGAGCTGTGGTCGTAACACTGGGTTTAAAAGCATCCCGAAACTGAAAAGCCGCTGAGTAAACACGACAGCCCGCTCATCAGCAGTACGGTACACCCTGGACAGCGCATGCGTGGTCACTCAAGCGAGGGCTCCGGCATAACATGTGACCCAGAATTCTGGGTGTTGCAGTTTGGAGTATGAGCTTTACATATATTGTACATTCACATCAGTCCCTAACCCTCAAGGGGTGTACAATCTAAGGTCCCTAACTCACATTCATACATACACATACTAGGGCCAATTTAGATAGGAGCCAATTCCCCTTTACAGTATGTCTTTGGAGTGTAGGAGGAAACAGGAGAACCCGGAGGAAACCCACGCAGGCAGAAGGAGAACATGCAAACTCCAGGCAGGTGGTGCCGTGGTTGGGATTTGAACCAACGACCCTACTACTGCCAGGCAGAATTGCTAACCATTTAGCCACTGTGCTTCCCAATAATAAATGCATTCCCTATTTTACCCAATATGGAAAATATGGCTTTAAATTAGGGATGCACAGATATGGCCGATATGAAAATAAGCACTGATACAGGTGCCAGAAATAACCCTGCTCTTCGCCGCTACCGCTCAGTGGTTCTCAGCCGTACCTGAGAAACCATTGAATGATCCCGGTGGGCATAGAGATAAATGAACAAAAGAAGGCCTCCACTCAGTTCTATGCTCTTGGAGGACCAGAGTGACTTCACTTCCGGATCCAGCGCCTTGTAAACAAGGCTTTTTTTTTTTTTTTTTTTTAAGCACTAGATCAATGCTTTTTTTGATCTAATGCTTTACATTGTAGAGGAGAGATGTGAGGTCCTATTGACCCCATATCTCTCCATAAAGAGGACCTGTCACTACTTATTTCTATCACAAGGGATGCATGATAGGAATAAAAGTGATTTTTTTTTTTAAGGGACAGTGTAAATAAATAAAAGTTTAAAGTGCCTCCCATTCCTCATGCTGGAGAACGCATATGTAGGCCACGCCCACATATATAAACGGTGTTCAAACCACACATGTGAGGTATCACCACAAACTTCAGAGCAAGAGCAGTAATTATAGCTGCAGATCTCCTCTGTAACTTTAAACTGGTAACCTGTAGAAATTTTTAAAGTGTCATCCATGGAGATTTTTAAGTACTGTAGTTTGACTCCATGCCGCGAGCGTGCACAATTTTAAAGCATGACATGTTGGGTTATTTACTCGGCGTACCCTCATCTTTCATATTTTACAAAAAATGGGGTATATATTGTGGTCATTTTTTAATCTTTAAGTTGTATTTTTTTCCAAAAAAATTGCGTTTGAAAAATATATTAATTTGTAAAAACTGTCCATTTTGGGCAAGTGCATCCAGAATTTTTGGTTTCAGTACCAGAATTTTAATTTCGGTGCACCACTAATTTAGATATTAATAATAAAAATGTAAAAGTGAGCGCTATCCAATCAGCAGCTAAGCACTCAAGGTAACCAACATAAACCTTACAAATAGAATAGATAAAACAGTGCAGCGCTAAAATTATGATTCAAAATAAAAGACAGTATTGAACGACAAACTGATAATAAAGTTCAATATAAATGACAGTCTATGTTACTATAAAGTACCAGGTGACTGGATAAAACTCGATGGTGGTACTCCGTGAAAAATGGCAGAATTACGCACTCACCAGATGCGTAATAGTTATACGCATTAAGTATCACATCCAGAGGTTTTCTCATCAGATATAGGTCTGGTCAGGGCTTAGGTGATCCTCCCTCAGGGTAGTAGACAGAAAATGCTGAGGTAACAAATTATTAGATATACTTTAACATGGTAAGCAATTAACCACTTGCCTACCGGGCACTTTTACCCCCTTCATGCCTAGGCCAGTTTTCAACTTTCAATGCTATCGCACTTTGAATGACAATCGCGCAGTCATGCAACACTGTACCCATATGAAATTTTATAAATTTTTTTCACACAAATAGAGCTTTCTTTTGGTGGTATTTAATCACTGCTGAGTGTTTAATTTTTTGCACTATAAACTAAAAAAAAAAAAAAAAAAGTCTGTTTCTATTATAAGATTTTGCAAACAGATAGTTTTTCTCCTTCACTGATGTGCATTGATGAGGCTGCACTGATGAGGTGGCACGTATAGGCAGCACTGATGAGGTGGCACTGGTGTGCATTGATGAGGCTGCACGGATAGGCAGCAATAATGGCCACTGATAGGTGGCACTGATGGGCGACACTGACAGCACTGACTGGCAGTACTGCTGGTGGGCACTGCAGGCCACTGATCATCAGTGCTTATCGGCTCTGTGACAGCTGCTGGTTATCGGCAGCACTTTCCTCATGCTGTGACAGCGTGAGGAAAGTGCTGCCGATAACTGGCAACTGTATTTACTCTGTGATCTGCTATGTCATTGGACACAGATGATCACGTGGTAAAAGGCCGCTATGATTGGCCTTTTACCTCATCACGTGATCAGCTGTGTCCGTAGGACACAGCTACTATGGAGATCGCTGGGTGCATGCTGCTGGGGCGTGCGGGAGGGCGAGTTCCGGGAAGACATCATATGACACCCTCCCAGAACTGGATAACTGCGCAGTAGCCGTCATTCAGCTATAGAGCCGTTAGCAAGTGGTTAAACCTTTCAAACAAAGACAAAAAAGCATTCTATGCCTAATTAGAGAACGTAGAGGAAATTTGTTTATTGACAGAAAATGTTACAAGTCATAAATGCAACAGGTATTTTACTCTTTTGCTAGCATTCTTTCATAGGGCAAAAGAAAATATTGCACAAAAAGTACATGTGACAAAAACAATAGAACAGCTAAATATATATATTAAGTATTAATAAAGTAATCAATACAATTGATACAACATTAAAATTAGTCAAAACAAAGGGTAGAAAATATAAAAAGTTCAAGCACTTTTGTGATAGATACAGTCTTTGACAACCTTTACATTAATTCATTAGAAATTTAAATATTACATAAAAGTATAACACCAGAAAGCCTGCAATCCCTTAGGCTGCAAGCTTCAAGCTACAAAGTAGAGGGGAGGAAGAGCCCTGTTTAAACATCCCTGGTGCCAGCCACTTCTAGGATGGAAAATATTGGCGACTGGACAGAAACCAACGTCGCCAATTGACTCCGCCCTAGAGGAGACTGGCACAGGGAATGACTACTGTAGGTAGACAAGCCCTTCAGATATATAAGCATTCCATGATCTAACCATTACCATACGGATGAGGCAACATTCCCATTTGTCCTTAGGCATCTTAAGTCTTCTGCCAGTACTCTGTTTAGTAACTTACAGTACTAAAACATGACCAATAAAAAGGTGCAGTCTGTTTTTAGTAATAAGTCAATTACAATTACAAGTGCTTGTGTCCTTGTGTAGCTCCAATGTTTTGAGATTATGCCTAGATTGAAAAAAATATTGTATTCATTTACTTACTGAAACTTGCTACTCCCAGAGTTAACAATATCATGTGCTTTGATGTACTACAGAAGGCAGAATAAGGCTTTATGTACATGAGCAGCTCCTAAACAAGCGTTTAGGAGCTTTTGGCATTTTTTTTTTACCAAAGCTCCTAAACTCAACTCCATAAAAGCCTATGTGTCCATGTACACATAGGCCTTTAGCAGAGTTTAGGAGCTGCCAGGTTTAGGTGAGGTTAAACCTCCCTCTCCTGAACGCGGAAGAATCACATTCAGGATAGGAACGTTTTGACCGTCGACTGTGGGAAACCGCAAAACCGCAGTACCGCTTTTGCCACGATTTGCATTTTCCCGCGGCCGGTGGTCAAGGTAGGCTCATGTACATGAAGCCTAAGGATCATGTCAACAGTTAAACATTTTAAGTTTTGCACATTTTTTTTAAATATCTGGAACAAGTATACTACCAGATAAGTAATATTTCAACTGTAAACTTGTTCTGCAAAGTCAGGGGATCAAGCATAATAGCCAATGCAAAAAGAATTCTGGTACCGAGGTCAGCAACGGAATTTCTGATAGGTTTCCATTAAAGAGGCTATGTTGGAAAAACAAAAACACAAACAAAAAACAGTACATTTGTAAGTATTAAGAAAAGATCATGTCCAAAGTTGTGTTGTAGTATCCATCCTGTCCAGAGAGATGTGTTTTGTCCACTAGAGGGCACATTTTTTTTGTTTACTTCCTGCCATTGCTAATCTTTCAGAAAATTCTGGTTAACTGACTGCCCTGCTGACTCACTGGCCTAATTACGAAGTCACGCACAGCAATGAGAATCAGTAGGTATGATTCAACCAAGTATTTTGATCCACATCAATGAATCTGACCGTTAAAGCCAGCAACAGCCAGGTAACTATCATTTCTTAAATAGGGTTGCCAATGACACCTCTCTCTCCTGACAGGTGCTCTTAAAAGAAAAATGAGCTATACAGAGTCCAGTTATTAGAGGTGAGCCAACTGCACATTGCCTGTTAATCTGATCTCCATTTAATGCATTATAATGTGTTGCAGACAGCCAATAAAAATGCATCATTCTGTCAAGGCTCTTACAATCCTAATGTTCACTGCTGGCATAACAGTGTCCATGAGCGAGCAAATACCACCGGATTCAATAGCATATACACTACAGCCTCCAACCCCTTTAAAAGGACTTGTACAAATAGCAGGCTCAAACTAAAGGTAATGATATCTGTAACTTCAAATGAAAATAGTTTTAAAAGCAGACCTAAACTCAAATCTTGCACAAAGTTAGGGAGACATTCTGGAGGGTAGTTATGGGAATTAGAAAGAGGGATTATGTGGTGCTTTGTTTACATATCTCAGACCTAAACCCAGCATGAGGTTGGGTTGACCTAGTGCAACATCATTGGTAGAAGTATTGACCATTCCAGTACACAATTGCTGGTGCATTAGGACCGGTGCCTTGTAAGTAGATCATCATGTTAGTAATAATAATTATAGAGGAAAAAAAGCGAGGAAAGGAGGAGAGGAAAAGGAGCGAGGAAAGGGGAAGGAGAGGAAATGGAGGGAGCGAGGAAAGGGGAAGGAGAGGAAATGGAGGGAGCGAGGAAAGGGGAAGGAGAGGAAATGGAGGGAGCGAGGAAAGGGGAAGGAGAGGAAATGGAGGGAGCGAGGAAAGGGGAAGGAGAGGAAATGGAGGGAGCGAGGAAAGGGGAAGGAGAGGAAATGGAGGGAGAGAGGAAAGGGGAAGCAGAGGAAAAGGAGCGAGGAAAGGGGAAGGAAAGGAAATGGAGGGAGAGAGGAAAGGGGAAGCAGAGGAAAAGGAGCGAGGAAAGGGGAAGGAAAGGAAATGGAGGGAGAGAGGAAAGGGGAAGCAGAGGAAAAGGAGCGAGGAAAGGGGAAAGACAGGAAAAGGAGAAAGGCATGGGGAAGGAGAGTTAAAGAAGTGAGGAAAGGGAAAAGAGAGGAAAAGGAGCGAGGAAAGGGGAAAGAGAGGAAAAGGAGCGAGGAAAGGGAAAGGAGAGGAGAAGGGGGGAAGGAGAGGAGAAGGAGCGATGAAAGGGGAAGAAGAAAAGGGGATAGAGAGGAAAAGGAGTGAGAAAAGGGGAAGGAGAGGAAATAGAGGGCGCGAAGAAAGAGAAAGACAGGAAAAAGAATAAGGAATGGGGATAGAGAGGAAAAGGAATAAGGATATGGGAAGGAGAGAGGAATGGGGATAGAGAGAAATAGCAGTGAAGAGAAAGGAAGGCAAGAAAAAGGACTGAGAAAGGGGAAGAAGAGAAACAGAGGGGAAGGAGAAGAAAATATCAGATTTGGGAGGGAAGGCAATGAAAAAGAGAAAAGGAGAGCAAAGCGATTGTCGCATCCTCTCACCTGGAAAACCAAATTGAGAAATATGTAGGTGGCCACTGTGGATCCAGCTTTTAAAATATATTTGCCTGGATGTATCAATCTTGACTTCAATATGTTGAGTCACTGGGCAGGTCATGAAGTCAAAACTCCTGGTCTACTTTCTCACTCTGGATGAGAGGCTTCTTGAAACTGAATCTATGCCATTTGATTGGAGTGTTATCGGACTAACAATTGATTTAAAATTAGGAGACTTATCAGGAGAAAACTGCTCCTTAACATTTGTTCCTGAAGAGCTAGTGGCATTTTAAGTATTTCAAAATCTATATTCTGCTCTGAGACTGTGCTGAAAAAATACCACCCACCCATTTAAAGGTTCAATAAACAGATTTTAAGCTAGTAAAATGCAAGAATTCCATAGCTGCCTGTTGGAGACATTCTCTATTGGCTGCGAAGGTTTTACACTTTTTCCCCTCAGTGATCTATTAATACAAATGCCTTCATTCTGTATAAACCAGATAAAGGGGTTATTTAAAAAGTTGAAACAGTGGTTAAGCTTACATTTAAAAAAAATGGAGAAACTGTATATACACCAAGTGTAATCTGAGAATACCCTTTTCAGGTCATGTCTGGAAAATTACAATATGTGGAGGTTTCTGCTAATGTGGGAAATCCAGTGGTGTCTGAATACGGAAAGTCTGTAAAACATTATTGGCCGGTGTTAAGTGGTTAAACGTGAACTAAAAACCTTACACCATCAATGTGTATTTAAGATCTGATAACAGGTCTTTACTTGTAACTGCTGCTCTAAAACTTAAAGCGGTATTAAACTCAAAACATAATATATTGAAGCTTACCAATCAGATGTGGTGATTGCATTAGTTTTCTTTTTTTAGGCATTGTTTCCTGTTGTCACCTGGAGATCTGGCCAGTAACACACCTCCTGTATTAGAGTGCCTCCACTTTGGATGAAGGAACACAGGGGGGCAAATTTGGACAGCAGAGGAGTGTTCAATTTACTAGAAGATTTAAATATACTAATAAACTAAACTCAAACTCCAGCTCACACTTTAAAAGCAGTTACAACAAACCTTTTTTTCCCCCATTTTGGATAAAGATTTTACATAGATAAAAGCTAATCATTGTAAGCACCCCTGCTAGTGGTAAATGGTTTGTCTCATCACTGTAACTGATTTCATTCTATCACTGATTTCTTCTGCTGGAGAGCTTGTTCTTTTGAAAAATAGACTTACTGCCTGGTTCACTAAATTAAAGTAGAAGAAAGCAAGCCTAAAAAAAAAAAAAAAAAATGAATGCAGCCATCACATCTAAGAATTGATAACCTGCAATATAATAAATGTTTGCTTTTGGGTTTAATAGCACTTTAAACCCACAAAATGGACTCTAGCTACAGCAGTGGAGTCACGCAAGCACTGTCCAAATCCAGGAAGTGTCTTCAAGCAGAACCACTTGGCGCAAATGATGCAACTGTAAGAACTGCAGCTGGACTGAGCCAGGGATGGTTGTTAAGGGAGGCTACAAATCATTTATTAGATTAAATCATATCTAAACCCAAAATCAAGAATGTAACATATTGCAGCTTAACAATCCTTACATGTGATTGCTGCATTTGTTTTTTTTTTTAGTCCTTTTTCATTTATCTTCACATGGTGGTGATCCTGCCAGCAAGTTGGTTATTTTTCAACTTCTTTTGACAGACCAAGCTGTGCAGCAAAAGTGGCAGTTAGAGGGTTGAAACAAACTATTTAATGTGGCTGTGCTGTGTGTGTGAATGGACAGGAGTGCGGCTCGGGAGTGAGCCCACTCGAGTGCCTTCATATAGCAAGAGGCTTGCTTTTGAGGGGAATGGACTGGGGGAGGAGCCAGGACTGCCGACAAGAGTGCCAAAAAGAAGAGAATCAGGGCTACTCTGTGCAAAACCGTTGCACAGAGCAGGTATGACAAATGTGTTATTAAAAAAAAAACACAAAAATTACAACCTTTAGAAACACTAACATTGACAGGGATGATAGCAAATGGTCAGCTTTTATTCATTTATTTCAAACCTTTTAGCCAAAAGAAAAACAAAAATTGTTAGCTGGAGTTCAGCTTTAACTGGTTAGTCAAATCCATCTAAATTTTTCTAGTGCATCAAACATGATCTTCTCCATGAACTGAAAATGCTGCTGTTCAAGGGTGGCTCTGTTGTTCCTCAACGCAGAGTGGAGCCATCCTAAGACAGGAAGCATGTTACTGGCCAGATTATCAGGTGAAAATATAGGAAAAAAAGGTTATAAAAAAAAAAAAGAAAAAAGCAGCCACCACATTATTTTTGTTTTTAGATTTTTTGATTTAAGATACAGTTCAATTGTTAGTAGAGGTGAGACAAAAATGCAGACCTGTGCTTAGACTTTAAGTCCCCTTTAAAGGAGGAAATGCTAAAATGTATGCTAAGAATAAAAAAAATCTCCAGTACTTTTACATATATAAGTCAGATATGCAGTTGCCGTGTTTTAATGAGTTGCAGCGATACCTAAATAAAGGAAGGGTACAATTTGCAAATCAGCTTCCTGAAACTGAAGATAGGCCTCTGTTGCAGTAGCAGCACTAACATTTGGAATGAACTGCATTGCATGGAATAGTCTGTTAACTAAAACCACAGATGAAAGAGTTTATTTGGGGCAGGTCCAAAAGTAAATGTAAGATTTTTTTTTTTGCATATGTATACCTAGGTAGGTAGGTATTTATTTATTTGTATAATTGTGAATGCCTGGTGAGTTATAACTGGTGTACTCCTCTAAACCCCGCAGGTAATTTACATGAACTTGAAAAAGCTGAAACAGCAAATCCCCGTTAGATTTCTGCTTACCTTATATTACACACAAAAGAACTTGGAGGTAACAGATCAAGCCATTTATTTGCTTGTATCCATATAGGAGTGATAGTGGCAAGTAGCCTTGGTCCTTTCAGTGGTTTTTACATGTGAAAGCTGGTTGAAATTATTAAAAGTACACTGTGACAGACCAGCAAAAACTAGTCTTTTAATCTTTAAATGTCAAAAAAACAAATAAAAACCAAAAAAAAACATATGCAGTGCATCTCTGCAATACAAATAGATTTCTCACCGTTTTACGCATTTAAAGACCCTGCAAGTACAGAAACATACCTGTTGATCTACAAGAGATGCACCCAGCTCCTAAGTTCAGTCAACACCACAGCAGTTTGTAAGTGGTGTCAGCCCTGCCCAGTGTCATTTGTTAAACTACTCAATCACTACTACTCTCACATCTCTACAACATAAAGGCTAATTATTCTAAACAGCAACACCTAGGAGGGCTCACTAAGATAACATTGGAAGTGTGCAGAGGATACAGGATAGCTCTGAATTTCTGACAAGATGTACAGGTTTTTATTTGCACTTATCAAACAGATGTTACAATGTGCTTCAAATGGTATATTGAACAGATCAAAATGGAGCACTTCATGGAACTTCACTGTTAGGGTTTACATACACTTAACGTTCTGGAGGTTCCATAGAATGTGATTACTGACTTGATAGTCCCACCATACTCTCTGCACCCAATGCAGACAAGATCTCTACAGCTTCTCTGGTAATGTTCTAACTTTACGCTTGTCTTCTAAAATAACCTGATGTAAATCTGTGGACTTTAATTGAAAGTCCTCAACCGCAAGACAGGCATATGTGAAATGTGAAGCACTTTAACAGAGAGGTTCACCATCATATTATCAAACATGGTAGTATTGGCTACACTTTGGGGGATTTACTAAAACTGGAGCATACAAAATCTGGTGCAGCTGTGCATAGTAACCAATCAGCTTCCAGGTTTTATTGTCAAAGCTTAATTGAACAAGCTAACGGTAGGAACTGATTAGCTACCATACACAGCTGCGCCAGATTATATGCTCCAGTTTTAGTAAATCCCTCCCCCATTTGTACCTGCTGGCAGCAGACAAGAGGATTCACTTCAAAAATAAAGTTTGAAGTGACATTTGTCAGACTATAAAATCAGGTCTGAGCGGCTTCAAAAAATCAATAGAACTCCAACCTGGAGTGGGAAAAACAGCTGTAATCTGAACACTGAATCTGATTGGTTACTTTGGGACAGATAGCTCCTATTTACAGCAATGACAAGGTTAAGGATCTGTTCACATTTAACAAAATAAAAAAATAACTGCATATTTTTTTTGCAGGCAAAGAAACATGCATTTACTAAATTTTGTTTTGGGAGCTTGGAAAGCATTGAACCATTAATCGGAAGTTCGTTGGTGCCAAGGAGAACTCCTGTAGACCTGTCAGTGTATCTCTGTGTTCATACCTCGTACAGGCAGGCAGATGCACTCTGACAGGAAGCATCAATGAACTAACACAGTGCTCAACAGCGTCATGGTAGTTCATTGAGAACTACAAGCTGCCAACTGCAAAAGCTGTCGGAACTTGTAGTTTTCCCATTCACAAAATACTGTGAATGAGTGATGCAGCCAGGCGGAACAACGCGTGGCCACGTTTTAATTCTGACAGCTAGTGTGTGTGTGTGTGTGGGGGGGGGGGGGGGGGGGTCTGGTCCTTTCGTAACAAGTTACACCCTGTATATGGGTTTAACATGTAACATGTTACGAAAGGTGAATTTATCCATTAATTTTATTCAGCTTATAAACTAATCTGTACTCTACATTCGTTTTCTAAGGGCTCATGTACACGGGACGTTTGGAAAACACTTCTGAATGATGGAAACGGACTGCTGGAAAACGTAGGTTAAAAACATCTGTTTAGCTGTGTTTGCATACCACGTTTATGCGCGTTTGCTGTTTAGAAGCGTTTATTTCAGATAACCTCAGGAGACCTTCCAAAATGCCCAGAATGCACTGAAAAACAGTGAATAATTAACTATTTCAGACATTTTGAGAGAAATAGAGAGAGCAGAAGCAGAGAGAGCAGTATGTGTTGAGGTTACCTGTCTTTTCTGGTTGTATTCACTATGGATCCCATCATGAGCATAATGTGGCACGTTCTACCATTTTTTCCTTCACACAAAACCTGGAACTGACTGCGCTGGTGTACCGGGTCCATTTGAATACAAGGAAAACACTCTGCATGCATTTCTGCTGATGAAAAAAGGCTCTGGACAGCATCTGGATATGGAATAGTTAAAAAAAGCTTTTAAACGCAAACGCTTCTAAATGCAGTTAGCTGTGTTTACAAGCATTTGAAATGCTGATAAAATCTACTCCTGAACGCAAGTTTGGTGCGTTCAAAAAAAAAAAAAAAGTCTGTAAACTCAACTGCCTGTAAATTACTATGTGTACATGAACACAGAGGAAAACACTAGGGAGAGTTCAGGGGCTGCTAAAAAAAAAATGCAGAAAATCTCCTGAACGTAAGCTGCAGTGTACATGAGCCCTAAAAGTAAAAGTCCAACCTGAAAGCAGACACAACAATGTGCTTGCTATATGATTTAATAGCCAAACAGTATCTTTTGTGCCCCTTTCTAAAACAGTTTCACTTGAATAAATAGACCCAACTACGTGGCTATGCCTTGCCAAAGCCAGTTCACTGTCCCAGGTTAAAATTTGTAAAGCCAGCTGGCGGGGGTTAAATCAGGTGTCAGAAACACAGTGAACCTAAATCAGAGGGGCACAGAAGAGGCTTTGTGGTTAGTAAAAGTAATAGAAGCATTTTGTGGTGAAAGTTCTTAGACAGGATATTTACTTTTAAAAGTTTAAAATGGCATACAGGTTTTTCCTTCAAGAACATCAGTTGGCTTCATGTGGTATCTTCTTAGAATCTTGGAACAGAACCAGGGATCACAATGAAAGCCTCTGGCGATCTTCTCTTGCGGCTTTCCTGCATTTACCACAGACCCACTGCATTGAATTGGGAATCTGTGACAGCCAGACAGCTGTAGGGAGGTGAATGCTGCAAGGTAGAAGCATTTTTCCTTCAACCTGCCTCCACCACACTTTGTGACAAACAGAATTTACTAGCAGTGCTTGGTCACATCCAGCTGGAAATTTTTTTTAATGCTCAAGATGTTTCATCACTGATTCAGGGAACTTCCACAGCCACAGTTCAACATTACACAGCAAGTCAAAGCTGAATGCGACTTACTAATACTAGATATTCTATGCCCTTGATACAGACAACAAAATGCAAAGCTTTAGGTGAAGGTCTTTTTTGTTATATTACTGTAAAGTGAGTGTTCAACCTATAATTACTCTATGAACATTAAAATAGCGATAAAACATACAGTGAAGGAAATACGTATTTGATCACCTGCTGATTTTGAATGTTTGCCCACTCACAAAGACATGATCAGTCTAAAAATCGAATGTTCGGTGTATTGTAACACAGAGAGACAGAATAGCAGCAAACAATTCCAAAGAAATGCATGTCTAACAAATTATACATTTATTTGCATGTTCACTCCTCTTGGCAGATCCTCTCCAAGTCATTAAGGTTTGGTGGCTGACGTTTTGCAACTCGAACGTTCAGCTCCCTACACAGATTTTCAAATTGGATTAAGGTCTGAAGACTGGCTAGGCCACTCCAGGACCTTAATGTTCTTCTTCTTGAGCCACTCCTTTGTTGCCTTGGCCGTGTGTTTTGGGTCACTGTCATGCTGGAACACCCATCCACAACCCATTTTCAATGCCCTGGCTGAGGGAAGAAGGTTCTCACCCAAGATTTGATGGTATATTGCCCTGTCCATCGTCCCTTTGATGCTGTGCAGTTGTCCTGTCCCCTTAGCAGAAAAACACCCCCAAAGCAGCATGTTTCCACCACCATGTTTGAGAGTTGGGATGCTATTCTTGGGGTCATAGGCAGCATTCCTCCTCTTCCTCCAAACACGGCAAATTGAGTTGATGCCAAAGAGCTCGATTTTGGTTTCATCTGACCACAACACTTTCAACCAGTCCTCCTCTGCATCATTCAGATGTTCAGTGGCAAACTTCAGACGGGCCTGGACATGTGCTTTCTTGAGCAGAGGGACCTTGCAGGCACTGCAGGATTTCAATCCTTGTCGGCGTAGTGTGTTACCAATTGTTTTCTTGGTGACTGTGGTCCCAGCTGCCTGGAGATCATTGACAAGATCCTCACGTGTAGTTCTAGGATGATTCCTCACTATTCTCATGATCATTGACACTCCACGAGGTGAGATCTTGCATGGTGCACCAGACCTAGGGAGACTGACAGTTGTTTTGTGTTTCTTCCATTTGTGAATGATTGCACCAACTGTTGTCACCTTCTCACCAAGCTGCTTGGTGATAGTTTGGTAGCCCAGTCCAGCCTTGTGTAGGTCTACAATCTTGTCCCTGACATCCTTGGACAGCTCTTTGGTCTTTGCCATGGTGGAGAGTTTGGAATCTGATGGTTTGATTGCTCCTGTGGACAGGAGTCTTTTATACAGGTAACAAAATGAGATTAGCAGCACTCCCTTTAAGAGATTGCTTCTAATCTCAGCTTGTTACCTGTATGAAAGACACCTGGTAGCCAGAAATCCTGCTGAATGATAGGGGATCAAATACTTCCTTCATGAACATGCAAATCAGTGCATGATATTGTTAGACATGCATTTCTTTTGAATTTGTTGTTGCTATTCTGTCTCTCTGTGTTACAATACACCTACCATTCGATTTTTAGACTGATAATTTCTTTGTGAGTGGGCAAACATTCAAAATCAGCAGGGGATCAAATACATATTTCCTTCACTGTATGTACTTTGATAAATGTACAGCATGAAGTTTAGCAAATGTCTGTATTCCGGTTACCCAGCAAACAGCATTGGAAATTGCCAGCCATTTACCAGTGACGCCATGCAACTCATTGTTGCCTAGCCATCGATGTTATATGCATACTATGATTGCAAAGCTTGGAAAGGATTCCCCTGTGCCCATAAAGCTGTCAAAGATATACAGAACATGAGCAAGGGGCTTAGTGACACCATCAGTTGCATGGAGTCACTGGTAAACAGCTGGCAGTTTCCATTGCTGACTGCTGGACAAGCAGAGCATCGACCGATGTCAACCACAGTACTATGAATTTATCAATTGTTTATGACTGTTTTTTCCCTCAAGCACTGTATAGGAGAGAGAAAAAAAAAAGATCAGCTCATTAAAAATACTGCGCAATTCAGTGTTATATTGATGGCCAAATCTTTCTGAAAACCAGTCAGCTACTGTCCAAAAAATGGAATCCACAAATAAAACTTTTAAAATATTAATATTACATGATAACACCAGGTTTTGCCCACCACTAAACAAACATACATACACACATATAAAAAAAAGAAAGCATCATTCATACAAGATACTAAGCTTTTGAGCATCCCCAGGACCAGAAACACATGGTGATTAGCTGTACAAATAAGTTAAATGTGGGGAAAAATACAAAGTGGCTTGAATATAGTTTGTATTGGCTAGAAAATACATTGAAGGTAAAACAATCTGAAGGGGTAAATTACATAGGACTTGTTACTTTTCTTGTTTATATTGTCAAAAGAGCAGTGATAATCAGCAGTTATCAATCCAAAATTAGCTTCAAAGCAAAACTGTAGCCAAACAGCTAAAATACAGGTGAAATAATCTCATATGAGTACGCCAAGAGATTTTTAAAGGATAAGCAAACCCAAGAAGAAAAAAAACTTAATAAGCTGCATCTTACCCGTCTTTATATGTGGTGGCTGCATTACTTTTCATTTTTCAAGCTAAGAACATTTTCATCAAGTACAAAAAATATCTTTTGATTTTTCCAGAAATTCATTCTCCTTGCCACTTGCTGTGAACAAAACTGGTAGCAAACATTTTATCTTTTCTGCATAAAATACCAATCTCATGTAATAGAAATAAAGACATGTGTGAAGCCCAGCCTGGGTGACAACCACAGATTCCCTCATAGATACAGTGGAGGAATAATTGTAGCCATCCAGGGACAGAATTCACAGGAATTCAGGGGATCGGATCACCAGATGTAAATAAAAGGGGAAACACATGAAAAAAAGAAAATACTAATGCAGCCACCACATCTAAGATGTTGCAAGCGGCAATATGTAACATCATTTTTGTGGGGGGATTTGCTTTAGTCAGGTTTTGCCACAAAGCATGGCTAACAGTCCCATTTCCTATTATACCTTTCATATGTCACCCATCAGCTCACTGGACAATGATTCAACGTCATCACATTCCTGATTTACAGTCAAATAAGCAGGCAGGAGACACAGAAAGCTGCACATGTAACACATAGCAAATTGTGGGCCCAACTTTCTAGCTATGCAGCGAAGGTAGGTGTGTGAATCTCAAGATAGACTGAATGGAATAACAACTATTTGTGCAGTTAAAGCATTTACAAACATATATTTCAAGTGTATATTCTGCTGTTTGTCTGGAAGATCACTTTAATTGTATATAGTCTACAGCCCTGAAAGCCAGCATTTGACTGACTGCTGTGGATTATTGTATACTTCTGTTAATAAACATGTGTAATAAAATGCAACAAAATTGAGATCTTAGAACCCAACTCCACCCAAAAGAAGCATATGAGATGCATGATTCACCTGTCGGCTCCTTACAGTTCCCAGAGGCTTCAAGGCAAAATACCTTCACCCAAATGTTCAGGTCCATAAAACCATTACAAGATGAAATCAAAAGGTGTCGCAATCCTGCAACGCATTCCCCACACTGCAGAAACAAAAATATAGTCTGCAGCTGTGGGACACCCTATCTCCTTGAGGGAGAGGGTGGAAGCAAAACAAATGCCAGAAAACCTTCCACGCTGGAATCTGAGAAATATAAGAAGCTGGAGGGCGCTTTACTCATAGGTTTCCATCCAAAACTGAAAATTGGTTTTGCATGGAGACAGTCTTTAGAGCAGAATATTCAATAAAAGTTTATTCTGACAGTGAACTTAACTAAATAGGAGTAGTCGATAAGTGGAAAGCCATCCCAGGCCCAGCTAGGAATGAGACTGTTTACACTCAGCAGTCCATTTCTGAAACCACTTACCATAGGCTGAAACTAAAGGTGTCACAATACACAAAAACCCTTTAAGTAAAAGTACTGCCATGTTAAAGGCAAATGTTCCAATCACTCGAAAAATGAGTGTGTCTCACTGCAATAGCAATCCGTTTTATGAGAACACAAAGGAAGTGATGACTAAGTTTTACCATATTGTATCTTCCTGGGGGAAAAAAAAAAAAAAAAAAAAGCAACCAAGCAAAATCCCTTTTGCTGAAAGAGGCAGAGCCAGCAGCAAGTGAAATATGGCTGCACTACTGTTCTTAAGCCAGAGTAACCGAGCTGCAGAATTTAGAGCAACCTCTATATAGGAAGGTGAACGTCCTGTGCTATTTTCAAGCCACGCATTGGCATAGACTTTAATACAATCTCAGTATGCAGTTAGCTTCTCAGCTGAAGTGTCGAGCAAGGCGTGAAGATCTGTAGTCTGCTCTTAGCTGCACAAAGGAGTGAAGGATATTCTTGTCCAGGCAGGCCAGCTGCTCTCCAGAACACATTTGCTTTAAATTATCTGGGGCAACTACTAGAAGGTTGCAGAGGGAGTGCAGAGTGTCAAAAAGTTGCAGCACCACGGCAATCTGCAGGGTAAAGTTGAGAGGGTCTCTGTTAATATACAAATGTCAGGCACAGATCTGATCTAAAATACAAAAGTCATTAAAAATGTAAAAGCAAGATCTGTTCCAGCGGTGCAGCCTCATCAGTGTTTTTATCGTTTCTGCAAAATGTTGGATGTCTGTGTCCTAAATCATGCACAATGGTTCTATCCTCCGATCTCTACACCACTGCAGGTCATGTAAGGAAAAGAGAATAGAACCATGGCACTGGAAGTGCCGAATGCTGAAAACAATGACAGAAGCTGCAGCACTAGCAAAGAGTGGAGGTAGGAGAGTGGAGTGGAGATGAGCACACTACCTCTTGCAGGGAACCTTGATCAGGATTTTTTTTTATTTTATTAGAATAGGGGGCATGACAACCAAAATGATCATGTTTATTACTATGTACTCTTTAGTCAGCACTATTACTCAGCAGCATGACCATTATCCCCTCTTATGGTATCCATCTCCTCCTTATGCACTCAGCATGGCAACCCACAAATTAGCAACACATTTGAGAACAAAGGCACAAAACAGAAAAAAAAGACTTAAAACGTGAAAATCACTTTAAGCACTTAAAGAGACACTGCCATAATATTTCAAATGTTTACTGAAATACTTAATAAGTGTTTAATAAAATGCACATATAATAAGCATTAGCACCTCTGCAGACTTCAGTTTTTGTTTTCTTGCAGTGTTAGAGCAACTGTGAAAATCTATAGGATTCAATAAGTTTGGCTTCACACTGACCTGCTGCTTTCAGAAAACGCACCAAAACTGCAGGACATAAAAGAACTCTATGGGAAAGCGTAGCTAACCTGCACAAAAACCATGGGTACACAGTGTTGCACCCGCACTGCAGCCAAAGCATAGTGGGGACATAGTGGGGAAAAAATGCCCTAATTTTGGTTGCGTCTGATGCCTGCCTCTCTCACCCCCAAACCACAGGGCTGCAATGTCAAATAAATGTTATCCTACTCTATATGGCCCTATAGCCAAGCTGTCTGCACAGGATATATGATTTACTCTGAACATACAAGTATCTACACCTAAATATATTACAGTACAGAAACTGAAGCAAACCTTAAATTCCTTGGCGCACTTTCTGTACTCTGCAACATCGCAGATGGCAAGCATGCCTCCCATAGAGCTGTAGGAGAACTGCTGGAGATGTTCGTAGATAAGGCGATGAAAGCGGACGCCCAATTCCATCAGCACTGTGTCCACATTCTTCCCATCCAACGAGCTGCGGATCTTCTCTACTTGCTTCCGAAGATAAATACAAACTTTGGCACAGGCCTGTTTGTAAATAAGAATTGCAAGGACTTTGAGGACAAGAGGCAAACAGGATACATTGTAATTCTATTGATAAATAAAAACAATTTTTATTTACATTGTGTGAGTGCCAATACATCTAGTAATTGTTCTCAGATCCATTATTTAGTGACTGTTTCTATGCAGTTCTTGGAAGATGGACTAAAGGCTTAATGTATGAACGGTGGCTGCCGTGGAACTAGTATACAGTTGTCAAGTCACACATTGGCAGATTCTGGCTGACAGGTATTTCACTTAATGACGGATTACATTTTTAAAAGTAGATTTTCAGTGTACTAATCACTGCATACTTACAAAGGTAACCACTGCTGTATTGGAAACCTACCATAACTATGTTGTGTGCAAATCCATAACAGTGGAAGTTGTACCTTAAATATACAAATAAAGGTGCAGATAAATGAATACAACTATTAAATGTGCAAATACCACAACTTGATAGGTGAAATAGATAGTGTCCATATATATATTATAAAAAGCCAAGAATGATCCCAGAGACCATACAGATCCCCTTAAATGTGCACAGTAAATGTCTCCTGTCTTCACAAAACTCTCCCTGCTGTCTTATTTACTGCAGTGGTTCGGCTAGATCTGTGATTTCATTCACATGTGCTCTGGTAGGTGAGCAGAGAAGTCAGCAGCACATGTGAATGAAAAGGGGATCTCTATGGTCTTTGGGATAATTCTTCAACTTTTTAATTACATTTATGGACACTTTCTAATTCACCTATGAAGTTGTGGTATTTCCACTTTTAATATTTGTATGAATTTATTTGTACTATTATTTGCGTATTTGAGATATATTCACCTTGCGCTACTGTTTTGAGTGCAACACAATTATATTAAGTTTTGTATTGTATTAAGTATTGCAGCTTTTCTAATGTTTGCTTTTGGCGTATTCTGCGTGGTTTCCTTATTTCTTTTATTAACTGCTGTATTAGTGTACCTTTGTTATTTAAAAAAAAAAAAAAAAAAAACTTAGATGGTTTATCTCTTCTAAGACCATTGTATGGCCACTAGAGATGAGCGAATTCCTCAAAAATTCGATTTGGCTGATTCGGCGAATTCCAGTATGAAATTCGATTCGATGCGAATTAATTCGCTACGAAGTTAACTTATTAAAAGGGTTTCTAGGCTTCAGAGAGCCTTTAAATTAGTGCAGAACACTGTACCTTTAATTTAAATGCCCATGGAGATGAGGAAGGAGAAGGAGAAGGAGAAGGAGAAGGATGAGAAGGATGAGAAGAAGGAGAAGGATGAGAAGAAGGAGAAGGATGAGAAGAAGGAGAAGGAGAAGGATGAGAAGAAGGAGAAGGATGAGAAGAAGGAGAAGGAGAAGGATGAGAAGAAGGAGAAGGAGAAGGATGAGAAGAAGGAGAAGGATGAGAAGAAGGAGAAGGATGAGAAGAAGGAGAAGGATGAGAAGAAGGAGAAGGATGAGAAGAAGGAGAAGGATGAGAAGAAGGAGAAGGAGAAGGATGAGAAGAAGGAGAAGGATGAGAAGAAGGAGAAGGATGAGAAGAAGGATGAGAAGAAGGAGAAGGATGAGAAGAAGGATGAGAAGAAGGAGAAGGATGAGAAGAAGGAGAAGGATGAGAAGAAGGAGAAGGATGAGAAGAAGGAGAAGGAGAAGGATGAGAAGAAGGAGAAGGATGAGGAGAAGGATGAGAAGAAGGAGAAGGATGAGAAGAAGGAGAAGGATGAGAAGAAGGAGAAGGATGAGAAGAAGGAGAAGGAGAAGGATGAGAAGAAGGAGAAGGAGAAGGATGAGAAGAAGGAGAAGGATGAGAAGAAAGAGAAGGAGAAGGATGAGAAGAAGGAGAAGGAGAAGGATGAGAAGAAGGAGAAGGAGAAGGATGAGAAGAAGGAGAAGGATGAGAAGAAGGAGAAGGATGAGAAGAAGGAGAAGGATGAGAAGAAGGAGAAGGATGAGAAGAAGGATGAGAAGAAGGAGAAGGATGAGAAGAAGGACAGTTCTGTGACAGTTTCTGTCTATTTCTGACAGTTCTGGGACATTCACTCCATACAGCGGTTTCAACCGCTGTATGGAGGGAATGTCATAGAACTGTCAGAAATAGACTATTTCTGACAGTTCTGGGACATTCACTCCATACAGCGGTTGAAACATTGTATCTATTTTTTTCCATAAATGACATTCTGCAGATACACTTAGAGGAGCGCTGCAGATACACTTTTTGCCGGCTTGGAATTATTCTTATTTTCATCCTACTTCTTCTTCTTCTTCATCCTCTTCTTCTTCTTATGAGGATGAGGATGAAGAAGAAGAAGATGAAGAAGAAGTAGGATGAAAATAAGATTAATTCCAAGCTGGCAAAAAGTGTATCTGCAGCGCTCCTCTAAGTGTATTTGCAGAATGTCATTTATGGAAACAAATAGATACAATGTTTCAACAGCTGTATGGAAGGAATGTCCCAGAACTGTCAGAAATAGTCTATTTCTGACAGTTCTGGGACATTCCCTCCATACAGCGGTTTCCGGCAAAAAGTGTATGTGCAGAGTTCCTCTATTCTGCAGATACACTTAGAGGAGCTCTGCAGATACACTTAGAGGAGCTCTGCACGTACACTTTTTGCCGGCTTGGAATTATTCTTATTTTCATCCTACTTCTTCTTCTTCTTCTTCTTCATCCTCTTCTTCTTCTTCTGAGGATGAGGATGAAGAAGAAGAAGAAGAAGTAGGATGAAAATAATATTAATTCCAAGCCGGCAAAAAGTGTATGTGCAGAGCTCCTCTAAGTGTATCTGCAGAATAGAGGAACTCTGCACATACACTTTTTGCCGGCTTGGAATTATTCTTATTTTCATCCTACTTCTTCTTCTTCTTCTTCATCCTCATCCTCTTCTTCTGAGGATGAGGATGAAGAAGAAGAAGAAGAAGTAGGATGAAAATAAGATTAATTCCAAGCCGGCAAAAAGTGTATGTGCAGAGTTCCTCTATTCTGCAGATACACTTAGAGGAGCTCTGCAGATACACTTTTTGCCGGCTTGGAATTATTCTTATTTTCATCCTACTTCTTCTTCTTCTTCTTCTTCATCCTCATCCTCTTCTGAGGATGAGGATGAAGAAGAAGAAGTAGGATGAAAATAATATTAATTCCAAGCCGGCAAAAAGTGTATGTGCAGAGCTCCTCTAAGTGTATCTGCAGAGCTCCTCTAAGTGTATCTGCAGAATAGAGGAACTCTGCACATACACTTTTTGCCGGCTTGGAATTATTCTTATTTTCATCCTACTTCTTCTTCTTCTTCATCCTCATCCTCTTCTTCTGAGGATGAGGATGAAGAAGAAGAAGAAGAAGTAGGATGAAAATAAGATTAATTCCAAGCCGGCAAAAAGTGTATCTGCAGAGCTCCTCTAAGTGTATCTGCAGAATAGAGGAACTCTGCACATACACTTTTTGCCGGCTTGGAATTATTCTTATTTTCATCCTACTTCTTCTTCTTCTTCTTCATCCTCATCCTCAGAAGAAGAAGAAGAGGATGAGGATGAAGAAGAAGAAGAAGTAGGATGAAAATAAGAATAATTCCAACCCGGCAAAAAGTGTATGTGCAGAGTTCCTCTATTTCTGACAGTTCTCTGACAGCTTCTTCACATGTACAGCGGTTGAAACATCTGTATCCTAAATGGAAACTAATAGATACAATGTTTCAACCGCTAAACATGTGTTCCTTCTGTCAGAGAACTGTCAGAAATAGCGGAGCTCACTGCAGGGACACTTTTGCCGGCTGATCGGGAAATATTCGATTCGCGCACCCGAAGTAGGCAAAATTTCGAATATTTCCTGAAATTCGACTCGAATTCCGGTTCGCCTGGTTCGATTCGCTCATCTCTAATGGCCACCCTTCCTTTAAATCCGCAGTATTTGTATTTTTGTTTAATTCCAGATATAACTTACAGTAGTGTATTGTATTAATACATTATTTTCATCCTCTGGTTTGAAGTCCGTCTTTTTCTGTTCAGAAGCCAAGATCTGTTTCATCTGGCCAACCATGCAATTTAGTGTTCTGTAAGCAAAATGGTAAATGTAATCTTTTATATGGGAGAAAAAATAAGTTGTGTTCAACCTATATACCATTTACATTAGGTCACATGGCTAATTTCTTCTAAAAATTGCACGCAATAAACAAAAACCCAATTCATTATTATTGCAGAAAATACTGTAAAAGTTAAAAATGCTTGATTAAAGAGTATGGAAATCCAACATTTCCTATTCCTTTTTTTTTTTTTTATAATTTAAATATTTATTAAGTTTTTCATTTTAATACAAAATCCCAAATAGGGAAAAAAAAAAAAAATTCTCATACAAATAAACATTTATGACATTTCTATCTTTCCCTTACTAAAAACTCTTTTCCTTCCCCTCACACGAACCCCCCCTTCCCTCCCCTCATCCTCCCTCCTCTCCCTCTGCAGACTCTAGCCCATTCTACTCTCTTGAGGCTTGTTAACATCCTAATTCATATTTTCCTATATTTCTCTTTCAATCCTGCTCTTTCCCACTTTTCCCATCTCCTAAAATAAACTCTCATCCTATCTTCCTGCATATGATATGATCTTTCCATTCTACCTATCTGGTTTACTCTATTTATCCAGTCTTCTTCCTTCGGTACCTCAGCCTTCCACCAAAACTTAGGTATCAACCCTTTCGCCGCATTCAAGAAGTACCAAATACCTGAATCTTTATATTTATTTACAGATGTCTCCACATTGTGTAGGAGGCACGTCGTTGGGTCTAATCCTATGTCAATTTCAGTTATTTCTTTAATCAATTTGACTATTATCTTCCAAAAAGTCTGAATTTTCGGACATTCCCACCATATGTGAAACACCGTGCCCATCTCTCCACATCCTCTCCAACACTTATTTGAATTTTCCCCATTCATCTTGTGCTCTACACTCGGTGTAATGTGCCATCGTGTCACACACTTATAATTAACCTCAACCTCTCTCATACTAACATTATCGTGTATCAATCTAAACATCTTTCTCTGTCTATCTTCATCAAACCTAACTCCCATATCTCTTTCCCATTTAGTGATAAAAGTTAGCTTTGTGTTTGTGTCTAATTCTGTGAGTATTTTATACACTTTTGAAATACCGTGCTTCCCATCTCTGCGTGTCTCTAACAACCTTTCAAACATATTCCACTCCTGTTTTATTCTTTATTGGAGACTTCCAATAAAACATTTCAATTGATAGTATTTCCACTCATCCATTCTAATAAAGATATCTCCCTTCTTCTCTATTAAGTCTTTAAGTGATCTCAATTCCCCCTCCACCAGAACATCTCTCAGTTGGGTATCCTCCCTTCTAAACCATCTCCCTGATATCTTGTTCTTTCCCGGGGGAAAGTAATCAGTATTTGTGAGAGGCATTAATATAGAATTAAATTCCCATTTCATGTTTTTGTGTAAGTTGTCCCATACCCTAAGAACATTTAAAGTGTAAATACTTGTGCTATCTTTGATTCCCCTAAACTGTGGTGGGACCCATATCATCTGGTTCAATCTAATGCCACTAAGATCATTTTCTATTGTTACCCAACTTTTCCCCTTGTGGTTAAATGTCCAGTCTTATATTCTTGCTAAAACCACTGCTTTATAGTATCTCTTGACATCTGGTAGACCCAATCCCCCTTTCTCTTTAGTCCTACTCAATGTTTCATATGCTATTCTGGGTTTTTTATTCTTCCATATGTATCTTGTTAACATTTTTTTCGTTATCTTAAAGAAGGCTTCTGGAATTTTAATTGGTACCATTTGAAATCTATACAGTATTTTAGGCATAATTACCATTTTGACTAGGTTTATCTGTCCTATCCAGGATGGATTTCCTCCTTCTAGTCTTTTTAAATCTTCCCTGATCTCATTTACCAAAGAAATATAGTTTAATCTATACAAATGCTTAGATGAGGCAGTGAGTTTTATGCCTAGGTATTTTATCTCTTTTTCTCTCCATATAAAGGGGAATTCTTTTTGTAGTTTTTCTTTTTCATTCTTTGATATATTAAGATTCAGTATCTCTGTTTTCGTTGGATTAATTTTTAAATTTGATAGTTCACCGTACTCCTTCAGAATCTTCATTATATTTGGGAGTGTTATTCGGGGATTCCCCACATATAACAATAAGTCGTCCGCAAAGGCCGCTACTCTATGTTCTATGGATCCTATCTGAATTCCCTTTACCGATCCACTATTTCTTATTATTGACAACAAAGGTTCGAGTGACAATACATATATCAGGGGGGACAGTGGGCAGCCTTGTCTTGTACCATTAGACATTCCTATGGGTTCTGATCTCTCCCCATTTACCGTGATGATTGCAGTGGGCTCTCTATATAATTTACTTATCCACTCTCGCATTCTATCACCTATCCCCAGCACTTTTAAGTTGTCCATCATAAAGCCCCAGTCCACTCTATCAAATGCCTTCTCTGCATCAATTGACAAGAGCGCCACCGGGGCTTTCCCTTTTCTACTTTTCTGAATAAGCATCAGGGTTCTCAAGCCATTATCTCTGCCTTCTCTCCCCGGTACAAAGCCCACCTGGTCTCCATGGATCCATTCAGGCATCAGATCCCTCAACCTGTTTGCTAACACCTTTGCATACAGTTTAATATCAGTGTTCAATAGTGAGATAGGTCTATAGCTGGAGCACTGAGATGGATCTTTTCCCTCCTTGTGAATAAGTACTACATGGGCCTGTAGGGATTCTCTCCTCACTTCCATCCCACCTCCCAGAGCATTCATATATTTCTCCAGCTTGGGTATCAGTACTTCACTGAATTTCTTATAGTACTTAACTGTATAGCCATCCGGACCTGGGCTTTTTCCCCCCCCTGTGCTTTTTAATGCTTTTTTAATTTCTTCCTGGGAAATTTCTGCGTCTAGGGAGTTCAACTGTGCTTCGGTTAGTTTTGGTAATCCCGCATTTTTTAAGTATGTCATCTTTTTTTTATTAATTCCCTCTTGTGCTTCTTTTAGAGGGCCTTGGGGATTAATATTATATAACTTTTTATAATACTCCGTAAATACTTTAATAATCTCTTTGTTTGAGTGGACCAACTCCCCCTTTGAACTTTTTATCTTTTCTATATAGTTCCTATTTTTCTTTTTATTCAAAGCTCTCATTAGATATCTTCCTGGTCTGTCTCCCCATCTATATCTCTCATTCAAAACCCTGTTGTATACTCTTCTCTTCTCCTCATCCATCAACCTCTCAAGCTCATCTTTTTTATCCAATAACTTCTGTCTCGTATCTTTTGTTATTTTCTTCTTATGTATCTGCTCCAAGTCCAATATTTCTTTTAATAATCCACTGACCCTCTCTCTTCTTTCCTTTTTCTTCCTTGCTCCTGCCGCAATCAAGATACCTCTTATGAATACCTTATGGCTTTCCCAGACTGTAGCTATCGATACTTCCTCTGTTTCGTTCTCCTTAAAATATACCTTGATCTCTTTCTCGATTTTCTGAACTACATCCTCATCCAGAAGAAGAGCCTCATTTAACCTCCACCCTAATCCTCCAGACCCCCTTCTTCCCCATCCCATTTTCATTACGACCGGAGCATGATCCGAGAGCGTCCTTGTCTCTATATCAATTTTAACCAGATGATCTATAAGTTGATGGTCTATTAAGATGTAGTCTAATCTCGAGTACATCTCATGAGCATTAGAGAAGAAGGTATAGTCTCTGTCTTTCATATGCGTTATTCTCCAAGTATCTACTAGTTGATATTCATGCATCACTTTCTTCAAAGCTCTCAGAGACCTACTCCCCTCTCTCTGCACAGAAGAGGTATTATCCCTTTGTGGGTCCATACAGAAATTTAGGTCTCCAGCTACTATCAAACGCCCTTTTTTAAATTCCATTAATTTTTTCAACAGACCCTTCATATACATCTCCGGATTTTTATTAGGGCAGTATATATTGGCTAAAGTACACTCTATCCCCTGAAGTCTACCTTTTAAGAATAAAAACCTCCCCTCCGGGTCGGTTCTTCTATCCTCCATCTCAAATCTTATATTCTTTGCCAAACCTATTGCAACCCCTTTTGCTCTTTTAATTGGAGAATCTGCATAATACCATATTGGATAGTGTTTGGATTTCAATTTCACATTTGCTTCTATCTCAAAGTGCGTTTCCTGTAAAAATACCACTGACGTCGCCCTATGATGTAACTCATTAAACAACCTAAATCTCTTCCCTGGACAACTCAGCCCGTTCACATTATAGATTATAAACTGTATTTCTTCCATCATTCCCAATTAACTCCATCTCTCTTCCAAGTGCCTCTTCCTTTTTATCCTTACTGTCCTGCAGAGTATTAACCCAATATCTCCTCTCCTCCCTCCCACCCAACTCCCGTCCCACCCCCCTCCCATCCCCCTCTCTTCTATTTTATACTGCAGTTGTTTCTGCGTATTCCTCATCATAGCGGACCTTTTTTCTAAGTCCGTGATGTCTTGGGTATGTTTGTTAATTTTTCCCTCCATTTCTTCCGTTCTTATTAGCAGGTGCCCTAGATCCTGACGTATATTTGTCATTTCTTGCTTAATAGTTTTTTCCAGATCCTTAAACATTTCAGCCATCTCTCTTTTATTTGGCACTTGTAGATCTTTTGCCAGATCTATCCTAACGGAATTTTCTTTCCACTGTTGGTTACTACTTTCCAAGCCCAATGACATTCTAGGACTGTTCTCCAAGGAAGTTTCCATTTCCCCTTTTTCATTTCCACTATTGGCTCTTTCTGGAGTCGCATTCCCCTGGGAGGTGTATTTTTTAATTGTACCTGTCTGAGACCCTTTTAGCCCACTTCCTTTAGCGCTCTTATTCTTCATATCTTCTGTAATAACTGTGCTCTTTAATCAGAGGGAAATTTTAAGCTGTATATTGGGGTAATGATGTCAGACAGGTTATGTCAGTTTAACACTTCTTTTTACCACTTCTCACTTTCCAAATCCCCTGGAAATCCCCCTTTTCTCTTTATGGGCAATATTTAAGTCCTTTCCCACAGATCAGCCAGCATAAACAGTTACATGTGGTTCTTGCGTGTGGACTCACCCTTCTTCACCCACTCACCCAGTGGGTCAACTTCGATCCTCAGCCGTCCACTCTTTACACCTGGCCAATGTCTCTGGGGGATTCCTGCAGGGTCTCCTATACACTGTGAATGTGGGTCCTGTTTCTCTTTCTTCTCCTGTAGGTTTGGGGTGTAAACCGGCGTCTCCGCTCTCCTGTCTGGGACCCAGCACTTGGCAGGGCGCCGGCACATCGTGCTCTCCGGCGCCGCCATAGTTAGGCTCCTCCCCCGACATTTCCTATTCCTGATATGTGCTTGCTGTACCATGTACTTGTATGAAAAAGTATCCTGTTCTCTTTGTATTGCTTCCGTTGTGTGAAATACCTGGTGTTCCTGCCTGTCCCTCTGCTTTCCTATTAAAAACTGACTAGACAAGGCATAAGAGGACAATGTGGTCAGTTCTCTAGCTGTGCTGGGAAACTCAGCCTGCTCTCCTCCAACAATCAGACTTGTGCTGACGCTCCCTTCGCTTGCACAGCCTTTCACTGGGAAGTTCAGTGTAATGCTGTTTCTCCACCACCAGGTCTCAGCTGCATAAGCAGCATTGAGGGTACAGTGCCTTGAAAAAGTATTCATACCCCTTGAAATGTTCCATATTTTGTCATATTACAACCAAAAACGTAATTTATTTTATTGGGAATTTATGTGACAGACCAACACAAAGTGGCACATAATTGTGAAGTGGAAGGGAAATGATAAATGGTTTTCAACAATTTTTACAAATATATATCTGAAAAGTGTGGTGTGCATTTGTATTCAGCCCCCTTTACTCTGATACTCCTAACTAAAATCTGGTGGACCCAACTGCCTTCAGAGGTCACCTAATTATTATATAGAGTCCACCTGTGTGTAATTTAATCTCAGTATAAATACAGCTGTAGCCCTCAGAGGTGTGTCAGAGAACATAGTGAACAGACAGCACCATGAAGGCCAAGGGACACACCAGACAGGTCAGGGATAAAATTGTGGAGAAATTTAAAGCAGGGCTAGGTTATAAAAAATATCCCAACTTTGAACATCTCACGCAGCACTGTTTAATCAATCATCTGAAAATGGAAAGAGTATGGCACAACTGCAAACCCACCAAGACATGGCTGTCCACCTAAACTGACAGGCCGGGCAAGCAGAGCATTAACCGCTTCATGGCCACCCTATAGCAGAAACAGTGCTACAGGGTGGCAGGGGTGCGCAAAATCACACACACATATATATATATATATATATATATATATATATATATATATATATATATATATACACACACACACACATACATATATATACACATATATATACACACACACACACACATATATATATATATATATATACACACATATATATATATATATATATATATATATATATATATATATATATATATATATATATATATATATACACACACACAATTTTGCATTTACAGGTAGGGGGCGCGCACGCCGTTCGTGGCCTCGGCTGTCAATCACCGGGTCCCGGCTGCTGATTACTCGAGTATTGCTGACGGGGGAGAGCACTGTATGTAAACAATACAGATCTCTCCCGTCAGCTTCAGGACACTGCATTGTATGGCTCTGCATAGCACAGTGCTTACAGTGGAAAGCACAGACAGCCTCAAAGTAAAAAAAAACACAGCACACAGTTAACCCTTTGATCGTCCCACATGTTAACCTCCCTAGCGGTATGATTATGTCAGTATTTCTGTGCTCAAAGCGGTACATTGTTTTCAATGGAAATATGTTGTTTTTTTATTGTAGGCCTGTAATTCTTAGGAATAACTCACTAAAATCTGTTTGAACAAGAGTCTAGTAAACATCCCGGGTATGATAACATTTGAAACATGAAATCATAAATTATAACATAATAAATAATCATAAAAAATAATATCATAATAGTAAGAAATTTAATTCAATAACGTAATCAAACCAAAAACACTGAAATTTGAAATAGCGCACCAAGTTTGCACATCACTGAGCAAAGTCGCAAAATCGTTTTCAGTGCCTGATGGCGAATTTCCCCACGAATCATTTTCACTCAATTCTGCAAGCAGTTCTAATTTACTATCGCTGTTCTTTAGCTGATCTAAAACTGATTTTGACCTAAAGGGATCCTTTTGGAACACCATGGACGTTTCTCAGTTTCCAGGCAGAAAGAAAGTAAAAATGCAGGCAGGGCGCAGGACAAAGCACTCGGGACAAAATGTATGTGAAATGGTTTGATACAGTAATGTAATACTATCAGATTTTAGTGTATTGAGTGAATGTCAAATTTGTACATTTTTTTTTATTTCCCGCCGGTTCTGTCCCCTATACGTCCCTACGCTCGCAGGGAATGGAACCCGGAAGATGCCGGCATCGGCCGGAGGACATGGCTGGGGACGCTGCAGGGGGGACATTGTGGGACCACAGGACAAGGTAAGTGCTGGAGGGATCCTAGAGCAATGCTGCATGGTAATCCCGAATGTAGCTCGGGATTAACGCTTCTGGTACTGAAAGTTAACCCTGAGCTACACTCGGGAATACCTCCAGGGAGGTTAAAACCCCTTCCTGCCCAGTGTCATTAGTACAGTGTCAATGCTTTTTATTAGCATTGATCACTGTACTAGTGTCACTGGGGATGTCAGTGATACCAAGTTCCCCCCAGTGTCAGAATGCTCGCCGCAGTCCTGCTATAAGTCGCTGATCGCTGCCATTACTAGTGGAAAAATTTTTTTTTTTCAATATATACCGCCATATGTAAACGCTGTAACTTTCAAGTAAACCAATTAACTTACACATGTTGGAATTTTTTTTCAGCAAAGACATGTAGCACAAATAAATTCTGGCCTAAATTTATGAAGAAATTTGCTAAATTTTTTTATTGGACATGTTTAATAACAAAAAGTAAAAAAATATAGTGTTTTTCTCAAAATTGTCAGTCTTTTTTTGTTTATAGAGCAAAAAATAAAAACCGCAGAGGCAATCAAATACCACCAAAGAAAGCTCTATTTGTGGGAAAAAAAGGAAGTAAATTTAATTTGGGTGCAGCATTGAATGACCGCGCAATTGTCAAAGTAACGCAGCGCCATAACGCAAAAAAATGACCTGGTCAGGACAAGTAGGTAAATCCTCTGGAGGGCAAGTGGTTAATCAGAGAAGCAACCAAGAGGCCCATGGTAACACTGGAGGAGTTGCAGAGATCTACAGCTCAGGTGGGAGAATGTGTCCACAGGACAACTAATAATTGTGCACTCCACAAATCTGGCCTTTATGGAAGAGTGGCAAGACGAAAGCCCAGTTTGCAGTTTGCTAGAATCCATTTGGGGGACACAGCAAACATGTGGTAGAGGGTGCTCTGGTCAGATAAGACCAAAATTTAACCTTTTGGCTTAAATGCAAAATACTATGTGTAGCAGAAAACTAACACTGCACATCACCCTGAACACACCATCCTCACCGTGAAACATGTTGGTGGCAGCAGCATGTTGTGGAGATGCTTTTTTTCAGCAGGGACAGGGAAGCTGGTCAGAGTTGATGGGAAAATGGATGAAGCCAAATACAGGGCAATCTTAGAAGAAAACCTGTTAGAGTCTGCAAAAGACTTTGAGGCTGGGGCAGAGGTTCACCTTCCAGCAGGACAACAACCCTAAACATACAGCCAGAGCTACAATGGAATGGTTTAGATCAAAGCATATTCATGTCTTAGAATGGCCCAAAGTCCAGACCTAAATCCAATTGAGAATCTGTAGCAAGACTTGAAAATTGCTGTTCACAGACATTCCCCATCCAATCTGACAGAGCTTGAGCTATTTTGCAAAGAATGGGCAAATGTGTCGCTCTCTAGATGTGCAAAGCTGGTAGAGACATCCCCAAAAAGACTTACAGCTGTAATTGCAGCAAAAGGTGGTTCTACAAAGTACTGACTCAGGGGGGCTGAATCCAAATGCACGGCACACTTTTCAGATATGTATTTGTAAAACAATGCTGAAAACCATTTATCATTTTCCTTCCACTTCACAATTATGTGCCACTTTATGTTGGTCTATCACAAAAAATCCCAATAAAATACATTTACGTTTTTGGTTGTAACATGACAAAATGTGGAAAATTTCAAGGAGTATGAATACTTTTTCAAGGCACTGTATGTGATCAATTATAAAACAGGGAGAAAAAAAAAAAAAAAAAAAAAAAAAAAAAAAGGTATTTATAATGTTTTTTACATCTATACTTAAATGTTTTGCTTTTGGTTTCTATTTTAGAAAGAATGGGTTGTTTAACGCATACAGTGGAGTGCTTTCAAGAGAAAATGACTCAATGGTAGCAAGAATATATGGTACCATAAAGGTAGTCATAGGTCTGAGATGTGAGTTAACAAACCTAGATGCAGAAAATTTAAGTTCCTCTGGTCACAGAGCTTGACTTTAAATACTGCACACAGTGTTGCTTGGACAAGTCTAACTCAGCCATTCTCACCCAAGGTGCTGTGAATCTAGGGTTCTTCCAGAGTTTGCAAGAGGTTTCTTAAGCTGTGGCTAACTGACCTCCCAACTGATGGTGCCTGCACAGTTCAGGGTCAAATATAACTTGACAAAGCCAAAAGCACGAGACCAACGTTTTATCTGTCTATAAGTGTTAACGACATTTCAGTTTATTATAGGCGTTAGTGGTGCAGTTTTAACGTGCCTCTAACACGCGTCAAACATGCCACAAAATGCACATAACGTGTTTGAGGAGCGTTTTTAATGCTCATTAAAACACAAGTCAAACGTTCCTTTTAACACTATATGTGCATTTAAGAGTTAGCATTTTGAGTCAAGTGTGAACAGGCCCTAAGAAGGGCATTTTTCCCACCGACCTCCAATGTAAGGAAGGGGGTTAGTATTCTAGCCACCACTGTTAAGGAGCATTCTTTCCAAAGACCACCACTGCAAGGGTAGCCTTCTTCCCACTGACCACTAAGGGACATTCTTACGTCTGAACATCTATGAATTAAATTTAGCAGCGGTTTGCTCAGATCTGAAAATAACTTAAAGGGTTTCTCTGGAGTAAACAGGTTAAGAAAAACCGGTCTGACCTGTCAATTCCTGTGTCCAGTTTCACCTCCATCTGCTCAATGATATCCTTCTTCTTCTGCAGACATTCGGTAAGCTTCGGAGATGAGCTGTAAACACGAGAACCACAGAATTACACGCTGATATAACAAATCATTTTAGGATTGTAGGGGAGGAAAAAAAACCTCTTACCTTATTAAAGGCATTAAATGATCATTAAATTGTTTATCAAACAAATGGAAAATAGTGTTGGCCTGATGTACCACATCGAAGAAATATAGGTTGGCATTCTTTGATTCAGGAGAAGGGATTGCTGGGGAGAAAAAAATTAAACAAGTCTTCCTGAGTAATGAAAAGTGAAATCTATTACCAAATCTAAATCTTGTCCAAATTTATCAATGTAAAAGAAATCAAAATTATTTTTTCAATTGCAGATTTGAGTCCGATTGCAACATAAATATCCACTTTTCAAAGCATGTTGGGTAATTTTTCTGTTAGAGTCTATTAACAGAAACTGCAGTCAATCAAGTTTCCCCAGACAGGAAGTGACTGGATAGGGGAAAATGTTCACCAATGTCTGCATGCATCCTTAGAACTGTTTGAAAGACCAAAACTTCTGGAAGATCTTACAATTGGATGGAAACTCATGTGGGAACCCTACCTCTTTTGTAATACACCTCTGTTGAACAGTCACAACAAGTAGTATATAAAAAAGCAACTGGGAAAAACTTCCACATGTCAATTTTATGCTAAACTAAAACGGAAAGAACAAAATACAGGGTCTACCACCCCTGCCCTCCTTTTTCACAACATTGTATTTACCAGTAAATTACCTGTCCCTTTAAACTTCAATGGATAAAGCAGCTACATGTGTAGGAGAGGAGTTGGAGGTCTACTGAGCATCCCTAAGAAACAATAGTCCCAGACAACAGGATGGAAAAACTTTATGACACAATGATAACGACTGACACCCTTCGATGACAAAGATCCTATTTTGTTACAGTCTCTACATACAGGGGTTGGACAAGATTATGGAAATACCAGGTAAAAGAACAAAATTATTACCTAATATGGCCTTTGGCATCCAAGACGGCCTGAATTTTCATGGGAAATGACAAATCTAAGTTTTGCATGGTGGATAATGGAATCTGATGCCACTTTTCATGCTTAAATCATTTCATTTCTCACAGAGATGCCAGAGGCAAAAAACAAGCCCAAACCTTGTTCTTCAAAACTGACCATAGTGGCTCTGACGATTGTGGGGTCCAGAAAAGTTGGGAGACTTCGCCTGAATGCTCATCAAACCCCGATTAGACAACACCAACTGTGCGAATCAGAGCATTATCGTCTTGGTAAATGGCACGGTCTTCAGGAAACATTGTCTGAATCATGGGGTGCACATGGTCGGCCAAAATTTGTACATAGTCACTGTCAGCGAGTCTACTTTTCAAGGTGATGATGGGGTCTTTAGAATACCAAGATATGGCTGCCCAAACCAAATGATTTCACCGCCACCATGCTTTACCGTTGGCACAAGACAGTCCTGGACATAAGCTTGGGACAGTGTTCACCACATGTAAACACATCCGGTGGTTGGGAACAGTTTAAAGATCGATTCATCGGACCATTTTATAGTCTTCCATTGATTGATAGTCCACAATTTATGGGTGTTGCACCACTCTCTCCTCTCTTCTGAGTATTGATGTCGATCACTAGTGGTTTGGCAATTGCAGCTCACCCATGAATGTTTTTCACATAGAGTTCCCTCCACAGAGTTTACGTGGACATGGGCTTTGGAAGACTGAGATTGAGCTCTGCAGTCACTTTTGCAACAGTTGTTTTCCTATTTTGAGTCACAATCCTGCGCAATGCCCTTTTGCCTTTCAGTCAGCTGACCATGTCCACCATGCTCATGCTCATCAGACGAAGGTTTCCCGGAAACTGTATATGCCATCATAACCTTTGATACTATACTTCACAACACCGCAAATAAATGGGCAACTTCAGTCACAAAGACACCAGCTAAGTGAGCACCAACAATTTGCCCTCTTTGAAACTTCGTAAGCTCTGACATGACGCTGCATTACTAGCAATGCACACAGTGAATGACAAAAGTGAGGATTCCCACCCATTAGCTAGGTGTCTCATCACCCACCAGAAGCAAAAGAAACTGCAAATCATGTAGCGTTTCCATATTTTTGTCCAACACCTGTACAAGTATATAGGATAGTATGGCTAGCTGGAACTTAGAGAAGATCTCCAGTAATTTTCTTTAAGACTTACCCAAAGGTTTTATTTTAAAAAATTGCAGCTGCAATAACCACCTTCATCTCCAAAACTATCACTCACTAGTCCACCTACTTCCAGGATAAATAATTGCCAATTAACCCACTTCCCGTAACCCAGGCTGTTATAGAAGCACCCCCTGGGCATGCATCACCAAGTCAGAGCATAATACTCCAGAGAGAGGCACTGATGGTATAACATTGTTGTAAAAAGGTAAGTATTCATGAGTTAAAAAAGGGGTGGGGGTACAGGGAGTGGGGTAGGGAAATATATAATTATTTAAAAGCTAGAGTTCTGCTTTAAAGTGAACCTGTGCTTTGTCTATGTGGGACACAGAAAGAAATTCACTGTAGCAGCAGCCCCACCTGCTGCACATATTCATCCTTATTTCACCCCAATGCCCCTGTGTGAAAAAGCCCAATGTAATCTCCATGTACCCATGTGACAGCACCTGACCACCAAGAGTGACAAATTACTAAGTGCCAGCACAAAGCAGTAATAGGAGTGAATCACATGTTCTCATTACGCAGAAGTATTAAGTATATTTATTTGCTTCAAGCGTCCGAATGGGCATGAACCTACTGCATTGTTCTATCTGTTAACATTTAGGAAGTCCTAAAAAATAGTAGAGAATAATAGATCTTACCTGCCAAACCTATTTCCAAGGCGTAGTCAATGTGCTCAATGCATAAATAGTCAACAAGTATTGAAAATATTCTAAAGGCATTTTTTGGAAGATCAGATGGATCTGAAAGCTAAATGGAGAAAGCAAAATCAAAAAAAAAAATCAAGCATTGTGTAAATTAGTGGTCTCCAAATTATGGCCTGGGGGACAGATGCAGCACTTTCCTTGCCTTTATCTGCCTCTTGGGGCACTTTTCCTCCCGCTGACACCAATGTTGGGACACTATTCCTCCCACTGGCACCCACATTAGGGCACTATTGCTCCCACTGACACCCACAATGGGCACTGTTCCTCCCACTGACACCAACTAAGGGACACTGTTCCTCCCACTGACACTAATGTTGGGGCACTATTCCTCCCACTGAAATCAACAACGAGGCATTATTCCTCTCACTGACACAAACCATGAGGCATTATTCCTCTCACTGACAAACATTGGGAAACTATTCTTTCCATTGACACCAACAATGGGGCACTATTCCTCCTGTTGTCACCACCAATGGGGGATTATTACTCCCACTGGCACCAACAATGGGGCACTATTTCTCATACTAGAAATCAACAATGAGGCACTATTCCTCCCACTGACACCAATGATGGGGCATTATTCCTCCCAATGACACCAACGTGGAACTATTCCTCTCCCTAACATCAATTGTGCACCATTTTGACCACTGACACCAATAATGGTGCACTATTCCTCCCACTGACACCCAGCACGGGGCACTATTCCTCCCACTGACACCATCGATGGGCCGCTATTCCTCCTCCTAATACCAAAGATACATTGTTTACTCCCAGTAATGCCAGGACTAATTTCTACTCCTAATAGCCACAGTCTGGCCCCCCTAAAGTCTGAAGGCCAGTAAACTTTAAAAAGTTTGGAGGCTTTCACTTGTGAGTAGGAAATCTCTCCGGTACTAGACACAGACATTAAAAACAACCTGACAGTGTCTGATGTTTCCCCACTCTATCCAAAACACAATATAGACAAAACATTTTGACTGGCATTAGGCTTTAAGAAGATGCATAAAATATCACACTTGATACAACTAGAGACACAAATATTAAGGTTTTTGATAAAACATACCTTATGGCATCTTTCAAAGGCATGCTTGGTTTCTTGCAATAGGTTTACCACCACTTCTTGTGCTAAAAATGTCTCGCCGTGTGTTTCTATACTTGATCCCAAAGGAAAAATTGAACGCTGCCGAATTTTCTCTTTCAGATCTTGAATGCTGTTGTGCAAGTTTACAAAAGTATATTATGTATTAATGTGAAGAATTTGTGTGATCCAGTTATTTATATCACCTAGAATTCTATACATTTTTATCAGCAGACAATATGAAAGTGTCACAGTATAGCTGTGCAGCAACAGAACAAATTGCATTTATAAACAGGACACGTCCTTCTATTGTAAAATGCAAAACAAATGTCACAACAGGTTGTTTTCAACCACTTCAAGTCCGGACACTTTCACCCCCTTCCTGCCCAGGCCAATTTTCAGCTTTCAGTGCTATCACACTTTGAACGACAAGTGCGCGGTCATGCAACACTGTACCCATATGAATTGTTTAGCATTTTTTTTGAGACAGATAACGCTTTATTTTGGTGGTATTTATTCACCACTGGGATTTTTATTTTTTTTGCTACATAAATGAAAAAGTCCAATATGTTGAAAAAAAAAGTGTTTTTCTTATAAAACTTTGCAAATAAATAATATTTCACCATAAATCTTGGCCAAAATTTATTCCGTTATCTTTTTAGTAAAAAAAAAAAAAAATAACCCAAATTAGTTTATAACCAAAAATTATAATTTTTAAACATTTTTATTTTTATTTAATTTTTTTATATTATTTGTTTTGTTTTTTTTTATATACGGTCAGCCTAGCAGTACAGTGTACTACTTGTGGGGGGTGATGAAGATTTTTTTTTTTTTTACACTGATTGATTTTACACCCATAAAGGCTATAAGAGCAATAATTTTTCCTTCTCTCTAGCTGCATTCTTGCAGCCATTGAGAACTACAATGTGAGCTGTGATTGGTCACAGCTTGTCACATGGTACAAGGCTGTTGTGAATAGCCTTGTACCATGTGATCTCTGTGATCATTCACAGATTTCACACATAGTAAGCAATGATGTCAGAAGTGACATCTTGCTTACTACTCTGCATGTGATCACTGATTGGCCAATCAGTGATCACATGATTGGAACCTCGCACAGAGGTCCCGTACGGCGATCAGTGTTCCACTGTGTCCGGAGGACACAGCGGGCACCGAATTGCGGTGCTGCACACTCCCAGGGAGCGTGCACAAGCAGGGGGCGGGAGGCTGTTTATAAACGGCCACCCGACCCTGCACTGCCACCATCCGGCCGTTTATATACATGGGCCGGACAGGAGGTGGTTAATATATATTTCTGCTGCTTCTTGGATACAGGCATCAGTAAAATAACAAAGCTCTTGTATAATTAATAAATAGCAATCAGCTGACTCTACCAATGTATGTTTGTTGGTCACCTACCCTCCAGTTCCAATTGGCCTTTTTTGATGGTTCTTGGAATCGTAATAACGTTGTAAGATCATGGAACTCCGACTTCGCAAATAAGCAGTTTCTACATCAATATAGTTTTCCAAATATGAGATGAAAATTGACTTAATCAACTTGGACAAAAAAGTCTGTTTGTCTGTTCCCAAATTGAATTCCATTAGCTTGCTAGAAAGACTTGTAGTTCTGTATAACAGGAGAAATAGAAAGGCATTAAAAACATACCACAAATCTGTACAGTACATTTATTATTTGACTATGAAACACTAGAGAAACCCCCACTAGATTGTTAAAACATCCAGGAAATCCTCCTTACTACAGCCAAAGGATAGGCTGGGTATGTTAATACACTGAGGAGTTCCTTTGTAGAGCCCAGGGGCTTTGCCTGGTGTTAGTATACCGATACATTTTTCCTGCTATGGCCACAGATTTCAAGAACACATGGAGCTGCAATTACAGATTTGGCCCCCAACACCACCTTCTGGTGGAAAGTAGCATAGCACTACAACTACAAAAATAATTCTTAAAGTAACACTAAACTCTGGTTTTAAAAGAATTCTGTTCAAGTATGTATTGTTTACTCAGTATGTATGCATTGTATATAGGTATGTATACTCAGAAAAGAACTTTCTGTTGCTCTCAGACTCCTTCAAATATCTATTTTTCCTCCCTGCTGTGATCTGACTTAGAGGGTGGCTATGTTCAGTTTTTCCTTTTCATCTAAGTTTTATTATGAAGATTTCCTTTTACTTCCTGCCTTATACATTCAGTAGGAAGTGACAAGATCTCTATTTTACGAAAGCATGGCAAAGAAAGAAAAAAAAAACTGACAGTAGCTCAAACCCCATACCACTCTATCCAAATCTAAAATTTAAAGTTGCCTTTAGTTATACTTATGGGGCATAATTCCCCCACTGACACCAATGAAGGGGTACAATTCCTCCTGTGACACCAACGATGGGGCACAGTTCCTCCCAGTGACACCTACAATTGGGCATGATTCTTCCTACTCAATGACAACAATGGTGCAGACTTCCTATTTCCAATGGCCACAGTTCGGCCCCCATAAAGTCTGAAGGACAGTAACCTGGCCTTTTGTTTAGAAAGTTTGGAGACCCCTGCTTTAAGGCATCATATCTGGATGAAGGTCTTCTAAGGCAAAGATAGACATCTTCAATACTGATATTTTATATGTAATATAAATAATACATTATTTCCGGCAACCAGTTGATTTGCCAAAAAAGACTGTAATGGTTAGACATGGTGTTTAGATATGATTCAATAATGAGTTCTGTTTTTAGAGCATAATCAGTAGTTTTGCTGTGCTCACTTATGTTAGGACACTTAGGACTTTTTTTTTTCTTTGCTTGGTATAGACCAGTGGTTTCCAAACTGTGGCCCTCTGCTTGCCTTTATCCAGCCCATGATGCATTATTCTTGCCACTGACACCAACAATGAGGCATAATTCCTCCCACTGACAACAAAAATGGGACACTATTCCTCCCACTGACACCAACGAAGGGGTACTATTTCTCCCACTGACACCAACGAAGGGGTACTATTTCTCCCACTGACACCAACAATGAGGCACAATTTCTCCTCCTAATACCAAAGATAGAGCATTATGTACAAAGCTGTCCACCATACTGCCCCGAACTACATCTCTGACCTAATATCCAAGTACCGCCCAACACGCACACTCCGCTCCTCACAAGACCTCCTTCTCTCTAGTTCCCTGGTCTCCTCCTCCCATGCCCGCCTCCAGGACTTCTCCAGGGTGTCACCCATCCCCTGGAACTCCCTGCCCCAACCCATCAGATTATCACCTACTCTCCTCTCCTTTAGGCGCACCCTGAAAACCCATCTCTTCAGGGAAGCCTACCCCGCCCCCTGCTAACTTGCCGACCTCCTCCACTCTTCCTACCACTCCATCCCCCACAGCTATCTCCTCCTGTGCCACCATCCCCTCCCTCCTAGATTGTAAGCTTGAAAGAGCAGGGCCCTCGATACCCTCATGTTTTGCATTGTATTGGTCTGTCACATGTTCTGTCCCCCTTTATAATGTACAGCGCTGAGCGAACTATTGGCGCTTTATAAATACTGTATAATAATAATAAATAATAATAATTTACTCCCATTGGACACACTACGCCCCCCCCCCCCCAGCCTCAAGGCCCCTTTGTTTACAAAGTTTGGAGACCCCTGGTTTAGACCATGCATACAATCTTCCAGGTATCTGATTTGTCAGAAGTCTCTCTGCTGTGCTTCATTCTGCCTGCTATGAGATTCTGTACATCACGTTAGAGGAAAGGTAATCTATCTACCAGGTACAGCATATCTGAACAATATCAATATAGTCTATTGTCAATAAAAATAGAATAAGGATCCTACTAATTAATACAATAAGGATGAGGAAGACATACCCTCTTGGCATTACCACATTTCCTGGTTATAGGAAGATTTGAAAAGAATCACTGCACAGTGAAATATCAAATTCCAAATAAGAAAATAACTCATTCTTTAATAAAATGAGTAAGTGCAGAATTAAAAAAAAAGCTCAATTAGAGCAATTAGAAGTCACAGCATGACCCTTAAATCTCCAATGGTATCACTTACAAACCTGGCTACTACACATAACTAATCCAAACAGTTAGTCCTTCCTTATAAAGGGCCTAAAACAAGTAATCAGACCAATCATTTCACATGTTTTGGCAAAAATTAGCTCTCAGTTCAGCTTTACCTAACAATTAAATATACAGTGAGGAGAAGGGGTCATCCTTGTCCTCTACCCTCTTGTAAGTATGTTCAAAATACACTGTGCAAAGCAGTAAACCTATGACAAGTGATGATTTTTAATATACGCATGATGGATGAAAGTGGTTGTAAAGCTTTTTTTTTAAATTAAAATAACAATCATATCATACTTACCTGCTCTGTGCAGTGGTTTTTACATGTAGTGGCCCCTGATCCTCCTCTTCACGGGTCCCCCACTGATGCCCCTAGCATCTCCCCTCTGCTGAGTGCCCCCAAAGCAAGCTGATGGCTCTGGGGGCATTTGTGCATGCTGGCTCCTGAGCAGAGTCTGTATGTTTATAAAAAATACAGAGAGCAGCTCGTCCTTGCCCCTCACTGACTGTTGGCTCCTGCTGTTTCTCAGCCAATGAGGAGAGAGAGACCTAGGAAAGCTAAGGCTCCCGTGCACGGCACTGGATGGAGATCAGGATCAGGGAGGGGGGCTGCACCCTGAAGGTTTTTTTACCTTTATATATTCTGTGCATAGTAAATATAAAGAGTGTTTTTAATATCAGCCTTAAAGGGATCCTGTCACTAGAGTAGAAACTTTCCCAGCACAGCTGTTCTTGTAAAAGACTGATTATGGACAACAATCCTCTGAATTCCATAGGGAAACCAACACTGTTGGAAGTGTCAATCTTCTTGATACATTGCCACTCTCACTGGTTCCTCCTGCTAACTTCCATATCATTAGACAGCAGGAGGAACCAGTAAAAGATGTACAGGACCAAAAGGGACGGTCAATCCCAGGGGACCTCATAGAGAACATTCTCCCAGAACAGAGTGGTGTTTGGTGGAGCAGACCGCAGAAGAGGTATTTACATTCTACTTTTATGGACAACAATCCCCTGAATTCCATTGGGAAACCAACACTTCTGGAAGTGTCAATCCTCTTGATACATTGCAACTCTCACTGGTTCCTCCTGCTAACTTCCATATCATTAGAGGAGACAGCAGGAGGAACCAGCAAAAGATGTACAGGACCAAAGAGACTGTCAATCCCAGGGGACCTCAAAGAGATCATTCTCCAAAAACACAGTGGAGTCTAGTGGAGCGGACCGCAGAAGAGGTATTTACATTCCACTTTTACGGTCATAGCTTGGCTGGGAAAGTTTACTACAGTAACAAGGAAATTATATACTCTTACTCACTCATCAAAGGGTGACACTTAGTGATTTACTTTACACATTAAAGGAAACCTGTGCTGTAAGATAAAAGCATACATACAAACAGCATATGGTGTAACTGAACTCTATTGGCTGCTGCCATGTAATATCAACAATGTGTAATACATTATTGATGTTTTCATGTTGGCCCTGAAGGAGGCAATCATGATGTAGCAGAATATGTGCAGAATGATCTCAGCCAGTCATTCACAAATTCATTCATTCAGGAATTACACATTGTAGATGTTGACCTTGTGCAGCGGTAGCAGTCAATAGGGTACTTTTATACTTTATGCGTGTGAACATTGCACAAATTGCACGTTACATGCTTACAGTTTACAGGTAAAATTTTACAAAGAATCTTGCTGCTAGCAAGAACCTGTGTAAACATAAATGAATGGCTCTTAATGTGCTGAGTAATGAAAATCACTTGATAGTCTCTTTCCCGTAATAAAGAAAAATAGTTTACTCATGTCAGGAGAACCTGTGTTTCAGTACATTGCCTGCTTTCCACCATCCCAGAACAATACAAAATATTCAGCTCCCCGACGATGTCATTTCCAACAGAAGCATAGGGCGTGGCTACAACGTGACATCATCACACCCACCTGCTGACCGAAGCTTGGATCCCAGAGCGGCCAATTCAGCCTGCAACACTGGAAGTTCTCTTAGCAGTTTTACGAACCTGGATTCGCAGCTGTTTCAGCCTGCTTTATGAGAAGTTTTACTTGCAGTTTTTCTCATTTGAATGCATTTTAGAGAGTTGTTTTGAACAAGTGGTGTATTTTAATAAAGCAGAATTTTTACATACTTCACCATGGGATTGTACCATATTTATTTACCAATGGTGAACATCTAATAGTGGTTGGAGAGGTCCGGATGGGGGATGAATCTTTAGCCGGGAACATCTTGTCATGTGGGATATGTCTCAGCGCTATCTGACCATTTATAACCTAATGGTCCGCACTGTCCAAAAAGAGGCTCCTTTAATGGTGACACATGGTGGTGGATGCACACTTTCTTCAGCAGGAAATAGAGTGTGGGGACACTTTCAGCAACATACAAGTTGCTACACATAAGCTGTCATTTATCAAGGATTATTATTGGACTTTTTTCTTCAATTTTCTTATTTTGCACATCTATTATTTATAGAAGTTGTGGTTAAATACCAAGTATCACAGGCGATTTGTGAATATTTGTTATTGTTACCATTTATACATTAATATGTTCTTTTTCCACAACTGCACAGTTGCACTATATTGTGTTTACTATTTATTTATTCATTTGTGCTGCACATTGGTTGTACAGGTTTGTGGATTTGAGTTGTGAAATTGGTGCTGCTTTTTGGTGTTTTATGGTAATTGGCTATCTCAATCACAATTGTATGGTGGCTGCTTTATTCGTGTATACGTAAATACTTTTGCGCAGGTTTTTTTTTTCTAGAATACAAAATATTGCAATTCTCAGCGAAACATTTTTTTTTTTTAACCACTTGAGCCCCAGAGGATTTACCCCCCTTAATGACCAGGCCTTTTTTTGCTGTTTGGCGCTGCACTAATTCAAATGATAATTGCGCGGTCATGCAATGCTGTACCCAAACAAAATTTACGTCCTTTTTTTCACACAAATAGAGCTTTCTTTTGGTAGTATTTTATCACCTGTGCGCTTTTTATTTTTTGCGCTATAAACAAAAAAACCACGAAACTTTTGAAAAAAAACAATATTTTCTACTTTCAGCTAGAAAAAATATATCGTAAACTCAAAGTTAGTCATAAATTTAAGCCAAAATGTATTCTGCTCCATGTTTTTGGTAAATAAAATCCCAATAAGTGTATATTGATTGCTTTGTGTGAAAGTTATAGGGTCTACAAACTATGGTATAGATACTGTAAATTATGCCTTTTTTTGCTATACAGCGCTGCACTAATTCAAATAATAATTGCGCGGTCATGCAATGCTGTACCCAAACGAAATTTACGTCCTTTTTTTCACACAAATAGAGCTTTCTTTTGGTGGTATTTGATCACCTGTGCGCTTTTTATTTTTTGCGCTATAAACAAAAAAACCACGAAACTTTCGAAAAAAAACAATATTTTCTACTTTCAGCTAGAAAAAATATATCGTAAACTCAAAGTTAGTCATAAATTTAAGCCAAAATGTATTCTGCTCCATGTTTTTGGTAAATAAAATCCCAATAAGTGTATATTGATTGCTTTGTGTGAAAGTTATAGGGTCTACAAACTATGGTATAGATACTGTAAATTATGCCTTTTTTTGCTATACAGCGCTGCACTAATTCAAATAATAATTGCGCGGTCATGCAATGCTGTACCCAAACGAAATTTACGTCCTTTTTTTCACACAAATAGAGCTTTCTTTTGGTGGTATTTGATCACCTGTGCGCTTTTTATTTTT